>NC_041397.2:178977169-179312114 GCF_900747795.2 Erpetoichthys calabaricus
TCATTTAGTAGTAAAATATGAAAAACTTTTCTGTTTTAATGATGTGTTTACACAGATTATTGTGGAAACGGGACATACATGAAATGCATGTGTTCCAAATAACGGTCTATTATTTTCCCACTAAAACTTGATCGGCACATTTACAAGACAAAAGACACTGATGGAGAGGTACAAAGGGATTTAAGGTGGGCCGGTTTTATGAGTTTTTTTGTAGGCTTTGGTGATTCTAGTGTTAACAAGAAGGAGAAACACAGGGTGACATACAAGAGTGGAGGAAGATGCACACAGGTAGATTATATCCTATGCAGGAGGGTCGGTGTGAAGAAAGTTGGGGACTGCAAAGTGGTGGCAGGGGAAAGCATAGTTAGGCAGCATAGGATGGTGGTCTGCAGGATGATGTTGGATGTCAAGAAGAGGACGAGAGTGAGGGCAGAGCCATGGATCAAATGGTGAATTTGAAAAATGAAAACTGTAAGGCTGAGTTCAAGGAGGAAGTAAGTCAGGCACTGGGTTGCGGTGAAGAGTTACCATATAGCTGGGCAACTACAGTGGTAATGGAGACAGCTAGAAGGCTGTTTGATGTGACATCTGAGCTGAGGAAGGAGAACAAGGAAGCCTGGTGGTGGAATGGGGAATTACAGCAGAGTATACAGAGGAAGATGTTGGCAAAGAAGAAGTAGGATAGTTGGAGAAATGCAGAAAGTAGACAGGAGTACAAGGAGATAAAGCATAATGAGAAGAGAGGTGGTGAAGACTAAAGAAAAGGCATATGATGAGTTATATGAGAAGCTGGACAGTAAGGAGAGAGAAAAGGACCTGTACCGATTGGCTAGACAGAGGGACTGAGCTGGGAAAGATGTGCTGCAGGTTAGGGTCATAAAGGATAAAGATGGAAATGTACTCACAAACATGGAGAGTGTGATCAGCAGATGGAAAAAGTACTTTGAGAGGCTGATGAATGAAGAAAATGAGAGAGAGAGAGAGAGAAAATTTTGTATGATGTAGAGATAGTGAATAAGTAAGTGCAGCGGATTAGCAAGGAAGAAGTAAGGATAGCTATGAAGAGGATGAAGAATGGAAAGGCTGTTGACCCAGATAAAATACCTGTGGAAGCATGGCGGTGTTTAGGAGAGATGGCAGTGGAGTTTTTAGCCAGAATTTTTAATGCAATCTTGGGAAATGAGAGGATGCCTGATGAGTGGAGAAGAAGTGTACTGGTACTGATTTGTAAGACTAAGGGGGGGTGTGTATAGCTGTAGTAACTACAGAGGGATGAAATTGATGAGCCACAGCATGAAGTTATGGGAAAGAGTAGTGGAGGCTTGGTTAAGATGGGAGGTGATGATTAGTGAGCAGCTGTATGGTTTCATGGTGGGAAAGAGCACCACAGATGAGATGTTTGCTCTGAAGATGTTGATGGGGAAGTTTAGAGAAGGACAGAAGGAATTGCATTGTGTTTTTGTGGACCTGGATAAAACATATGACAGGGTGCCTCGAGAGGAGTTGTGGTATTGTATGAGGCAGTCAGGAGTGGCAGAGAAGCATGTAAGAGTTGTACAGGATATGTATGAGGGAAGTGTGACAGTGTTGAGGTCTGTGGTAGGAGTGGTGGATGCATTCAAGGTGGGATTACATCAGGGATCAGTTTTGAGACCTTTCTTATTTACAATGGTGATGGACAGGGTGACAGACAAGATTAGACAGGAGCCCCCGTGGAATATTATATTTGTGGATGACATTGTGATATGTAGTGAGAGTAGGAAGTAGGTCAAAGAGACCCTGGAAAGGCGCAGATATGCTCTAGAGAGGAGAGGAATTAAGGTCATTAGATATAAGATGGAATACATTTGTGCAAATGAGAGGGAGGTCAGAGGAATGGTGAGGATGCGGGGAATAGAGTTGGTGAAGGTGGATGGGTTTAAATACCTGGGATCAACAGTACAGAATAGGGAGCGTGACAGAGAGGTGAAGATGACAATGCAGGCAGGGTGGAGTGTGTGGAAAAGAGTGTCAGGAGTGATATATGACAGACGGGTACCAGCAAGAGTGAAAGGGTAGGTCTACATGATGGTAGTGAGACCAGTTGTGTAATATGAGTAGGAGACGGTGGCACTGACCAAAACCAGGAGGTGACAGAGTTAAAGATGTTAAGCTTTGCATTGGGTATGACAGGGATGGATAGGATTCGAAATGAGTACATTAGAGGGTAAGCTCAGGTTGGATGGTTGGGAGACAAAGTCAGAGAGGCGAGATTGTGTTGGTTTGCATGTGTGCAGAGGAGAGATGCTGGGTGTATTGGGAGAAGGATGTTAAGGATAGAGCTGCCAGGTAAGAGGAAAAGAGGAAGGCCAAAGAGAAGGTTTATGGATGTGGTGAGAGAGGATATGAAGGTGGTGGTTATAATGGAGCAAGATGCAATGGACAGAAAGATATAGAAAAAATTTCTTCTTTCCTATTTAAAGGTTCTTAATTTCTTTTTCTGTAGATAGATAGATAGATAGATAGATAGATAGATAGATAGATAGATAGATAGATAGATAGATAGATAGATAGATAGATAGATAGATAGATAGATAGATAGATAGATAGATAGATAGATACGCTTTACGTATGGCACAACACATAAATTAAGTGCTGTTAAGTGCATATTTACTTCACGCACTCTAAAGGCTCGTAAGCCGGTTGGCACATAGGCAAGTGCCAAGGCACAGTGACGTGCGATCACAGTTAAAAACCGTATGCCTCTACACCTTATACAAGGCAAGGCTGACAGTAACTCACTGGAGAATAATGTTTACTCCAAGCTATTAGAAATGGCAAGAACATACAAAAATGATTCTATTCACGGGGGTTATAGGAACCTTCCATAGTTTATGCATTGTCATCTAATAAACATTTATGAATCTTATAGAACAAGGAAAATGGCTCGTACATTTAGTATGAGTTAATACATAATAATACAATTTTTCAACATAAATACATATGCATACATATACAGTACATTTATTCTTTTAAGGTATATTTCTAAACATAAGCATCTCTAACAGTTTCTGTGTATTGCCAGGCTCATTTAAATCAGTTCAGGATTGGAGAAACTGCTTTTAGTATTTTAAAAATATAGGATTAATGTTAACCAAGAATTGTAAATTTGTTACCTTTTCAAAAATAAATAATACAAAGCTGAAAATAAGAGAACAATACATAGAGAAATAAAAGAATACTTCTTTTTATAATATGTGGTACGAAGAGTTTACTGAGACCACAGAGACTTTTCATGTACCGTTAAAAAAGTTCTGGCAAAATGTCCAATGGCTAAGGAAGGTTAGGCAGGACATCACCTAAATTGATCTTAATAAGCATGGGGAAACACTGACTTTGATGGGGATATTGTTGAGAAGAGGAAAAGACACAGTTATGTGCTGTCCTTGGAGAAGGCAGTGCTGGTCTATTTTTGAGGTCACTGTGGTACTTGAGAAGCTTGACAGTAGCAAGGCTGTAAATTACTATCTAGCCATTATTTTTTAAAGCACTGGATATTGTAGGTATGATTAATGTGTAATATGATTTTTCAACATTGAGTGGAAGAGGGTATAACATTTAACATTTAAAGCACAGTAAACTAGGATTATTTTGCCTGTTTTTTTGTTTAGGTTATTAATAATGTCATTTTAGTAGATAGAAGTCCACTTGTTAATTCACCTTGAATCCAGGAGGAGTTTTTGGAACATTTTTTCTTTTTTTTTTTGTCCTCAGGCAACTATTTTAGAGGTCATTTGAGTCATTATTCCTACACATTTTGTTAATTTGGAGCAAAAGATGTGTTTACATTCTATGTACTAACTCCAAACAGGCATCTTATCTCCGCTTCTGTTCTTGGATTTCTTGAATATGATATATAAAGGATACTGTTTGTTGATGATTTGCTCCTCTCTGCCTCAAGTGACAACTTTTCTTAGTAGCTGTTATAGTGGTTAATTCCTAATTAGGATGTGGAGTTAGAAGCAGAACCTCAGAATTGGAGCTTATAGACCTTTCGCTGAAAATAGTAATTTTCTCTACAAGAGGAGTACTTTTAGAGTTGTAACAGGATGTGATGGTGAGATACAGTAGCAGCTAAATCCTTGAAAAAGAGTCTTAACTTAATGATTGATCCATGAATCTTTCAGCAGTGATGGTCATAACCTTTGGGCTGTGACCAAAAAATGTGATTGTGGTTATTAAGTACAAAAATGAGGTTTTTGGACAAATTGCAGGACTGACTGCCTGCCTGTGATCTTAGTAGTTTGAGTGAACACTGGATTAGAGGCACTACTCCTTCAGATCAGGAAGATTCATTTGAGTTTATTTAGCATTGAGTAAGAATATCATCTAGGTTCCTCCGTTAAGAGCAGTATTGGACATAAGGCAATACAAAGTGTCAGAGCAAGGATATATTGAAGGGATTATATATATATATTTTATTTTTATTGTGAAGAATGGTAGAACTGAATATCCCAAGTGTAACATAAGCAAAATAATTAAAACTAAATAAGAGTGGCACTTCTTTCTCAAACTGTACATAACTCTAACAGAGTAAGCTGTAATTATGTTTTCCCCTATAGTGTACTTATTGGAATCTCACATTTATGAGTAAATATAGTATTAAAAAAAATAATGGGCAAGATCTTGCTTTACGTTATATGAACGCTTACAGCAATGTCTATATTGCACTTAAGATGTTTTATTTAGTTTTTTCAAAGTGTTCTTTGGTAGGCCAAGAAATAAAAATTAGTAAGAACATTTTAGAACAAATGCTGGGTGAAAGCTTTTAAAAAATTAAAATAGTTAAACACAAAACTGTGAGAAATTATTTATCCTAATCAGATTTTCTACATTAGTGTATATTTTTCACAATAAATGTTACCATTTTTTTACAACTTGCATGAATCATTAATTTTCAAAAGTGTTCCATTTAAATAGTTCATCACAACAAAAGTATAAGTGTCTGTGTGTCTTTCTGTAAGTCTGTGTGGTTACTATGTCACTCCAAATGATGGAACATCACCAACATTTTTAGTAATTAAATACATTGCATTTGTCATTCCAGTAAATGGCACATCACAAACATTAACACTACTTTTGTGAGTCCCATACCAAATGGCATATAACAGAGACATGCATTTCATGGTGCACTGTATATGTTAATACTTATGTCTACGTTAATTACTTGGATTTCAACCCATCTAAGGCAGGTGTAAGGTGCTAGTTTTATATTTAAAATGTAATGCCATGTGTGAAAATTGCTCCATTCAAATTTGATAAGTGGTCATATTTACTAACAATAACTGGAAGCTGACATTTTCTGTAATTTTTGAGGGCCATGGTAGAAGATTTTTTTCCCACTCCTTAAAGTTTAAGCCTGTGGGTATTTATAGACTTCTTAAACATTTTAAAGGATTTTTGGTTTGATTTTTCTGATAAGCTTTTCCAAAACTTTTAGAAGATACTTTTCTGTCTTCTAAATTTTTGATATAGTTACTTTTGTGCATTTTGGATCAAATTCTACTGAGTGAATCGACTACATTTTACCAACAGATCTTGAATAAATCACCTGGCATTCTTCAAAAGAGTCTACAAATACAGAACAGGATTCATGGGTCCTCGTAAGATCACAAATCATCCAGGTCCTGTTGCTGCAAAGCAGCACATGTCAAATATTGGGTAAACATTCAACATGAAAAAGATGCTAATTATTGCTAGAATTTGACTGTGAGAAAACAAATCTGCATGCCACTATGAGCAGATGTGGGTTATTGCAGGGTGACAGGCTTTTTCACTGTGACTTGTGCACTATAAGTTAAATCTCTAATCACACTAGGGTAAGAAAGTCATCTTGGCAATTTGAAAAGAAGCTAAAGAAAATCTGCTATGTTAGAGAACAGCAAGTTGACTGTAATGGTACTGATACCAGGGGGCAAATGATTACATTGGGGAAGCTTAACAATATTTTTTAACGAAAAAGGGATCATAGACGTCTTACCACTAGAAGACAATATATATCTATGAACTGGGGAAGCAGAGACCATGTGTCCAATGGCCTGCTTGACAGATTACTGTACATGGTTCCTGATACATATTCAATGCTGGGCTGGTAAAAAAGATAATGGATGTAAGCACTATAAGCACAGACAGCAGAATTCACTTAAGAGAGTTCTAGTCTGATGTTGATATAATCAAAAAGAGCAATATGATCTTCAGAAGTAATTCTAAAATTTGGCACAAAAGCAACCATAAAGGGGGATATAAAATCACAATAAAGTGAGATGAAAAAATGTGTCTGGATTTGGGATGAATGATTAGGGTGAAAGCTTACTAGTTGGAAAAGGTGGCCCATGTTATCAAAGAAGGAAAGATAAGTATAAAGTAAGTAAAGAGATACAAAATGCACATGGAGATACGAGTGGAAATACAAAAGAAAATCAACAAAAATTAAAAACAAAGGTAATTTGAAAATTGAGCAGTAATTGCAGTGGATAGAAGCTAACGCAATACATCAGGTTTTGTGACGGCTTATGGGTAGTTAAACTATGGTTTGCGACCTGTGTTGTCTCAATTTGGTCACGCAAATTCATGATTCACAATTGTATTCAATGTGAAAGGGTCACAATTAAAACGAGTTAAGAAACTGTAATCCACTTGAAGCCAATGTTGATTGAATATGGATGCTCCACTGTAGGATTGCACTGTGGTTGAACAATGAGCAGATGTGAGATTTCTTTGAACAGAGGGAGTGAAACCTGCTGCAACTCAACAAAGGAATGTTGGCTCACTGCAGAAGCAACAACTGCATGAGTAAACAAAATGTTTTTGAATGAGTAGAAAGGTTTAAAGCAGGAAAACCAAGTGTAACTGATAAAGCTTGATTTGGTCAACCGTCAACATCACTCTCAAAAGCCCGCATCCCCATAGTGAAAGCCTTCATCAGATAAGACCGGTGGATTACACCATTTCCTGTTGCTGCACATTTGGCTATCAGCCATGGATCTGGAAATGTTATAGTGCATGGTGACCACAAAGCTTGCACAAGATGGGTGCTGAAAGAGTGTACTAATTTGCACAAGTTAACTTTTTTGGGTAATTTCAGGAGGTTTCCCTCTCCCCAAGTAAATCTCACTAAGGTGTATTGTTAAAAAATAGTGCAATCCCACTGCGGTGTGTCCATGTTCATTTGACCTTGGCTTCAACTAGACTAATGACAGAGTGCCATACTGTGCATTTTTGAACTATCCATAGGCCATCATGAACATGTTTGTATTGCATCAGCCTCTATCCATTTCGGTTTCCATGCAATTTTCAAATTGCCTCATACTTCAGGTTGGTACTTTGGAAGTGAGCAAGCGGGTTTTGGGGGTGGATAAATCTGTATTAACTAGGAGGGCAAATAAGATTTTCCTTCTGCTTCACTATTTCCTTTCTTACTTTGAGTTCTCCCTTGTGAATGATTTATTTACAATATTAAAAGAAACATTTTGAGAGACAGATGTCCTTGGCATTTTTACTGGGTGTAGAGAGACACTAGCTTATATTTTCAAGTTCTGACATTGACGATTTAACTGAACTCAGCTGGGAACAATCTTAAGACTATAATATGCTGAAGGCAGACATGCACCACAGTCAGATAAGAGAATAGATTAACTTTAACAAATAATTGAAGCTTTGTGCAAAGCACAAATAGAAATAAAAATTCACACTATACAATTGGAAAGTATGCTAACATATTATAGCAAGGGAGACAAAGGATTCTTGTGGGATTCCATAAGCAACTTCAGAAGCCAGTGTTGTGTTTGATAACATGTCAGCAGTACCTAATTGAATATCCATCATGTCATAGGAATTCTGTCTAAAAGACCAGCAAAAATATACTTCATATATTAAAAAAATACATTGAAGGAAAACAAATCTGATTTGGTAGTAAGCATAGTTTTGAATACTGATGCAGAAATGGTTTCGTAGCTCCTAGCAATAATTGGATTGATCCATCCTGTAACATTGTCATGGCTGGGGTTATTTTCCATGTACTTTTTATTGTGTTCAATTCTGTGAGTGATGTAATGGTGCTGTGCTCCTACGCTCATTCATTCTCTAGTAGGACATTGCTTTTTTATGTACTCATATATATATATATATATATATATATATATATATATATATATATATATATATATATACATATATATATATGTATATATATATACAGTATATATATGTGAACCATACAAGATTCGCAAAAAAGGCTTTGCCTAATAAATTATAAATGCTGAAACAATTTTTAAATGTGTTCATTAAAGACAACCCTTTATTAAAAAGAAAATCAGCTCATAAATATTTCTTAAAAACAGATCTAAAAAATAAAAAATTCAAAAAAAAAAACACCAGCTAGAATATGCATGTGAAGCTGATACATAATCATGCATTCAGAGAAAACATACATGGTTAAAATGATTGTAAACGTGACGGTTAAAAAAAAAAAAACAGACTGAAATGTATTCACTTTAGAAATGATGTTTGTGTGGATGACATGTATTATCCTTTAATCTCAGACTCAGCTTGTTGAGCATCAAATTGAAATATCCTGAACAGATGTAAAAACACATGTGAGCCACTGCTCACAAGCTGTGCAAAGCTTTGTTTCATCTGCTGATGATGTGAGCCTAAAGGAGATCTTTTTAAAATTTCATCACTATTCAAAAGGATAATTAATACGTACCCCCAGGCTTTGATTATGCTATACCCAGTGTGTACCGCTGATACAGAAATAATGAGGCACTCATCAGGCAGAATGGATGCTTGCAACAAACACACAGTTTGCATAAGATACTTAAGATTCAGCAAAGGTACAGTGTAGGTGGTGTAATCCAATTTTAATTTGTAGCACAATACAATATATAAGATCATTCAGTTGTAAGCATTGGAGGCATTTTGTTTACAAGAAACCCCTTGTCAGATTTCAGCAGATGGTCCTTTTAAATACTTTATTGGAGTTTTATAACAATAATTTCAATCACCGGAAAGGAAGAAAAAATAATCCTGCTGCATCCATAAAAATGTTATTAGCCGCGTAGAAATGGAAGATTTTTGGACACCAGACTGTCAGACTCTGTCGAAAATAATAAGGTATGACAGTTATTAGGGACTAAAATGCAAGGCTGGCATTGCAGCAGTTTCAGTTTTTAAGGAAGACCTCCACCTTTGACCCTCACATTCCCTAAACAGGTCTGTTACCAGTAATTACACTATTCTCCACAACAGATAGTTAGCACTACTCTCACCCTGTCATCGCAAAATAACCCATGTGTAAGATGCACTTAAAGTCTAAAAATGACAAGTGATAGAAGCACACCTCACTGTGGGCTATATATAATATTTACAAGTTAATGATCTAAGCATCTTGCTGAAAATGCTGTGTCTTTGGCTAGGTTAATGTACACAGACAGTGGGAGGTAATAGGGAGCTTCTGGCAGAACACTTTTTGTGAAAACCAAAGTATGTAAGTAAAATGCAAATCAATGCAATTGTCCTAAAATTCATGTCAGAAAGAATAAAATATACGAGAATCTAAAAAATATTGCTGATTTAATAATTTAGTTATGCTTATGAATTTTTAAAAATATTAACCTTTCTGCACTTCATTAGTCTACAGAGGTTCAGGCTGCAATGAGTAAAAAATTTAAAAAGCATATACCTGCACCATTTATTGATTTGTATCAGTACACAACATTACTTTATATAGTAAACTATGTCTACGTCAAATGCCACAAACAACCCCCTATTTATATATATATATATATATATATATATATATATATATATATATATATATATATATATATATATACAGGTGGTGGTCATAAAATTAGAATATCATGACAAAGTTGATTTATTTCAGTAATTTCATTCAAAAAGTGAAACTTGTATATTAGATTCATTCATTACACACAGACTGATGTATTTCAAATGTTTATTTCTTCTAATGTTGATGATTATAACTGACAACTAATGAAAGTCCCAAATTCAGTATCTCGGAAAATTAGAATATTGTGAAAAGGTTCAATATTGAAGACACCTGGCACCACACTCTAATCAGCTAATTAACTCAAAACACCTGCAAAAGCCTTTAAATGGTCTCTCAGTCTAGTTCTGTAGGCTACACAATCATGGGGAAGACTGCTGACTTGACAGTTGTCCAAAAGACGACCATTGACACCTTGCACAAGGAGGGCAAGACACAAAAGGTCATTGCTAAAGAGGCTGGCTGTTCACAGAGCTCTGTGTCCAAGCACATTAATAGAGAGGTGAAGGGAAGGAATAACCGCACCCTGGAGTGGATTGTGAAACAAAACCCATTCAAAAATGTGGGGGAGATTCACAAAGAGTGGACTGCAGCTGGAGTCAGTGCTTCAAGAACCACCACGCACAGACGTATGCAAGACATGGGTTTCAGCTGTCGCATTCCTTGTGTCAAGCCACTCTTGAACAAGAGACAGCGTCAGAAGCGTCTCGCCTTTGGACTGCTGCTGAGTGGTCCAAAGTTATGTTCTCTGATGAAAGTAAATTTTGCATTTCCTTTGGAAATCAAGGTCCCAGAGTCTGGAGGAAGAGAGGATAGGCACAGAATCCATGTTGTGTGAGGTCCAGTGTAAAGTTTCCACAGTCAGTGATGGTTTGGGGTGCCATGTCATCTGCTGGTGTTGGTCCATTGTGTTTTCTGAGGTCCAAAGTCAACGCAGCCATCTACCAGGAAGTTTTAGAGCACTTCATGTTTCCTGCTGCTGACGAACTTTATGGAGATGCAGATTTAATTTTCCAACAGGACCTGGCACCTGCACACAGTGCCAAAGCTACCAGTACCTGGTTAAAGGACCATGGTATCCCTGTTCTTGATTGGCCAGCAAACTCGCCTGACCTTAACCCCATAGAAAATCTATGGGGTATTGTGAAGAGGAAGATGCAATACGCCAGACCCAACAATTCAGAAGAGCTGAAGGCCACTATCAGAGCAACATGGGCTCTCATAACACCTGTGCAGTGCTACAGACTGATCGACTCCATGCCACGCCGCATTGCTGCAGTAATCCAGGCCAAAGGAGCCCCCAACTAAATATTGAGTGCTGTACATGCTCATACTTTTCATGTTCATACCTTTCAGTTGGCCAACATTTCTAAAAATCCTTTTTTTGCATTGGTCTTAATTGATATTCTAATTTTCCGAAATACTGAATTCGGGACTTTCATTAGTTGTCAATAATAATCATCAACATTAAAAGAAATAAACATTTGAAATACATCAGTCTGTGTGTAATGAATGAATCTAATATACAAGTTTCACTTTTTGAATGGAATTACTGAAATAAATCAACTTAGTCATGATATTCTAATTTTATGACCACCACCTGTATATATATATATATATATATATATATATATATATATATATCTGCCAAATAATACAACGGGTAAGCACACACAGGCACACCTGCCGCAACCCCCCCACCCCCCAACACACAAATATATAAAGGAACACTTTGAAAACACATCAGATCTCAATGGGAAAAAAATCCTGCTGGATATCTATGCTGATGTGGACTGGATAAAGTGTTAGGAACGAATCCACATCACTTGATGGAAATGAAAATTATCAACCTACAGATAGCTGAATTCAAAAACACCCCAAAAATCAAAGTGAAAAAATGATTCGGAAGGGTGGTCCATTTTGCTGAAATTTCATTGCAGCAACTCCAAATCGTTTTCAGTAGTTTATATGGCCCCCATGTGCTTGTATGCATGCCTGACAACGTTGTGGGGAGGCATGCTCCTAATGAGATGATGAATGGTGTCCTGGGGGATCTCCTCCCGGATCTGGACCAGGGCATCACTGAGCTCCTGGACAGTCTGAGGTGCAACCTGGCAGCATCAGATGGACCCAAACATAATGTCCCAGAAGTGTTCTTTGGATTTAGGTCAGGCAACTGTGGGAGCTGCAGTAAATGGTATCAATTCCTTCATCCTCCAGGAACTGCTTACATACTCTCACCACATGAGGCTGGGCATTGTCGTGCACCAGGAAGAACCCAAGACCCACTGCATCAGCATAGGGTCTGACAATGGGTCCAAGGATTTCATCCTGATACCTAATGGTAATCAAGGTGCCATTGTCCAGCCTGTAGGGGTATGTGCGTCCCTACATGGATATGCCTCCCCAGATCATCACTGACCCACCACCACCCTGGTCATGCTGAACGATGTTACAGCTTCTCCAGACCCTTTCACGTCTGTCACATGTATTCAGGGTGAACCTGCTCTCATCTGTGAAAAGCTCAATGCGCCATTGTTGGACCCGCCAATTCTGGTTGTCTATGGCAAAAGCCAATCGAGCTCCACGGTGCCAGGCAGTGAGCACAGAGCCCACTAGAGAACATCAGACTCTCAGGCCACCCTCATGAAGTCTGTTTCTGATTGTTTGTTCAGAGACATTCACACCAGTGGTCTGTTGGAGGTCATTTTGTAGGGCTCTGGCAGTGTTCATCCTGTTCCTCCTTGCCCAATGTAGCAGATATCAGTCCTTCTGATGGGTTAAGGAACTTCTATGGCCCTGTCCAGCTCTCCTAGAGTAACTGCCTGTCTCCTGGAATCGCCTGGGAGACACAATAAACCTTCTGCCAATGGCATGTATTGAAGTGCCATCCTGGAGAAGTTGGACTACCTGTGCAACCTGAATTTCCCATTGGGATTAATAAAGTATCTATCTATCTATCTATCTATCTATCTATCTATCTATCTATCTATCTATCTATCTATCTATCTATCTATCTATCTATCTATCTATCTATCTATCTATCTATCTATCTATCTATCTATCTATCTATCTATCTATCTATCTATCTATCTATCTATCTGTCCAGGTATCGCCTCATGCTACCAGTAGTGACACTGACCTCTTTGTCACTCAGGCTTATTTTAAAACCTACATATATATGTTTGGTATCATTCTTTTTAGAATTTATCAAACTTTAATGTGATGTTGTTAGATTTTCAGATTGTTGTTCCGTTTTTAAATTATAAACTAAAATATCAAGAAAGTTTAGCATTGAACATAGTGGACCTCAGTTTAACAGGAATACTCCAATCGGTAAGAGAGAATATTTTATTCTCATTTCATGATTTTTCCCTGTTAAATAATAATTAATTTTTCTTTTACATATTTGTAGAATTTCGTGATTTTGACTCTAATAAATGATAATTTTTCTTTTGTATCATTTATTGTAACACAGGTAGTATCTGATTCCTGAAGGTCAATATGTCATGGTGATGGGTAATTTATTTAAATTAAATTTAAATTTAAATCCAAAATGTATTTGCATCTATTCCACATATGAACACTCATAATATTATAATGGCCGGACACTTTAATTGTGTTTTAAATCTGGTCCTGGAAAGGTCTTCAACTACAGTGGCAATAAAATCCAGTACTACAAGAATAATCATACAGTTTGTAATGAATCAAAACATATCAGACCCATGGAGATTTTTAAATCTAAACTCAAGATCATATTCCTTGCGATCAGAATCTAATGTCTTGATAACAAATGAAACAGAACAGCTCATCTTTAAATCATGACATCATTACTATGGACCTAGAGTGAAGGCTAATATGATTTTAGCTCAACAAATCCACAAGCAGGAAATTGGCAACACAATAACTGAAATTAGCAGCACAGATGAAGATAAAATTATTGGCCATAAAAGTAAAACCCACACATTTAGGGATACCTGCAAGTCCTCATATTCTATCTAGTCTGTAGATAATCTTAGTGCAGAGAAACTGAACAAACCTCTGACACTCTCCGAATTACTGGATGCTGTAAACTCTCTCCAAAGTGGGAAAGAAGCAGGCCCTGATGGCTATTCAGTGGAATTTTATATAAAAAATTTCAAATAATTTACTTACACTATTACTAGCAACAATTATAGAAGCTAGACAACAAAATTCTACCTCAAACTTTTTGCCAAGCATTAATTACCATCTTTATAAAGAAAAATAAGGAGTTTCTACAATGTGCTATACAGACCAAATTCACTTTTGAATAATGATTTTAAGATACTCTTCAAAGTACTATTTAGAAGGATTGAGAAAGTGATTCCCTCTGTAGTATCACAAGGATTTATTAAAGGCAGACAATCAGCTTCTAATCTTTGTTGTTTGTTTAATGTAACATACAGTGGAACCTCCCATAGGATTGTATGTAAATACAGTATGTCTACTAGGACAAGGTGTTTTAATCCCTTTGTAATCAGGACAGCATTGATTTCTTAGGTAGGACTGGAGATGTCCTCATGGATTTTCATCTGGCAGTGTTACTGCCTCCAGTACGACACATCGTCAGTTGTATACCCCGGGGTCATTGGGTGTTTCGGCCTTTATCACAATACACCCTCGCCTGAGGACGGCCCATCACAGACTGATCAGACCTGGGTGTGTGCCGCGCTGGAGGCTCCATGAGCAGCCCATACAGTCTCATTCCGCTTCAGCCACAACCAATGGCTGCTTCTTATGGCGGTATCTGCCAGCTCCTTTATGATCTTCCGCTGAGCCTGCCCACTGATTCCTACCTCCTTCAGTAGCCTCGTGGTGGAACTAGCTACAAAACCCCTGCAGCCCACCTCCACTGGATGCACAGACACTTTCCAGCCCCAGTCCTCCGCTTCATCTGCCAAGTTTGTATATCGCAGCTTTTTCCTTTCGAATGCCTCATCGATGGCTTCCTCCCATGGGACTGTCAGCTCCACAAGGAACACATGTCGACAGAATTTAGACCAAAGTACCAGGTCTAGCTGCAGGTTTGTTATTGCGACTTCAGGTGGGAATGTGAGTCTTTGATTTAGATCCACTTGCATTTCCCAGTCCTAGGCTGCGTTCAGTGGACATGAGACTGGAGACGCTCTTTTGGCCGGCTGCTTCTCCCCCTCACGGACAAAAGATATCTGTTGCCTAGCGGCAGTGTCAGCCTCCAAGGGTATGGCGTTGGTGGTTACCCTCTTAATCTCTAGTGCAACTGCCAAGCTCCTCAACACTTGGTTGTGGCACCAGGTGTATCTGCCTTGGGTAAGGCCCGTCTTGCAACCCACCAAGATGTGTTTAAGAGTTGCTGGGGCAGCACACTGGAGACAGACTGGATCCTCTCCAAACCAAAGATGCAAGTTTGTTGGAGAGGGCAGGGCATCATATGTGGCTCTGATGGTAAAGCTCAGCATATTGGACTCCATGTTCCATAGCTTGCTCCAGGTGATCTTTCTCCGCTCCACACTATCCCACTTCATCCAGCGGCCTTGCTTGGCTTGGGACACAGCCCTAGCACATCTGCCCGCTTCCTCCTGGTGGCGCACCTCCTCTATCACCAGGCATTGCCGTTCTAACGGGTTAGCCTTCTGCCATTTAGGTATTGTACGCAGGCCTAAGCCCCCTTTGCTGGTTTGGACTTGTCCCGCTATGTTCCGATGTCTCAGGGCAGCCTTTGCCTGTGCCACTGCTGCTCTTGGCCTCCACCTCCTCCCTGTTACAAAGGTGGAAGCAGCGCCTCTGACCAAGGGATCCCTGGATTCCGTGAGGGTTATTTCAAGCCTTGCTTTGTAGCATTTGTACTCTTCTACCAGGCTTGATATTGGAAGAGAGAGCGCTCCGTTGCCATATAGGCCTATGCTACTGAGGCATCTGGGTAATCCAAGCCACTTCTGCACCTGCACATTCACCAGCCTCTCCAGCCACTTGGCATGGGATAGGGTGACCTCATAGATGGAAATTGGCCACATGAGGCGGGGCAACAATCCAAACTGAAAGCACCAGAGCTTCAGCTTCCCTGGGAGAGCAGTGTGGTTAATTTGCTTTAGACCGCTGATGGTGTCCTGCCTGAGTTGTTCCACCTGTTTGGAGTCTTTTAGCTCTGCATTGTACCAACGTCCAAGGCTTTTGATGGGCTTTTCCAGGATTGTTGGATATCGGCACATCATTAACATAGAACCTCTCGTTGACGAGCTGGCCCTTAATGATGGAGATACTGCGGGATTTTTCTGGTTTAATCTCCATTCGTGCCCATTTGATGTTACCCTGGAGTTTGTCCAGCAGGCGTCTGATGCATGCCTTAGTTGATGTTATAGTTGTCATGTCATCCATAAACGCCCTGATCGGATGAAGACGCAGCCCACTCTTCAGACGTTCCCCTCCAACCACCCACCATGATGCTCGAATAATTAATTCCATTGCCATGGTGTTAATGGCCAGTGAAGGCCAGTGGGGAGATGGTGCAACCTGCCATTATGCCAATCTGCAGGGACTGCCAAGCAGTTGTTTTATCTTGGAGTGTAATGCAGAACTGGAGGTCCTGGAAATAGGCTTTTACCAGCCTTATGATGGTCTCTGGGACAAGGTCTAAAAAGACCACATGCAGATTTTTCTTTCCCTTCTTGGCCATTTGTACTTGGTTCCAAATCATACTTGCATGCTCCAGACATACTGAAAATCCTGTTATCCCTGCCTTCTGCACAGAGGTGTCAACGTAGTTGTTCTTCAGCAGGAACGCTGATAGTCTTTGGGCCACAACACTGAAGAAAATCTTTCCTTCCACATTTAGTAAGCTGATCTGGCGGAACTAATAGATGGTTGAGGAGTTCTTTTCTTTAGGAATGAGGATCCCGCCTGCTCTTCCAGACCGTACGAACTGTACGTAAATATATTTTTTTTTAAGATTTTTAAGCACAAATATAGTTAATTATACCATAGAATGCACAGCGTAATAGTAAACTAAATGTAAAAACATTGAATAACACTGAGAAAACCTTGAACAACAGAGAAAACTAACATTACAAGAGTTTGTGCTATAGCGCTATGAACTGCTCGCTAAAAAAACTTTTTTTTAATGAGTTTTAAGCACAGGGAAAAAAATGAACATTTGAAAAATCTGTAATTTAATAAACAACCAAGAAAAGTAACATTGCAACAATGCGCGCGACGAACCGATTGCTGTAAACAGAAGTGAAGTGGAGGTTAAAATCCAATAGAAAAAAGTCTTCATTAAATACAACGAGGTTAAAACAATGCTGGAAGAAGTCTCTTTAAAAATAAGCTGACCAGCCCTCTCTCTAGCTCGCGCGCATGTGTGTTTGTGTGTGTTGCGCGCGTGTGTCTCTCTCTCTCATGCGTGTGTGTTTGTATCTCTCTCTCGCGTGCGAGTGCGTGTGTGTGTGTGTGTCTCTCTCGCTCGCTGCACAGGGAGAGACTGAACAGGTGCGAAAATCATTGGCATGCACAAACCGAAAGGGAAACTGGCTTGTTTGTATACCGAGTGTGTGGTCGTGAACAGATGCAAAAGTTTGGCAAACTTTTTGGTCGTAACCCAATTTGTACGTGTTCAGAGACATTCATGAACCGAGGTTCCACTGTAGTCACATATAAAATCTAACACACCAGAGATCTTATTATCTTTGGATACCGAAAAAACATTTGACATGGTTGAATGGGACTACCTATTCACCACATTGCACAAATATCTACACAACCAAAGGGCGACTTCAATGACCTAAAGCAGAAGGGGGCATGGCACTACCTTTCAATTGTAGTACTGGCCGGGAAGTATGCAAACTATAAAGACCTGGCAATTGATACAAGTTGATGAATATACACAAGCCTGGTCTGCAATAGAAATAAAATCTTGCTGTACTTCTGTATGTGCCCTGTTTTGTGCCCCAGTAAATACAAATTATCATCAATAAACTAATAATCCAATTGTCCATCAATCACTCAGAACATGGAACCAATGTAGGAAGCACTTTAAGGTAGAGAAGCTTTTATCTGTTGTACCTCACTTTTGTCTACCCTCTCAAACCTATATATACCTATACAACGTGGAGCTACCCGGGTTTAGCACAGTTAGAGCGGACAGAGATGCAAGTACCTGTGGGAAGCACAAAGGAGGAGGACTCGCTCTCTATGTTAATACACGGTGGTGTAACTCTGGACACATTAACGTCAAAATCTCCACTTGCTGCAGGGATATCGAACTGTTGGCCGTAAGTTTACGTCCCTACTATTTGCCCAGAGAGTTTGGACATGTCATTGTTGTTATTGTATACATTCCTCCTCGGGCGGACGTGGAGTCAGCGAGTGACATCATCCATTCCGCTGTTGCTAAGTTACAAACGCAGCACCCTGAGGCGCTTGTGCTAATCGCTGGAGACTTTAACCATGTGACGCTGGACAAAACATTGCCTGCATTCTCCCAGTATGTGGACTGTAACACCCGGGGAAATAAGACTATTGATTTACTGTATGCAAACGTTAAAGACGCATACAGCGCCACCCCGCTGCCTGCGCTTGGGAAAGGAGATCATAACCTGGTTCAGCTTCAGCCTCACTATAAACCAAAAGTTAGAGTCCTACCTGTAACCACACGATCATTCAGGAAGTGGACCCCGGAGGCTGAGAATACTCTGAGAGAACTTTTTGGAACTACAGACTGGGATATCCTGCAGGGATCTCATAATGAGAACACTGAGGAAGTTGTTGACTGCACTACTGACTACATCAACTTCTGTATGGACATTGTAGTTCCAGTAAGAACAGTACGCTGCTATGCTAACAACAAGCCATGGATTACAAGTGACATCAAGGGCCTTTTGAACCAGAAGAAAAGGGCTTTTAAAGACGGTGATCAGCATGAGCTCAAGCGCGTGCAGAAGGAACTCCGAGTCCAACTCAGGGCGGCGAAGGAGCAGTACAGGAGAAAGCTGGAGCAGAAGTTGCAGAATAACAGCATGAAGGAAGTGTGGGATGGGATGAAGATCATCACTGGCTGCAGCTCGAAGCGGGGTACCACCATTGAGAGAGACGTGAAGAGAGCAAACCAAATGAACAACTTTTTTAACAGGTTTGACCACCCTAACCCACTCTCACTCTCACCTCGGAGTACTGCACCCTCCACACATCCTTCTGCTGATACCAGCATAGGAAAAACATCCCCACCCATAATAACAACAGCGCAAGTGAGCAGAGAGCTGAGGAGACTTCGTGCCAGCAAAGCAGCGGGTCCAGATGGAGTATCGCCACGACTGCTGAAGGTCTGTGCATCGGAGCTGGGGGGTCCTCTACAGCGCATCTTCAACCTGAGCCTGGAACAGGGGAGAGTCCCGAGGCTTTGGAAAACATCTTGTATCACCCCAGTCCCAAAGGTATCACGTCCTAGTGAGCTGAATGACTTTCGGCCTGTTGCTCTGACATCACATGTGATGAAGACCATGGAGAGGCTGCTGCTTCACCACCTTAGGCCACAGGTTCAACACGCCCTTGACCCTCTGCAGTTTGCATATCAGGAGAAGGTGGGAGCGGAAGATGCCATCATCTATATGCTACACCGATCCCTCTCTCACTTGGACAGAGGCAGTGGTGCTGTAAGAATTATGTTTCTAGACTTCTCTAGCGCCTTCAACACAATCCAACCTCTGCTCCTTAGGGACAAGCTGACAGAGATGGGATTAGATTCATACCTGGTGGCATGGATCGTGGACTATCTTAAAGACAGACCTCAGTATGTGCGTCTTGGGAACTGCACGTCTGACATTGTGGTCAGCAACACAGGAGCGCCACAAGGGACTGTACTTTCTCCGGTCCTGTTCAGCCTATATACATCGGACTTCCAATACAACTCGGAGTCCTGCCATGTGCAAAAGTTCGCTGATGACACTGCTATCGTGGGCTGTATCAGGAATGGGCTGGAGGAGGAGTATAGGGACCTAATCAATGACTTTATTAAATGGTCCGACTCAAACCACCTACACCTGAACACCAGCAAAACCAAGGAGCTGGTGGTGGATTTTAGGAGGCCCAGACCCCTCATAGACCCAGTGATCATCAAAGGTGACTGTGTGCAGATGGTGCAGACCTATAAATATCTGGGAGTGCAGCTGGATGATAAATTAGACTGGACTGCCAATACTGATGCGCTGTGCAAGAAAGGACAAAGCCGGTTATACTTCCTTAGAAGGCTGGCTTCCTTCAACATCTGCAATAAGATGCTGCAGATGTTCTATCAAACAGTTGTGGCGAGCGCCCTCTTCTACGCAGTGGTGTGCTGGGGAGGCAGCATTAAGAGGAAAGACGCCTCACGCCTGGACAAACTGGTGAGGAAGGCAGGCTCTATTGTTGGCATGGAGCTGGACAGTTTAACATCTGTGGCAGAGCGAAGGGCGCTCAGCAGGCTCCTATCAATTATGGAGAATCCACTGCATCCACTAAATAATGTCATCTCCAGACAGAAGAGCAGCTTCAGCGACAGACTGCTGTCACTGTCCTGCTCCACAGACAGATTGAGGAGATCGTTCCTCCCCCAAACAATGCGACTCTTTAATTCCACCAGGGGGAGTAAACGTTAATATTTAACATTATACATAGTTATTGTCTGTTTTTTTCACCTGTATTATTATCATTCTTTAATTTAATATTATTTATTGTAACAGTATGCTGCTGCTGAAGAATATGAATTTCCCATTGGGATTAATAAAGTATCTATCTATCTATCTATCTCTATCTATCAGTATTTATTGTTTGGGATTAAAACACTTAGAGGATTGTGTATAGATGATGTCTTTGCATGTTCTGAAAAATTACAGTTCAAATTTAATTTCCGATCAACACAATTTTCCACTTCTCATGGGCTCACCACCTATGGGAGCAGCCAAGGAGGTCGGGTGCAGTGTGAGTTGGGTGGTGGACGAAGGCAGGGACCTTGGCGGTCTGATCCTCGGCTACAGAAACTGGCTCTTGGGACGTGGAATGTCACCTCTCTGAAGGGGAAGGAGCCTGAGCTAGTGCATGAGGTCGAGAGGTTCTGGCTAGATATAGTCGGGCTCACCTCGGCACACAGCTTGGACTCTGGAACCAATCTCCTTGAGAGGGGCTGGACTCTCTACCACTCTGGAGTTGCCTCCGGTGAGAGGTGCCGAGCAGGTGTGGGCATACTTATTGCCCCCCGACTTGGAGCCTGTTCATTGGGGTTTACCCCCGGTGGACAAGAGGGTAGCCTCCCTCCACCTTCGGGTTGGGGGACGGGGTCCTAACTGTTGTTTGTATGTATGCGCTGAACAGCAGTTTGAAGTACCCACCCTTTTTGGAGTCCCTGGAGGAGGTGCTAGAGGGCATACCTTCTGGGGACTCCCTTGTACTGCTGGGAGACTTCAATGCTCACGTGGGCAATGACAGTGAAACCTGGAAGGGCATGATTGGGAGGAATGGCCCCCCCGATCTGAACCCGAGCGGTGTTTTGTTATTGGATTTCTGTGCTCGTCAAGGATTGTCCATAACGAACACCATGTTCAAGCATAGGGGTGTTCATATGTGCACTTGGCACCAGGACACCCTAGGCCTCAGTTCGATGATCGACTTTGTGGTTGTGTCGTCGGACCTGCGGCCACATGTCTTGGACACTCGGGTGAAGAGAGGGGGCGGAGCTGTCAACTGATCCCCACCTGGTGGTGAGTGGGCTTCGATGGTGGGGGAGGATGCCGGTCAGGCCTGGTAGGCTCAAACGTGTTGTGAGGGTCTGCTGGGAATGTCTGGCAGAGTCCCCTGTCAGAAGTAGCTTCAACTCCCCCCTCCGGCAGAACTTCGACCACATCCCAGGGGAGGTGAGGGACATTGAGTCCGAATGGGCCATGTTCTGTGGCTCTATTGTTGAGGTGGCTGACCGGAGCTGTGGCCATAAGGTGGTTAGTGCCTGTCGTGGCGGCAATCCCGAACCCGCTGGTGGACACCAGTGGTGAGGGATGCCGTCAAGCTGAAGAAGGAGTCCTACAGGACTTTTTTGTCCTGTGGGACTCTGGAGGCAGCTGATAGGTTCCGGCAAGCCAAGCGGAATGCGGCTTTGGTGGTTGCTGAGGCAAAAACTCGGATATGGGAGGAGTTTGGGGAGGCCATGGAGAATGACTTTCGGATGGCTTCGAGGAGATTCTGGTCCACCATCTGGCATCTCAGGAGGGGGAAGCAGTGCAGTGTCAACAATGTATATGGTGGGGATGGTGCACTGCTGACCTTGACTAGGGACGTTGTGGGTTGGTGGGGGGAGTACTTCGAAAACCTCCTCAATCCCACTAACATGCCTTCCAATGAGGAAGCAGAGCCTGGGGACTTGGAGGTGGGTTCCCCTATCTCTGGGACTGAGGTCACCGAGGTGGTCAAAAAACTCCTTGGTGGCAGGGCCCCGGGGGTGAATGAGATACGCCCGGAGTTCCTCAAGGCCCTGGATGTTGTAGGACTGTCCTGGTTGACATGCCTCTGCAACATCGCATGGACATCAGGGACAGTGCCTCTGGATTGGCAGACTGGGGGTGGCGGTCCCCCTCTTTAAGAAGGGGGACCGGAGGGTGTGTTCCAACTACAGAGGGATCACACTCCTCAGCCTCCCTGGAAAAGTCTATTCAGGGGTCCTGGAGAGGAGGGTCCGTTGGATAGTCGAACCTCTGATTCAGGAGGAACAGTGTGGTTTTCGTCCTGGTCGTGGAACAGTGGACCAGCTCTACACCCTTAGCAGGGTCTTGGAGGGTGCATGGGAGTTTGCCCAACCAGTCTACATGTTTTTTTTTGGACTTGGAAAAGGCGTTCGACTGTGTCCCTCAGGGAATCCTGTGGGGGGTACTCCGAGAGTATGGGGTACCGGACCCCCTGATAAGGGCTGTTTGGTCCCTGTATGTCGAAAGTTGGCAGTAAGTCGAACCCATTTCCAGTGAGAGTTGGGACTCCGCCAGGGCTGTCCTTTGTCACCAATTCTGTTAATAACTTTATGGACAGAATTTCTAGGCGCAGCCAGGGCGTTGAGGGGGTCCGGTTTGGTGGACTCAGGATTGGGTCACTGCTTTTTGCAGATGATGTTGTCCTGTTTGCTTCATCAGGCCATGATCTTCAGCTCTCTCTAGATCAGTTCGCAGCTGAGTGTGAAGCGGCTGGGATGGGAATTCAGCACCTCCAAATCCGAGACCATGGTCCTCAGCCGAAAAAGGGTGGAATGCCCTCTCAGGGTTGGGAGCGAGATCCTTCCCCAAGTGGAGGAGTTCAAGTATCTTGGGATCTTGTTCACGAGTGAGGGAAGAATAGAGCGGGAGATCGACAGGCGGATCGGTGCGGCATCCGCAGTGATGCGGCCTCTGCATCGGTCTGTCGTGGTGAAAAAGGAGCTGAGCCGCAAGGCAAAGCTCTCAATTTACCAGTCAATCTATGTTCCTACCCTCACCTATGGTCATGAGCTATGGGTAGTGACCGAAAGAACGAAATCACGAATACAAGTGGCTGAAATGAGTTTCTTCCATAGTGTGTCTGGGCTTTCCCTTAAAGATAGGGTGAGAAGCTCAGTCATCCGGGAGGGGCTCAGAGTAGAGCCGCTGCTCCTCCGCATTGAGAGGAGTCAGATGAGGTGGCTTGGGCATCTGATCAGGATGCCTCCTGGACACCTCCCTGGTGAGGTGTTCCGGGCACGTCTAACCGGGAGGAGGCCCAGGGGAAGACCCCAGGACACGCTGGAGGGACTATGTCTCTCAGCTGGCCTGGGAACACTTTGGGATTCTCCCAGAAGAGCTAGAAGAAGTGGCTGGAGAGAGGGAAGTCTGGGGCATCTCTGCTCAAGCTGCTGCCCCCCGCGACCTGATCTCGGATAAGCGGAAGAGGATGGATGGATGGATGGACAATTTTTCCACTACTTGTAAATCAGAAACTTTGCTAAGGGAACCTGCCCAATTTTCCTCACCTCCCACCCCTTTCTTTTCCAGAAGAAATACTAATCAATCTTGAAGACTCAGACAGCATCTGAATAATAAATAAAACATTTCCAAGTCCCTTCTTTTCAAAGATCCCAGGGAACATTGGGAAAAGGACTTTCATTTAACATGTACCATCATCTATAAGAAAGGAACCAACCTTCCTGGGGACTGCCTGGGACTTAAAGATGCAGGTTGATCATCCTACAGTTCCTGTGGAGGCTAATGAAGGTGTCATAGAAGAAGTAAACCATCCCAAAGGATTGGCAAAGAGTGTTTGGGGTTAATAATCCCCAAGATAAAGGATGCCTTGTACATCAACCAATTCTGACAAATCAATCTTTTGAATGTTAAAGGTAAGGTATTCTTTAGCATTGTTGCTCAAAGGATAACAACCCAGAACCCAGAACAATTTGATTGACACATCAGTATGGAAAGCTAGTATACCAGGTATCTTAGGATGCTTAGAACACACAATCGTGATATGGCATCAACTCCAGTCTGCAAGATGGGAAGAAAAGAGATGCTACAGTACATGTCTTATTCCTTGACCTAGCCAATGCTTTTGGATTGGTCCCCCCATTCTCTCCTCCATTCAGCCTTGGACTTCTTTCATGTGCCAAAGACCATCACAAAGTTAGTCAGGAAGTACTTCCAAAATTTGCAATTCTGTATTTCGACCACAGAAAATCATGGCAACGACTGAAAGTGGGAATAATGTCTCCATTAGTTTTCACTATGGTAATTGAAGTGATCATCCAATCCTCAAAATGGGTTGTCGGAGGAGAGCATCCGCAGTCTGGACAGCTATTACCTCCCATTCCTGCCTACATGGATGTCATCACCACCCTAAAGTCAACCGTCGTATGTACCAAGTATTTGCTGGAAAAGCTGTATACCAATATAACATGGGGAACAATGAAGTTGAAACCCAGCAAATCCAGGAGCATATACATTGTTCGAGGTAAAAACTCTTGGACCAGAGATTTCACATCAATGAAACAATTGTGTCAGAGATGCCAGTCAAGAGTCTAGGGCTGTGGTAAAATGCAAGTCTTAGAGATTTAAACCAGAGTGACCAACTAAGTGAACAAACCAGCAAAGGCCTTGCTATTATAGACAAGACCTTGCTTCCTGACAAACTGAAACTCTGTGTTGTCTGCAGATCAGATTGCTTGCCCATCTCATGCGGTCTGTAACAGTCTATGAGATCCTTATCTCCAACATCAAGAAGCTGGAGAGGATAGTTAGTTCATTTATCAAGAAGAGGCTAGGTCTCCCATGGTGCCCATACCAGCATCGGCTTATATGGACATGATGTGCTGGAGCTGCCTGTCTCAAGCCTCATGGAGGAGTACAGATGCACCAATGTAAGGCTGGAGATGACTCTGACGGAGTCTCAAGATGCTACAATAAGAACGGCTATTCCTAGACAGACAACGACGAAGTTAACTCAGTCTGACACTGTACAATTAGCAATATCTTCTCTTAGACATAGAGATATTGTGGGACCCGTACAACAAGGAAGAGGTGGGTTTAGTTTAGGGACAAGTCAACCCACATAGAGCAACATCTACAATGAGAAGACAGCTGGTGGTTGCTGAGGTTAAGCAGCAAGACGAGACAGACAGACATGCAAGGACAGTCTCACAGTTCAAACAGGGCCAGTGGACTAGCTAGGAAAAAAATCTGGAGTACTGCAAGCTCACCTGGAAAGATCTGTTGGAGATGGAAGGACACCGAATCATCTTCATCATCAGAGCCATCTATAATGTACTTCCCACCCCCATGAACCTACATCAGTGGTTTGGAGAAGATCCATCATGTTCTCTCTGCCAAACCTCAGCAACATTAAAGCACATCCTCACCGGCTGTAAAACCAGTCTGTTCCAAGGTCGCCACACCTGGAGGCATAACCAGGTTCTATAACAACTGCTGATTACCCTGGAAGAAATTAGATTTACCACCAATGCTCTCTCTCATGCAATCACTGGATTCGCAAACACCATCCTGTTTGTAAGGAACTGACCCTCCTGGGGACTGCCAGGAACTGGAAGATGTAAGCTGATCTAAATCAGAAGCTAATTTTTCATGCCACAAAATTTTACATCTAGTCTTAGGCTGGACCTGAACTTGTGGTCAAACTCACAGAAATCCTTCTTCAATCATGGAGTTGACAGTGCTATGGAAGGCAGCAGTTTATGAGGCATACATAGTAGTTGAGGCAGAACAACATGGCTGGCATACCCAGGTACTCCAGGTAGAAGTATGGTGTAGAAAGTTTGTAGCCACATCAACAGTCAGGCTTCTGAATGGGATGGGAATACGAGGGCAGGCCTTCTGATAGGCCGTCAAGGAGCAAAGCAGCAACTGAATTTGGCTGAAGAGAAATGATCCCAATTTGGGTGCAAAATGTCAAGCAAGGGCTAAAAGCAGAGAGGAGCGCATCTATGATGCCAGGTGGCGCTGTTGAGCCCTATGGAGGTGTTGTGGACCTATCAATTGAAACACAGATAAAGCAGGGTTCCCACCTAATGACCCCAATGAACCAATTACCCTATACCCATTCAAGACAGCAAGAAAGTTCTGAATATTGGGATTGTAATATCAAGTCCTATGAGCTTGACCTCATAAAAGGAGTGGAAGGCAGTATGCATTGAATACACTCAAAAAATTAAGGAAACACTCAAATCCTACATCAGATCTCAAATGAACAAAATATTGAAGTGAAAAAATTTTACTGAGTAATACTGTGTAATTCACTGAGAACAAAATGATGTAACAATGGTCGATGGAAATCAAAATCACAAACCCATTGAGGGCTGGATTCAACATCCCACCGAAAATGAAAGTCAAAAATTGAAATCACAGGCTGATCCATCTTGCGTGAATTTCATCATGGCAACTCATAATGTGACTCAGTAGAGTGTATAGCCCCCATATGCCTGCATGCACTCCCTATAGTGTCTGGGCATGCTCCTGATGAGATGGTGGATGGTCATGCTGGATGATGTTGCAGGTTGCATAATCTATGAAGCAAAATTCAAGCAGGCCAGACAGTGGTGGCATGATGCACTTGGCCAAGCGTGCACTTCGTTTTACTAAGTATATGCTTTTTTTTTTTTTTTTTTTTTTTTTTTTTTTATATTTTATTAATTTTATTGTAATCATTCCGTACAAATAGATCAATTTTTACAAAAAAATAGAATTGAAAACAAATCAAACCCCCACCCCTGAGAAGGAGAGCATGGCCAAAGGAGTAATACTTAAGCTTGTAAACATACCAAAATTGTTGAGTTTAATAGGGCAATAAAGATAAATGGAGAAGGATAAGAAATGCGGAAATAATTATTTCTTCTTATTCTAAAATATTATTGATTAGATCCTGCCAGGTTTTGAAAAATTTAAAATAATATAAAACATCGGTTTCCTACTGACTCATAAGAGGAGAGTTAGGATTCTTCCAATTTAAAAAAAATAAGTCTGTGTGCCAAAAGTGTAGTGAATGCAATCACAGTTTGCTTGTCCTTCTCCACTTCAAATCCATCTGGAAGAACACCAAACACAGCTGTTAATGGGTTAGGAGGGATTGTGACACCAAGGCTGTCTGAAAGGCACTTAAAAATTTTGGTCCAAAATGATATTAATTTGGTACAGGCCCAAAACATGTGACCCAGTGAGGCAGGAGCTTGGTTGCAGCGTTCGCAGTTTGGATCTTGCCCTAGAAATTATTTTGGACAGTTTTAAGCGAGATAGATGAGCTTGATATATAATTTTTAGTTGAATAATTCTATGCTTTGCGCATATGGAGCTTGAGTGAATTCTCTGCATTGCTACTTCCACTCCTTTTCTGATATATTAATTAAGAGATCTTATTTCCCATTGTCCTCTTGGATCTTTGAAAGGAAGCGACTCTAATAAAATTTTATATATTGCAGAATGTTGTCTAAGTCCTCGAAATTGAGCAGAATTTTTTCCAGCATGGTGGAGGGTACGAAATGAGGACAATTGGGCAGGTTCTGTTTAACAAAGTTTCTAATTTGAAGATAGCAAAGAAATGTGTAGCTGGAAGGTTAAATTTGGAATGTAATAAGTTCAAAGGATGCAAAGATATTGTCTATATTGTATAAAGATCTCTGAGCAATTTAATCCCAAATCTTTTCCAGATATTAAAAACTAGGTATGTTTGCAAGGGTTGAAAGAGGTGGTTCTCCTGCAGAGGTGGCACAGATAAAAGATTTTCCATCTTAAATTGCTTTCTGAATTGGTTCCATGTTCTCAGTGAATGAAGCACAATTGGGTTATTAGTATATTTGCGATAACTTGCATTTATTGGAGCGCAGAGCAGGGAATATAAAGAAGTACTGCAAGATTTTACTTCTATGCGGACCAAGCCTGTGTATGTTCATCTATTTGTGTCCAGATTTTTATAGCTTGTATGTTTGCTGCCCAGTAATAAAACTGAAAGTACATGCTTTTTTGAAAAACCCAACACTATTTTCCAATTACATATTGTCATTAAGTTTGCAATACTAATGAACAATTATGCTTTATGAGATTAAAAAAAAAATAGAGAAAATGAAAAGTAGCAAAAAAAAAATACACCATAAATTAACCAGTGAATCCAAGCCATGATTGAACAGAATGAGTGAGTAAAAGTAATTAGTAACTTTTGCTTTTTAAAATTTTTTTGGTAAGCATGTATTCAAATATACTGTATACTGAGGCAGCACAAATTGAGACTTTAATGATAATGGAGATTTTTGCAGTTTTTTAAAATAACCTTTTTAACATTACAGAATAACCTATTTGGTGATATCTTTTAACATGAAGTTCTATTGCATTCTTTTGCACACCAACACCACCAAGTTCTGTACTACAGTATATGTAGCATGTTGAACAGTAAGAAGCTTAAAGAGAACTAATAATAGTAGACCCTGGTAAAAAAAAAATACATATATTGTATAGAGAAAAGTAATTTACTTAGTTACATAGTACTTCTGACACATTCAATTAACCAACAGCACTATGATGCCCATTGACTTAGAACATTTCCCGGACAAAGCCAAGTAACACAGGTAGTACATAATAAACCACCAGTCATAGAAACTTATAATTTTTTATATCTTAGTCCAAACCCTTCACTTTAGAATATGTGGTTCATTCTCATAACCTTTTGATATATGGTTACAATTTAAACCACCAATTTTTTGGATACACTGCAGCCACATGTGAAAATATAGAATGCCATATCCCTCAGAGCCTGATCTGTCCTTTCAGCAGGAAGCAACAGAATCATCATCCATGACATCCTGATGTGTCACTGGAAATCCCTGGAAAGTCATTACAACTAAGATAAGTAAGAAGACTTGAAGGGTGATACTGTATTTCTCTAGGTTAAAACCCATTCAAGGAACCTGTAATTGCAAGCAACATCCAGAAGAGCAGCAATTCTTTATAATCTTCTAAAGAGGCAGGAAATAAACAGTCTATGAAGCAGGGTCATCAGTTAACTAAGAAAAGTCTTTACTACCTCCATGTAAATGAAATATTGTTGATGGAGTCAAAGATTTGCTATTGAGTTAAGTTCAGATTCCTGATTCTATGATGTTCAAAACACTGGAAAAAGTTGATTTTAGTATGTTGTTTTTATGTATGTGTGTGTGTGTGTGTGTCTATGTGGAAAGTCAAAATTGATTTTCACGTCTTAAAATTACAATTTTTGTTGTAACATTATGAATTTTTTTGTTGTGTAGAGCTCCATCTGGCAAAGACAGATTATTTTACTTTGGAGTGTCGAATGCAATTGAATACTGCATTTCTCCCCTTCGAGCAATCACCAGTATTGAAGAGCAGGAGAGAGGTTCCCTTTTGGAGCACTGTGCTTGATCAAAGAGCAGGATGCCTACACCGTAGGTTGGTTAGCATGCTCCAAATGCACATTGATTCCAGAGGCTACTCATCATTTGTAAAACTTCAATCTTTCCCATTTTTTTGTAGATGAGGGGGGCAATGTTGGCCGCTAGGCCCTATATAGTTGCTTAGTTTGTTTATGCCTTGGGCCAGGCTCTACGTAACTGCAATGATATTTTGGAAAAAATGTACTCATCAGTTTTTTCTTCAAATAACTTGCATTGTGTATGTCTTATCACATGCTCTTAGCCTATGTTTTTGGCCCAGTACTTATTTCCATATCGTTCAAAAACACTTTGAACCATGTCCAACGACAACTGCTATAGAATTTGTTTAATTTAACTGGAATTTTTGCAGTCTGCTACATTTAGTCATGAGACCATATCTATTGCTTTAACAAAATTTTGCATGAGCAAATTCACATGTGTGCATAAATGGAGTCACACACAAGTGCACTTATGCATGCACACACAACTCAAAAATATTTAGGAAATTAAGATATCTGACAGTTTTTTTTTTTTTTTTACTCCACTGAGTAGTCAGAGGCAACTCAATGCCCACTACCACTACACAACCCTGCGCCACCACCACCCTAAACAAAGCACCATAATGTTCCATACATTGATGGATTAAAAGCCAGCAGAAGTCTACATGACCATCATCATCAGTCCTTCCATGAGAACCCTAAATACAAAGAGGACTGTTGCATTTATGTTAGGTAGAATGCCCCAGAGGGGGCTGGACGGTCTCATGGTTTGGAACCCCTGGAGATTTTATTTTTTTTTCTCCAGCCATCAGGAGTTTTTTTGTTTTTTCTCTTTCCTCCCCTGGCCATCGGACCTTACTCTTATTCTACTGTTAATTAGTGTTGTCTTATTTTAATTTCTTACTTTATCTTTTTTTTCTCTTTCTTCATCATGTAAAGCACTTTGAGCTACATTATTTGTATTGAAAATGTGCTATATAAATAAATGTTGTTGTTGTTGTACCCCTTGTCTCTTTGGGAAGTTGCTAGCGAACACACGCCCAGGCAGATGGGACCCCCAACATCTTTATATAATATAGATAGTCTGTGGCAGTCCGTTTGTCTGTCCAGGATTTTAAATCACCTGCAGCTCACAAAAATGTTTGACCTATTAACCTGAAATTTGGTACACATATACTACGTGATGTCTACTATCACACTTTCAGGATTGATTGACCTCCAAAGTTATTCCTCTTTTTATTTTTATTTTATGGTAGAACTCAACTCTCAGCAGCAGCCAGCAGGGCGGCTGTGCGGCACATGTGTACAGGCGCCGTTCTCATCCCTACCACTTCCCCTTAACTCTTCATACCTTGAAATCATTCTTGAGGCAGATTGAAGACTTAAGTACCAGCTTAAGTGAAAAATTAAGGAAAACATACTAAGTAATTGCAGTGCAAACACTGACTTAATCAGTTTTAATGCGAAAAGATGCAGACGAAAGAAGAGAAGAAGTGGGCTGCTAGGGTGGAGAAAGGAAGAGCTGCTCAGGAAGCAGCAAGCGCATCAACCTTTGAGCAAGCGAATGCTAAATGTACAGAGAAGAGTATGGCATAGCCAAATTAACATTTAGAGATATCTCAAAATGAATTTCGGATATCTTAAAATGTAATTAACTTTTTAAGATATCTGAAACTCGCTTTGAGATATCTTAAAATAATTTCCTTTACATTTTAAGATATCTGCAATACATTTTGGGATATCTCAAATGCATTTCAAGATATCTCAAATACAGTTTCAAGATATCTTAAAATAGTTGTGTCTGCATTTAAGATATCTCAATGAATTTTCAGATATCTTAAATTGACCTTCTCATGCATTTTAAGATATCTTAAATGCATTTCAAGATATCTCAAAATCATTTCCTGTAAAACTGCCTATTATTTCAATGGTGACTTCTTGTTATTATAAGATATCTTAAAATGTATTTGAGATATCTTGAAATGAGCAGGAAGTGATGTTGAGATATCTGAAAAATGTATTTGAGATATCTGAAAATGGACAGGAAGCTGTTTGAGATATCTGGAAAATGTATTTGAGATATCTGAAATGTATTGTAGATATCTGAAAATGCTATTGAGATATCTTGAAATAATTGAATGTCCTTTTAAAGATATTCTTAAAATGCATTTTAGATATCTTGAAATACAATTTTAGATATCTTGAAATACATTGTTAGATATCTGAAATAGAGCAGAGACCCATTTTAAGATATCATGAAATTAATTTTAGATATCTAAAAATGTATTTCAGATATCTGAAACAACAATGAATTTCAAGATATCTTAAATGCTTTTTAAGATATCTAAATTATATTTCGAGATATCTTAAAATAAACTTCCTTCTCAATTTAAGATATCCCAAATTCATTTTGAGATATCTGAAATGCATTTTCAGATATCTTAAAATGACTTCCTGCACATTTCAAGATATCTCAAAATACATTTCAAGATATCGTCAAATGACTTCCTGCACAATTTCAAGATATCTCAAATACATTTCAAGATATCTTAAAATGACTTCCTGCACATTTCAAGATATCTCAAATACATTTCAAGATATCTTAAAATAACTTCCTGCACATTTCAAGATATCTCAAATACATTTCATGATATCTCAAATACATTTTCAATAACTTCCTGTTAAGGTTTCACTGCCTGTTCAGATTCCAATGGCGCAGGCAGGAGACCTTCTCAAGTCTTAGGGACTATTAGAACTGTGTTCACTGCAATAGAAAGAAATATTCTGGAAGGGTCTGTGATTGATTCTGATACTAAGAATTTATTGCAAAATGCAAAACACAACTTTGATAGAATTTCATCGGCATTACCAGAAAATATTAGAGTACAATTGACAGATTGTTTTGAGGATTTGATACCACGAATTGAAAGATACGATGCCAGAAACTCTCCACCAGTTATCAACAACTTTCTTGCTACACGCATTAAAGGAGGTAAGCATCGCAAAAGTATGAATATCATTTTAAATTAATGTTAAATAAGAAAGTAAACTGATGAATAGGGCAAACATGTTTTGTGCAGTTGAATAATATTTATGTTGCTTTATTGGTATAGTTTAGAAAAACTGACCTTTGACATGGAATGTCAAAACGTATTGATGACATTTTTTAATCATAATTTATTAAGAACAATTATCGTCTTTATTTGTGGATAACACATACATAGACTTTCTGATCAATCATTTAACGATATGCACATATAACTGCATTCAATTGTATTTTCTTTTCAACTGAATCACCTAGGGTTGACTTAAATTTAACACTGCGTCTTGTGACATTTTTAAAAATGTTATTTTCATATTAATAACATAATGAAGACGATTTAAAATGCAATATATTACAGTGGCGTTATTCTTTCTCAGTTCAGTAGTTTCATTAAACTCCTGTGTTGCAGAATGTTGGGCCAGTCAGTTCTTGATACTTGACTCCGGAGGTAATTATTTAATCTAAGCTGGAATCTAAAGTAAATGTAAGTATGCACTGCCTCACCCCATCCACTGTCGCTTTCTTGTCCGTGACCATACTGTTTTGTAGCCCCATGCTGGAAAGAGCATGTTCATAAACTGAATTAATGAGTCGGATGTATTGAAGAAAAATGCAATTAGTTCAACTTTAAGGGGTGTTTAATTTTAATTTTTTTATTTCCATACCAACAATAAAAACAACATTTTTACCTGCGCGATTTTAAGAGTGTTGTCACTTTAAATAAATACATTCGCGACACTTTGCTACACGTCCTAAGATATCGTAAAAACAAAAATGCTTAAAAGATGCTCAATAATTTCTGATAGTCTCTGGCTGAACAGAGATTTTTCTCCACCACAGCAAAGAATTAAACTTGTATAGTATTTTAACGCCTATGGTGAATTGAACGAGATATGTTGAATATGATTTCCTTGTTGTTTTAGTATAATAAGTCACATTAAATACATAAGTAAATAAATACATTTAGAGAATATTCTTCGTCCAATTTTATAGTTGTGAGAGTTCTAGCCTGTCTCAACAGCACCAGGTGCGAGTGTAGGAGAATTCTGAATTTGGCCTAACTGATCACATGATGGAATCACCTACTGTACACCCACGCTGCAAAGGCCATAATAAAAGTATCCATTTTTCTTGCATCAGCATCTCTTGCAAGTGACAGAATGCAAGAATACCTACAAGAACTCTCACATATTTCACTGTTTATCTGCAATATTTCAGAGAGCTGCATCTTTTTGAGTAACCATTTTTAACTCGTTCTGCAGTTAGGAGTAAAATTATTTTTTATTACAACACAGATTCATTGGGATTATTGCGCACACTGATTTTCTGCCTATTTCACTAGAATATGCCACTTTTTTCAATTGTCCTGTCTTTCAATTTTTGTTCAGCAGTACTGGGCACAAAATATGAATGGAACAGCATGCAGTCTTGGCTCTCATTCAAACACTGCTATATGAAAACTCTGCCAGTTAAGACTGACCAGGTGATTTAATAACATGTTCATGACATTGAAAGGAACCACAGTTCTGGGGGAAAAAAAAGAAATGTGGGGACAACATGCTACTCCATTGTAAAAGCACCTCAACTTGTTATCATCCTTAAGCCCAAGTCCAACGGGCTTGTTCAACAACACTATGTCATCAGTTTAAATTAATCTTAATTTCATGCATTTATTTTCAATGAATACAGTATTTCAAAGTGCTTCACTTATGCAGAATATTACGATATTGGAGGAACAGAGTTTGTGCATCTGGCTAACAGATTTAGCATCCAGAATTCAAATCCCACACCTGGATGTTGTCAGTGTTTTCATGTTACCTGTTCACTTCAGTTCTACTCCCACAAATCCAAAAGCATGCACTTAGGTAGACTGACTGTTTCCAAATTCTCCTTCTGTTAGAGTTAGTGTGGCGGGGTCCATGCTTGCAGCAGTTTCTTGTGCTCAGCTCTTCTGGAATCAGTCCCAGCCTCACCTAACCTGACTTTCATTAAGCAGCCTTCACAATGTTATGTTGTACTGCAGTGCTGACTTGAACAGGAAGATACAGTGAGAAGTTTGGAATTTAAACCTGTGAGGATGTTATTAGATTTACACCAAACATTTCCTTATTACTTTTTATATTCATTTTTTCTTTTTGAAGTTTTCTTTTATCCAGTAATTTAATGGATATGTCAAGCTTTCTTGTTTAGTCCATCTTAAGTCATTCATACACAATCCATCAGTAAACACTAAAAAAAGGTTATTACAGCTGAAGTTAACACATCATGACACAAATGACTCCTAAACACAAACACAGCAGTACAAAAGTATTTTCAACCTGGTTTTAAACATAATGAAAATTACCTTTTTCCTTAGTATATATTAGTAAATGCTGGTATTGCTGCATAAACATTTAACATTTTCAAAATGAATTCTTATTTTTTGAAATTAGACTGTTTTAGTAAGTTGTTCATAAATAATGTTAGTACACATTTATTGTTGATTGACATAAAGTAGGATGCTTTATTATTATTCTTTTAAATTGTTTCATAATAGGTCAGTTTGGTTTGCCAAAAGTTGAAATCTCTAAAGAACAACTGAAGCTATTAATTTCACAAGGATACACAGGGAAAAGAATTGCAGAACACATAGGATGTTCTGCATCTTATATTTATAAACGCCTGAAAACTGAGGGTCTGTCACCAAGACAGAAATTCAGCAGTATAGCAGATAATGAACTGGATGAAGAATGCAAAAGACTACAAGCAAGTTGTCCAAATGCCGGTTCTGAGGTATAATTATTTGTTTTGTATTTTATGCATTCCAGGGTTACACTCCAAAGTGAAACAAAAATATATTGTTAAATTGGAACACAAAATATGAAAATATATGTTGGTAAATATTTATGCTTCAGTACAGCATATGAAATGTGCAATTTTTGAAGTCAGTTCTACCACATGGAGTTTGCATGTTCTCCCTGTGTCTGCATGGATTTCATCTAGTTGTGGCTCCAGTTCTCTCCCACTGCCCAAAGACGTGCAGGTTTGGTGAACTGGCAATATTAGCCCTTAGCCCTGATGTGTGTTTATGGGTCCCTGAGATGGACTGGCGCCCAGTCCAGGGTTTGTTCCTGCCTTGTGCCAATTGCTTGCCCCCCTGCGACCCAGGTCTGGATTGAGCAGGTTAGAAAATGACACTATGTAAAGTGGAAGAAAAGGAACTTTAAATGCAGAATTGATGTCCACACAAAACAAAACTTCTATAACGATTCAACATATAATGATAATGATAATAATATACAGTATGAATAGAACAGTAGGAAAATGTGTACTTTTGATCTTTTCAGAATCAATGCAATAAACTCTGCATATAGTTATGAGTGGATTTACACAGGAAAACAAAGGGCACACAAATTTTTTAAAACAAAAATAACTTTCAATTAAAATGTATTATGATTTATCCATCGTTCATTCACTTATTGAGTATTACTTTTTTGCCCATTCATTCAACTTTCAGACCTTCTTACTCCAATTTAGAATTATCTAGTACCAAAGAATTCCCTTGTAGCATTGTCAGCAAGGCAGGAACCTCTACCCTATTCTGGAGGACATGTTAATCAGAAATTCTGCTTTTGTTCAGACTCATCAATTTAGAGTGTATTTTTATCCTAACCTGTATATCTGCTCGGATATGGAAGAAAACCTATATAGACAGAGGTGGAATTTGCAAAATCCACAGACAGTGAGCAAATTCACAAAACATAAGTAATTGTTAAGTTGTGAAACAACACTATTATTTATTTCTACACTACCCAGTAGAAATGGAAAAAAAACACATAAAAATCTAATATGTTAAAGGGTTAAAAAAACTAAGAGACATAGTTTTAATTAAGATATATAGAAGTACTAAACAGCTCTTTTTTATCATCTTAAGTAACAGCCCTGTGATAGACTGGCTCCTTGTCTCGGGTTGTTAATGCCCACAGCTGTCAGGGCTTGGCTTGGATTAAGTAAGATTGGGAATGACTGACTGACTGACCTTAAATAATTTTTTACGTGTTTTGACATAGAATATCATATATGAAATTGAAAAAAAATATTTTCTCACAACAAATTTGTCAGCTTTCAAACATAATTGTGAACTATATTCTAAGTTTTGCAGTATTTCACATACTGTAATTTCATAGCACCAATAACAACTTCTGCGACACAATGCTATCCCTCCCAATCCATCCATTCATTTTGTAAATCCACTTCATCCGATGGGTCACAGGGTAGCTGGAGCCTATTCCAGTAAGCATCAGGTGCAAGGCAGGAACAATCCATGGATGGGTCATCAGTTCATCACAGGGTGATCATACACACACACATACATATCTGAGGCGAAATTTTAGCATCACCATTTACACTAACCTGCACGTCTTTCAACTGTGGGAGGAAACCCAGATGGCCACAGGGAGAACATGCAAACTTCACATGGAGAGGACTGGGATGTGAACAAAGCAGCACTACCACTGTACTACCATGCCACACTCCCTTCCATTTCATTAATTCTTATTGAATATATCACTTACCAACAATCTTTTTAAAATAAAATATGTTCCTTGGCAAGATCTTATAAGTTTATGTAGCTGTAATGCTCAGAAAACAAACATTTAATTTCCTTACAACATGATGGTTACCTATAATTACACACCCTGTACAATCAGCTTTAATGTTTAAAATTATCAGTTTATTTAAAAATGTTCAAATTATGTTTTTTTAACAGATGATGTCAGGAATGCTAAGAGCAAGGGGAATACATGTGCAAAGGGACAGACTTCGACGCACATTGGCTAGACTTGACCCAGTTGGCACTGCTCAGAGATGGTCACAAACTGTTCAAAGAAGGTCATACCATGCCGTCTCACCTAACAGTATATGGCACATTGACAGTCACATGAAGCTTATAAGGTAAAAGACCTGTAAGATTTATTTCTTAATTTAATAAATATCACTTTCAGCTTCATTATTGTCTTAAGTGGACCAAATTAATATGTGACACTTTTTAGTTTATACAGCTATATTTTTTGCATAAAATAACTGATATTATTTTTTTAAGCAATAGAAAATAGAATAGGTAATTATGTGTAATTCTAAACATTTTCATTATCCAGAAAACAGTTTTCATATCTGTATGTATAAACATGTATATTATTTGTGTTTTCCTTCTGGAACCTAATCTATAATTCAATTTTTTCACTAAACTGCACATGTGCTTAACATTTTTTCTTTTGATGGATAGGTGGGGCTTTGTTGTACATGGTGCTATCGATGGCTTTTCCCGTCTAATACCTTATTTAAGTTGTGCTACAAATAATTCTTTATCCACGGTGCTACAGACTTTCTGCAGGGGTGCTCTACAGTATGGATTACCATTAAGAGTGAGGTCTGACCAAGGCACAGAAAATGTTCAGGTAGCACTGCTTATGAATGCCATCAGAGGATTACACCGTGGCAGCCATATAACTGGACTTTCTGTCCACAACCAGAGAATTGAAAGGCTATGGAGAGATGTATTTCAACAGGTTCTCTTCCCCATCTACAAAGAATTTTATGAAATGGAAGATAATGGAATACTTGAAGAAGGCAACAGTTTACACAAAGGATGTCTACAATATGTTTACTACTCAACAATTAATCAAAGATTGGAAATGTTCAGAGAAGGCTGGAATAAACATAGAATTAGAACTGAACACAACAGAACACCGGAACAAATATGGTTTGATAGCTTGTCCACTATATCTCACCAAACAAGTCTGTCTGACATGAATACACAACAGTTTAGAGAGAGTTTAATAGAACATTTACAAAGAATAGGTGCATCATTTTCAGATGATGCATATATGGAGTCTCAGGAGACATTCAACCCACTTGAAATGTCTGTCCAAAATCTACAGATACTACAAGATGCTATTCAGCTAGAAACAAATTTAAAAGATAAATATGCATGTTGTGTTCAAAAGGCCAATGAGCTATTAACAGATACCCAAACATAGTGTCCACTCCATTTTGCATGTAGTATTAAAAAATTGTTCATGAGTACATTGGCAAGGTCCAGCATCGACAGTAATGCATACTACATGGTAAACAGCGTGTTATAACCAACCAAAATTCATTTTTACTTTATTGTAAAATGGTCTTACAGTTATTTATGGTAATGATTGTTGTGTGCAGAACTTAATTCTGTAAACTTTGACAATAAAAAAGACATGATTAAGCATTAAGTTGTACATTTATTTTACAGTATTATTCATTTAACAAATGCCATACATTTTTGTTTTAGTAATTTTTAAAAAGAAAAATAAACTCTCTCTTTTTACTGTTTCATTCACGATTAAAACAAATTACTGAGTATTACATGCCTTGACATGTGACACATAATTCACCAACTCAAAACATTTGAAGAAAATTATACATTTTTTAATGAAGATGAATAAACATAGATGTACAATTTGTACATAAACTACACCTTATTTGAATTAATTAAACAACTTATTTTAAATCAACAACTTGTACTGAAAACAATATATATTCACATATTATCATTAACAGCCAGTATTTTAAATGACAATATCAGAAACATTTAAATGGTGAAAGTAAACAGGATTACAAATATTAACTGAGAAAATGTTACTGAATATATGAAATATGCATGAAAATATCAACTATACCCAAATGAATTAGCTCTCATTCAAAAATACATATTATCTGTTGTGTCAACCTGAACTTCAGTTACTCAGTAAAAAAGATATCTAAAAGTTTCATTCAAAGACATTTCAAGTGTCATTTTTGTTTTGCAATTTCATAATATGGTCATTCCAAATGCATACTCAGAATTAAGTATAGTTTTAAATTCTCTTTTAAATTCTTGAACTGATGTATAGCCAACTGGAATTTCCAAAGTGTTGCTGCAAGTATGTGCAATGGGTCGTCGCAAGCTACCGCATAACCAGTTGAACGTAATATTGATTTCAGTAGGCTGTAAAGGTGAACCTGTGACAAAATGCAAAAATTTGGACAGTTCATCAGGATCTATTGACTTAATGAAATCACACAAATAATAATATGCAACTTCTTCCTCTGGCCTGAGATCTGTTTCTGTTTTAAAGCATGTCAAAACACGTTCTGTAGTTGGCATTTCTTGCCAATATAGGTAGGAAATTGAGTCAATATCTAACTGTGACCAAAAAACTGTGAAATGGGAATCTGGAATTGACTGTCTTATAAAATTATTGAGGAACCCTGGTTTAATTATTAGTTCATTCTGTGCAATAAGAATGATCTGATCCTTAAGATTTATAGGTGTTGGGATACTATGCATACCATTTACAGAAAAAAATGTTAAGAGCTCTTGTTTTTCAAAGTCTCTTAATGTTTCAAAGTGGTTAATTGCTTTTTTTAGGAGGATCCTTTCTGAAGCAGTTACATGAAGCAGAAAGTCATCTATAAGAATGTTATTGTGAATGGTGGAGGTATTAAATACAATAGAAAGCAATGTTGACCTACAGAATCTTGGAGGTATACATCTGTTCAGCTGACACATATGAGACAATACTCTTCCCACAACTGTAAAGATTTCTTGTGCTTTATGATAATGATAGAGAGGTATACAAGGTACAAAAGCATCCTCACCTTTAAACCACTCAGTGAAGGCACAGTTCCAAAAGCAAGAAAAAAGATCTTTGGTTAATCCGCCAAAATCATGCCCTTCTTCTCCAATAAAATGTACTTGAAGCTTTTTGTTGAGGAGTTCTGTTGTTCCATAAATTCGCTGCATGTCATTCAATATTATTTCCCTGTTTATTTTGATAATGATTTCTTCCTCTATTAATCCTTCAAGCTCCAAAAAACCTCATAAAATACAACATGTTTTTATCAAGAAAGTGAAAAAAATAAACTGTGGAATATATACAGTAGTATGAAATGTAAGGGGCTAATCAAAACGTGAGAGCAACAGAAATTTCTGAGTCTATAAGAGGGACATAAAAAGAGGAATGTCTGGATGGAAAATACAAACGTGAGTCTTAAGAGAAAGTGTTGGAGCATGAGTAAGGACCATTAAACATCACAATTTCGTGAAGGGTTGTTTTTACCAAATTTGAGGCTTAATTGATTGTTGACTGTAATTTCTTGAAATCAAAGAGATGCATTTCCTTTTCTAAAAATGTAATCCAATGTACAGTACTCAATTTGTAAATTATAATGGTTTTGGTTAGATTTATGCATGAAAGTGACTGAATTACCCTGAGTAAAACTTACTTCTGTCAAGATGGAATCGTTTTTCTTCCAGTTGAGATACTTTAATCTGAACCTAACAGAAACAAAATAAAAATATTAATGATAAAATATGTAAGGATAACAAAACAAGTTCACAAGCACACACCTCCTTTTCCAGAGTCCTTCCTGTTTCTCAATACATTCACACATATTTCTCCTTTCCTCCTATCACGTAATTTGCCCTTAATTCTGAATGTTTAAAACATTAAATATTTACCGTGGGAGTATCAGCATTTATATAAGCAAAAGGAGATTCTGGAGGACTTGGTACATTTGCCTCTTCATGCAGTCTGGATAATCGCAACTGCAAAAGCAAGTGATTGGAAAATGTTAATTTATTTATTGATTAATTAACTTTACTTTAGAAAATCAATAATGTTTCATTTTAAGTTTAAATAAAACTCATTGAAGATAAAATAATACATGCATCAGTAAGAGTCCATAAAAATTATACACTTAATATATGTTTAAAATGAAATTTACCTCTGATGTGCTGTTTTCATATTCTGCACTTCCAAGAAAGTTCTCAATATCACCAATCAAAATCTATAAAATGAACGACAGAAGAGCATATGATGAGCATAAAAACACTATTGAGCTAAGTTTAAGTGATGTACAGAACACATAAGTGACCAGATAAATCTGGCCTAAGCAAAACTGACAAAATATATTTACAGCAATTTGGTTAATTATAGGTAAAATATCAAATAAAAACACTGAAATAAACTAGTGCCCTATTCAGAGTTTTCTGTCTTGATCCACTGCTTCTCGGATAGGCTGTATGGCTCCACCACTACAATAAGTATTAAGCAGGTGTGTCTGCATTTCAACTGATTAAGTTTTAAGAAAAACTTGAAAAAACGTAGGTGTTCTAAAACTTTTGGCCAAAGTGTGTACATATATATATATATATATATACACACACTGTGTACAGCTATGAACAGTATATAATGCATGTATATTAACACTATTACTGTATTTTATGCTTCAGAACGAAGTTAAAGCATTATTTATCATGTCACATAGCCAGAGCCTATCCCAGCAGTAATGAAAACAATGCAGAAAATAGACCTAGATGAGATGCCAGTCCATTACAGAAACACTTACTCAGGCATTCTAATACAAAACCAGTTTGACTGATTGATTTAACAGACTGTCTATAGACTGTGAGAGGAACCATGCATCCACACAGGGAACTAACAATGTATGTAGGCAATGCAACTTGCCATGACTAAATAATTTAAATTAATGTAACAGATCTCTTTAAAGACTGAAGAACAGTGTGGTGCAGAGGTTTGTGTGCTTCCTCAACACTGGGCTCAAAAGCCCATTATGGGACCTGCCCATATTGTTTATATTTACATTTTTTCAATAAGCTCCTGTTTCCTTTGACATCTCAAGTGCCTCATTTTTAGTTTTATCAGAAACTCTAAATTGGATTGGTATTGGTGACTATGGGAGTGTCTGATTGGCATACTGATTAGGGTTTGCTCTCTTCTTTTACCTCATGCTGCCATCAGCAGTTTCAAAAAATGGATAGATTAATGTAGTAAAGAATTTTACCAAATTACATACCTGGCTATCTACTTCTGCTTGAGGTTCTCTTGTGTTTTCCAGCCTATCTACATGTGGCTCCTGTGACAATGTTGCCTGCGCTCCCTATTAAATAAATCAGGTAAAGCAATAATCTATAAAACTGAATAAATAATTACAAAAAAAAAATAGTAATTTTTAACACTAAAATATCAATGTTATTTCTTTTATAAAGGATTTATCTTTATACTGAATATAATCAATAGTGGTGTCCTTAATAAGTAATGAACCTTATTTACTAACATTTAATATAATGGTTTTAAAATAACAAACAATACGAAATAAATACCTGATAACTTGTTTCTGCATGCACTTGACCTGGAATTTCTGGTCTAAATTCTGATTCTTCTTGTGCCGTGTGTATCTGCTCCATCTTGAAAAGGAAATGTAGAAAGGAATGTGGTGTTTAAATATACAGTAATACATAAAAACAAATGTGTGGATTCAGTTGAGTGACAAAGTGTAATTAACATGCAATGAAGCACAACTGCACAATATACTTTATAAATGGTCACTTAAGATTTTGCAGAATGACAGGTTCTTCTTTCTTCAGAGAGAGTATCATATTAATCAATGCACAATTTAACATATTATAAAAATTAGTGAGATTTCTACCTGAATCGGTAGTGGTATGTCACGGTGAGGAATTATGAATATTTTGCCTTTCCCAATTTTTTCCTGTAATTGAGCAGCAGTTTCAGTTTGCAAGCTATGCAAACGTCTCCCTTTCTCGGCTTTGGCAAAACTAAATCCTGTTAAGTGTAAAGGAACATTTGGGTAGCTTTCAATAATAAACTTCTCTAACTGGGGAATTGTCCAGTTCCTATTAATGGATGATTTGCTTCCATATCTGTCTTGAGTCCCAGGCTGCTCATGTTTTGGAGGACCTGAAATCAGAGAAATAATTATTGTACAAGTATGTAATGAAATTCCATAAATGATCTGCATACTGGATGAATACATAATTTAGTGCAATAATTTAAAACTGCTATGAAAACTGCATTGTGATGTCCTATTATGCACTGCTTACAAAACAACTAATTTTACTCAACTGGAAAAATCCTAATCAAACTTTTACATCTCATTAGGAAGATGATGCTCTATATTACCTAAAATTGGAAAATCTTAGTTTGATAACAAGAATTTCCTTTCCTTTCAGTGTTTTTTCAGTGTGCCTCCCTATTCAATTAACACACATCAGACATTTTCTGCATGGCCAGATCTATACACACATACACTGACACACATACAAACATACATACATACATACATACTTGTATATACAAGATATATTTGCTCAACATTAGCTTTACAGAGATATGCAAATATGTAAGAAGTTAAAAGTAAGAGTTTATGGGAGGGGGTAGGAACAAATCCGCATTTGAAAGCAACTAGGTTGTCTAAAGAAATTACTTAAATGACGAGTACAAACCTAAGCCATTTCTTGTAAGACGTGAAAGTTCTGAGGGAGGTGGAACATACTCTTCATTGTGTTTCTGGAGAAGGAAAAAATTAAGTTTCCATATATCGCATTTTGATCTTTCTTTTTTTCTTGTTGTAGTATCTGGGGAAAACAAAAATTGAAATAAATGTAATCTGTGAAGTATCTTTCTAGGAAAATAAGTAATACTCTCGTACCTATCTGGAAATATATATTCTCTAACTGCAATTATTACTATTTAAATAGGACTGGCATCCACACGTTGTACACGATTTATAGTTTAATTTAGAGTTTTTTGTGCATATGTGTTCAAGATTATGCTTCAACACAAGTCCTGTAGCATTGCAATAACAATAATGATGTACAGTATATGATTTCTGAACAGTCTTTTGATAGTTGCTGCAGTGATATGTGAAAGAAAAAAGAAAGTCAGACTTTACTTCAGAATGATTATATTCTACAACAAGCATTATCTCAAGATATTACTGAATATACAGGAAATGTATTATTGCTTCTAATTTATGAAGTATTAGCATGTGTCATTAGAAAAAAATATTTATTTTAAACTAGGTAAAAGAAAAAAACAACAATGAAAAAACGGAAAGAAGGAAAAAAAAAAATATATATGTTACTTCTGGTTTTACAGCCTTCACTCATAAACGTTTCTTTAAATGTAACAAATACATGACTTATAATGTTGTTGACTAACTTTTGTTAGAAGTTATCATGGGTTACAAATCAATAAAACAGTCAGCTTTGTCAAGGAAAAGTAAACGGGTGAACTTTTTAATGACCTTCGCCATAGGTGTCCATTTAAGCGCAAGTAAGGAACTTTGCCAGTTGAACACGTTTTCTTTTCTCTCTCCGAATATTCTCCTAACAGTGGATGAATGTTCGTTAGGTTTATTAATCAAAACTAGTGAAAACATTTTATCAAGGTATACGACCAGCGCTGTATAGGTGGGAGTAACCTGCATGTATTTAAAAATACTAAAATAATACAAACCCCCTGATAAAGGTGGTCTCCGTGCACTTCTTCTAAATAAAGCTCTAGTTTGTCTCACACAAGAAGCTGCAAAGTCATCTGCTTCTGCTGCTTCTTCAGCTTCTCGAACACACGACATGGCCCGGGTTAAAACACCCTGTAACTGTTCTCTTTCCGCTGACATCAGGTTAAATAATCACTGGTACAATTTTCTTTTGAAAGCACAACATAAAACACAATAACTGGTTTCACTTCATAACATAAACAAGGTAAAAGATTTAAAACAGTTAATATTTGTCTTAACTGGGCATATGCTTCATATGTCAAATAAGCAATGGAAGAAATCAGCGCATTGCACGAGTAAATTACAGAAAAACTATCACAAGAAAGGAGATTTAATGGTACTTTTTGTTGCTATTGATTAATAGTGTAACCTTCAAAAATATGTCTTACCGTTCGAGTTGCGGCCTTATGAAGCAATGTTTCAAGCTGCTTCATATGTACATTTATGTTTCGATTAAAACGTAACAAATTTTTTGCTATTAGACGCGCACCCAATTGTAAAAGATTACCGTGTACTTTATGATGATCCCGTAATTACAAACTTATGGCTTTGTACGATCAATAATATAAACGTGGGTTTCCTTTTCTGAACAGAATACTGCAGCAATCACGATCAACGACAACTTGTGTAAGTTTTCTTTTTACATTTTGTAATGCCAATACTTTACATAAACTCTGAATATGACGATACAAACTGAGGCCTAGATATTGTAAGCTTTATTACGAATATTCAAACACAGAATGCTACCTATATAAAACATGCACCGTACAGCACCCTCTGTTAACTTTAATGGGCGGAAGTATTACTAAAAAAAGAAAGTCATTTTATTACTTTTTAAGATATCTCGAAATATCTTCCTGTCTGTTCGCAGATATCTGAAATACATTTCATGATATCTCAAAATCACTTCCTGTGCATTTCGAGATATCTTAAATGCATTTCGAGATATCTTAAAATGGGCAGGAAGTTCCATTGAAAGTATAAGAAATTTTACAGGAAGTGATTTTAAGATATCTGAAAATGTATTTGAGATATCTTGAAATACGCAGGAAGTTATTTTAAGATATCTGAAAATGCATTTGAGATATCTTGAAATACGCAGGAAGTTATTTTAAGATATCTGAAAATGTATTTGAGATATCTTGAAATACGCAGGAAGTTATTTTAAGATATCTGAAAATGTATTTGAGATATCTCAAAATGCTTGCAGATGTATTTTAAGGTATCTTGAAATGTATTTGAGATATCTCAAAATGCACATGAACATATTTCAAGATATCTCAAATTGCATTTAAGATATCTTGAAATGCATTTCAGATATCTGAAAATGTACAGCATATCACTTCAAGATATCTTGAAATCTGTTTGAGATATCATACAATTCTTTTTAGATATCTTAAAATAGATGTATTTTTAGATATCTATAATTAAATTTGAGATATCTAAAATGCATTTCCAGATATCATAAAATTCATTTTGAGATATCTCTAAATGTTAATTTGGCTTGCCATAGTAAGAGTATGAAAACTAGAAATGCTCAACTCAAGTGTATTCACTGTTATTGTGCAGTGCGCCGTTTCTGGTGTTATATATATTACACATACATATATACATACTGTGTAAATATAGTAAGTGCTGTGCTGGACCCTTACCTGGCTGTGAAGCCATAACAGAAGGACAACATGGAAGGAGGCATAACCCAGCTGAGATGGCTCTAAATTGATTCCCTGCTCAAAGGGAAAGATTAGTGGATGGAATGGGGCAGGTGGTATATCAAGAGCACTTCCTCCTCCAATATAATAGATGGCAATGCTCTGCTGGCGTGGATACAATAAGGACAACGGCAGGGATTTATGGGAGTCCTGAGAGACAAATCTACCGGGGTCCTTTGGTGCCACCAGAGGGCACAGCAGGGAGAAGGACTCCCTATTTCAGGTGGCTTCTGTCTGACCTGGAAGTGCTTCTGTAAGGCTATGCCCTGGGATCAGAATTACTCCTGGGTTTAACATACTGTAAAAGCAGGCTGTCCAGCCTCCTCCTGTGAGTCAGAATCGGGAGGCAGAAGGCAAACCTCACCTGGAGGAGGAAAAGAAGGGTTGTTGATTGTAAGATTGTGAATTAAACTGTGGAAAAGGTATTTTGTGAAAAAAAATGTTTATTTTGCTCCTGAGACTGTTAAGGTGTGGTGTGTTTGGGGTTTTGGGGGTCTGTGGAACCCTGCCTTTTATAATATATATATATATTCATATATATATTGTGAGATTTTTAAATTCTTTTGAGACGCTCCCCAAGGGGTTACACACCAAAATGAGACTGATGTGTCTGTGGAGGGCTGCTTGTCCGTTGCCGAGGCAACCACAGGTTCATAGTGCCTTGCAGGTTCACAGCGGCACAAAAGCAAAGGCAAGCTCACCACTTTCTCACACAATGCATCTTTCGCCTGATGGGTGATGCAGGGAACACTAAAACTTGACCACTGACCTGGCCCCAGCCCTGCCCATTTGCTGTGTCTGTGTGTAGTAGAGTGGTACCTCCCGCAGCAATAAATAACTTTGCCATTCCTGTTTCAAGCTGAATAAAGCTGATCTTCCTGAAATCCTTAGACTCAGCCTCATCTTTTGGGTGCAAGGCAGCAACTCACATGTCACAAAATATGTAGTGGCAGATGGGATGGATGGGCATCCTGACCTGGAGAGAGGAAGATTCCTTACCTGGACAGGAGGCCCCAAGTGGACGGACAGGCATCCCGGCAGAGAGGCTTGCCTAAATGGATAGACGGACATCTCAAATGGAGAGGAAGATTCATTACTCATATAGGAAGCCCCAGGGAGATGGACAGGCGTCCAAACCATATATATTGTGGGTACCTTCCCTGACCGAGATAAAAGAGAAGGGCAGAGAAGAACTGTCACTGAGGGCTGCTTATTTCCACATGATACTACATTGAAGCAGCCTTGGTTGGAAACCAGTAGGGCATGCTGGGAAATGTAGTCTGACAACAAAGCCCTGCTGGAATCTATGGATGCCACAAGAGGGTACTTCAGGCAGTGTAACTAAATTTTGTTACTGGTACCTTCCATATGACCCGGAAGAACTTTAAATGCACAAAAACCCTGACACGGGAAGGTCCTCAATAAAAGGAATAATAAGGATAGTCCTAAATCATACGTTATCATTTGAGGTTTGCATGTAATCTTTTTTTGAGAATAAAGTAAAAGAGAAACTTATTACCATTTCAATAGTTTACAGTCCAAAACAGTTAACAGTCACTTATTGAATGTATACTTGGAATTTATTATTGTGAAGAGGAAGAGCATTTGCTGATTACAGTGCATTGACACCCAAACCACACAATGAACCACCCAGATTGGGATGCAAGTGCAGCCTCAGCACCACACTGGAACTGTGAGGTTCAACAGGTTGGAGGAACTTCTTGGAGGGCTGGATGCAGGTTAACGTCATACCCAGGACAAAGCAATTGTAGTTTAAGGGCCTCCTCTCAATGGCCACAAATGAAGTAGTGTCACTTCTGGCATTTATGGGATTCGAACAGGCAACCTTTCAAATGCTGGCACAGATCTCTAGCCTCAGTGCCACCACTCTGCCCTAAATTGTTTGTTACTATTTGTTAAATTATTGTGAAGACTGTTTAAAAATTAAAGTAGCACACAGTAATGTTAAGGATCTTGGGATGTTTTCTTAACACTCATCTGCGCATTTCATGCCTGTTACTGTACTCCATGTTTATTTGAAGACCGTATAATTTTGGTGGATTTCCTTAGGCTCAATATAGATAGGCTATCCTTCCCATTTTTTGAGTCTAGAAAGCTGTTGCACAGGCAGATACTTATCTGTGAATCATTGACATTGGCTTCAATAGTAACTTAGTGATTTGGGACATTCCATGTCCTTAAATTATATTCAAAGAGATTAAAGGGGATTTAATTGTAATACTTTATTTTGAAGAAAATATTTTAAATTTGATTTTTGACCTGTTTTAAGTGCTTTAAGTAATGCTTTATGGATCTTATATTTGCACACCATATGACAATAAACATGAATTTTAAGGTGAAATTAATAAACACCTTGAAATTCTGACAGGCAATCAGGAACTGTAATGATTCAAAACAAGGGAAGAACATACTAAAATGTTACATACTAAAAATATGTCAGCCATAAAGGGTTAAGGTGAAAATGTAAAAAAACTCCACACACATACACACAAAAATAGAACAACTTCTGCCCTTGTCTTTTTGTACTAAATTTGGCAACCAGCAATTACATTAGAAACAGGTTACTTACAAAAATACACAAGTCACTTACTGTAAGCGGTGTTCAGCTGTTCATTTGCCCCTCTTTGTGTTCCTGTCATTTTCACATTCCTTTACCAATATAACTGTCTGGCTATGTTTCCACATTAAAGCAAAGTTCTTACTTACAGTAGATTAAATTGCCATGACTCCAGATTTTCCAGTTTACATTTTAAGTACCCTTGGAATGGGTTCTCTGTGTTCTCTAAGACAGTGAACGAATAAAATTGATTAAATAATTATGTGACAATTTGCTAAATTGCTGGTATCCTTACATGAGTGGCATACTACAATGATGAGTGCCAATTATGACTAGAAAAAGCAATCACAGAATTTACATTTGACAAGGCACCAAATTCCACCTCTGCCTCTCTCAGAAAAATACAATTATGTGTAATTAGACTAGTGTATTAATTGTGGTACATTATATGATTCATATTTATAGTTTTATATATTCGACAGTACTTGTCTCCATTTTAATTGTGAATGAAACTGTATTTTTACAATTTTAAAAATAGTATCAAACAGCATTAATTAAGTAAAGCAGTATTTGTACTGTGTTTTAGTCATCTAATTACAGGCCGTTTAATGAAAAGTTATTATGTTTAGGGCCAGAACCAATTCTGCACAGGATTCCACTGCAATGCAGGATACACTCTCAAACCCATCCCACAAAACATATCATGAATGTCTTTGAGATTAAATCTAGACTAAATGGAGAAAGCCACCTAAACAGAGAGAATGTGAAAATACAAAAAGCAACCAGGCAAGTGTAGACCAACATCACTGGAACTGTGATGCAGCCTTACTAATCCTGTCACCCTTCACAAATGTATACATACTGTGGCTGACACCTCTATGTTGGAAGGAGCAGGGAAGGGAGCATATCCAGAGCATCACCTCCTCTGGAGCGCTAGATGACAGCCCCCCTGGGTTGCAGCAGTACCTCAGACTCCCGCAGGGCTCCATGAGAGTTGGAGTTTGGTGCAACCCTGTGGGGTTCTGTAAGCACCACCAGGGGGTACTGCAGTAGCTACTGAGCCCTTGGTTGCAGCATTTCCGCCACACCCAGAAGTGCTGGGTGCTGTATAAAAGGAGCCAGCAGCCACTACTCCAGGAGCCAGAGTTGGGAGGAGGTGAACGAAGCTTGCTGGGAGAGGAATGGAGGTGGAGGAAAGAGAGAGAAAGAGATGATGGAGCAGGAAATAATCGTTTGTTGCGTCCTGGACTTGTGTCTCTCCCTGTCTGTGTTGGGTTGGGGCAGCTTTACGACTCCTAGTGGTTCATCATACATATTTTGGCTGGGTGCAGGAATGAGAAGTCTTCCAAAAAGCAAAAGAAAGTTTGGGGCACCAGTCAGTTTGTCCCATTTATTGTCCGTGGACAAAAAAAAATAAAATAATGCTCTATGGCATATGTCCCATATGCAGAGAATAACAAAAAAGGATTCTGCAATATCAGTTGTCCCCAGCTGAGCTCCATCTGGTGATTGCTCAGGCCATTAAATGACACCTCCTTCTGGAATACCCTGGATGGAGCAGGCTTACTTGCTGTCTCCAGGCAGCTTCTTGGTGCTGTGGTGAAAGAAGGAGAAGAAAGGGTTAGTGGCAGCACCCACTCTCATCTCTGTGGGTTACTACATACGTCAAATGAGCCTGTGAGAAGGCTCCTTGAAGCACATGCGTGACATAGCCACCTCCCCTCAGCTCGAACTCAGCAGGGTAAGCAGACCTGTCTGTGAGAACATGAACCTGGGAGAGGGCATCGCCATTGGCATGGAGGGCCCCACGTCAGGGCAGCACCTTGAACTTGCATGGCTGGAGACCAGTTGGTGATCCAAGGGTTCCAATCCCAGTGGGAACAGAGCCTCTGCAGGGGGGCATGGTCTGCCACAAGTGTGAATTCCTGGCCAAGAAGGTGGTATTGGAGCCCAGCTGGCCCAGGTACTGGCAAGGGCCTTCCAACTCAATCACCACATACCTTGTCTCCCAGTCCAGCAGTTTCTGGCTGAGGTAAATGATGGAGTGTTCTGCTCCGTAAATGACTTGGCTCTTGGTTTTGGAGGAGAAACTGAAGAGAGAAATCAGGACACATCAAAATCGGAGCAGAGATGAGGGCTATCTTTGAGTCACAGAATGTGGTTTCTGTCACAGGATCAATGTCACCGTTTTGGGCGCCTTCTTCCTTGCCAGTTTGATGAGAGGCACAGCTTCCTCAGAGAAATGGGGTACCTACGGTAGTATCCCACTAACCCTAGGAAAGCTTGTACCTGCCTCTTTGTTTGTGGCCGGGACCAGTCCATTATGGTGACAACTTTGGACCTCTGTGGTTTGATCTGTCTTCCATATAGCTGAGCTATCTAGCCTCAGTCAACCGAAAATAGCACTTTTGGGAGTTGATCCACAGGCCGGTGCTGTGGATAGTGCAAAGGACATTCGTCACATGCAGCAGGTGTTCTTTCTGGTGCTGGAATAGATGATGATGAGGATTTTTTTGACTTAGGCAGCATTATAAGTATTGTAGAGTTGGAGCAGTCTGTCCACCAGACGCTGGAAGGTCACTGGGGCCCCGTGCAGCCCAAAGAGTAAGATGCCAGTAGCCACTAGAGGTGCTAAACATGTTTTTTTTTTTCCCACATTCATCAAGGGAAGCTACCAGGAGCCTTTCATCATGTCAAGAAGTGAACAGATACTGAGCATTTCCTAGTGTTCTAGGAGGTTGTCCAACCTTAGCATGGTATAGGCATTAAACTGAGAGACCTGATTGAGCCAACGGAAGTCGTTGCAGAAACACCAATAGCTGTCAGGCTTTGGAATGAATACGATCACACTGGACCATAGGCTGTGGCTAGGCATTGAGGTCTGCAGTTCCTCCCGGAACACGAACAAGACGAGAGGTAGGAGCTGGTCCCACTCCTTCCCATCTGCCCATACCACCTTCCTCAGCATCTGCTTGAAGGTCTGACTGAAGCGCTCAACAAGGATGTCTATCTGCAGATGGTAGATGTCTTGAGGTGGTTGATTTGGAGTAGCCTGGTGACATCATTGAAGGTACGTGAAGAGTAAGGTATCCCCTCATCCATGAGGAACTCCTTGGAGATAGCAAATTGTGAGAAGACTCCTACAGGTTCCTGGGCTATGGTTTTAGAATTAGCCACCCAGAGGATTATAGCCTCTGGGTATCAGGTGGCGTAGTCTACCAGGACGAGGATGTATTTTTATCAAGTGGCAGAAGGTTGCAGCAGTCTGACTATGTCCATACTGAGCCACTCGAAAGGGGTGTCAGTTTTTGTTAGGGGAACAAGAGGAGGACGGTCTCAATAGGGTATTTGGGTCAGTTGGAATTCCATACAAGATCTACAAAAGCAGCACCTAAATGTGTCACAGATCTCAGGGTCGTAAGGCCAGGGGACCAGGAGTTGGATCCAGACCTCACACTGATGGTTCACCAGCTAGTATGACAGATTGTGGATGAGGACAAGTGAGGGGCAGATGGGGTGGACTTCTTGGTGGGCTGCCCATCTATCACAGCAACCACATTCCTTGTATGCTTCAGGGAATTGTTGTTCCACTGCTCGTATGTACAGTAATGGCTCACAAGAATAGAAGTGTCACTAGATAATTGCTGTCTCCCTATGTCTAACCACAGCCAGTCCTTGTACATCGGTGGTCTCCCGCCTTGCCTCTGTGTCAAGTAACTCAGCATGCTGGACCTGGAGCTGCGTCACCTGATCAGCCAGCTGCTGGACTAGTTTTGCCAGGTTGGCTGGGTATGCCATTATTCCGGCTTTGATCCTGCCAACTGTGCCACTTGTGGCTGGGTGCAAGAATGACAGGTCTCTGAAACAGCAAAAAAGAAAGTCTGGGGCCCCAGCCAGGTAACCCTTTTATTGTCTCCAGACAAACGGAAATTAAAAGAATAAAAAAAAGCACTCTATGGCATACAGTATATACAATATGCGGGAAATAATAAACAAGGATTTTGCAATGTTGTCGTCTCTAGCAGAGCTCCATCTGGCAGTTGCTCAGGCCAGAAAATGACTTCTCATTCTGGGATGCCCGAGACTTTATGGTGGTTGGACTGGAAAGACTAAGCTTATTCTCTGTCTCTGGGCGGCTTCTCAGCACTCTGTGGAAAGAAGGAGAAAATAGGGTTAGCAGCAGCGTTGCTACATACCTCAGCTGAGCCTGTGAGAAGATCTTTCAATGCACTTGTGTAGCAATACAGTATATACATTCTCAAACTCACTTTATCAGCCTAAGAGTTGGAGGCATAATCTATTGTACTGTAGAAGGACTCGGCTTAAAGCAGGAAGCTGTCCCAGGCAGGGTACCAGTCTATGACATGAGCCATTGATGTACACATCAACTCTCGCATCTTTCATAAATTATGTGTAAAAGGAATTAATATCTGTAATACTTAAATCATATATAAGCAAAAAAAAAAACCTGTTTGTATTTTAATGTTATTAGACCAATACAGTATCTATGTAGAGGTCAATTAAAATCTAGCTTGGGTTCATACTATTTATAATACTGAATATCCAGAGTATTCTTATATTTATTGCATGGTCATTAAAAATAAATAGTAAATAAATAAATAAAGCATAACACAAATGATCTTTTAAGTTTTTTTTTTAATCTTTTGAACAGAAATTCAATATATTGATTTGGATGACTGTGTAATAATGAACGTTCCTGAGACGAGTTCAATTCCAAGCCTGTCTTCCTCTGCTGGAATTTGCTTATTACCATCATTTTCACAGAAGACATCACATGTCACAAAGACATGCCAGATAGCCTGATGACTCTTAGCAGGCCCAGTTGAGTTGGATGTCTTAGTATACATTGTCTAAGATTGCTTCATTACTTGTGCACAATTCTGCTGGGATAGGTTCAAGGTTACCAGCATGGGCACTGTTTAACATCATTCCCTGGGTTTATTCTTTTGGGACTTTTTAAGATTATATTCTAGGTTTATAGTATTTGGACTGTTTTACTAATAGATATCTCTACTTTAATCCTTCTACACCGCTGCTGGGGGCCTTGTTTTGTTTTGGATGTGCTCTGCCTTTAGGTATGTCAGAGGACTGGGACTTCATGAAAGGTGGTCTAGCCTCATGTGAGGAGGCAAATGAAGGGGAGGGGAGGCAAAATGGCGAGTTGGAGAAGCAAAACTTGTAGGGGAGAGAAAGAGAGCAGGCTATTACTAATCTATCCTTTTAACCATTACAATTGTAAGTGCCAAAATAAAAATAGGCTTCAAAACAATAAATCCTGGCAAAATTGTAAATTAAGGTTAACAAAAGTTCAGAAGCAATGTCTCTATGACCAAACAGTGAACTTTGTGGGCTGGAATGTCAAAGGTCTGAATCACGAATTAATGAGAAATAAGGTATGCTCTCACCTAATAGGTCTATACATCAAGATAGTATTTTTACAGGAGCAAGTATCAGTTTCAGTTGCAAAAGAGATTGGACTGGCCAAATATTCCACTCCTGTTATACAAAGAAAACTAGAGGTGTGGGAGTTTTAATACATAGAACAATTTCATTTGTAATATCAGATGTAGTATCTGATTCTAAAGGGCGATATGTGATCATTATGGGTAATTTATTTACATTTTGTGCAATTATTAAGTGATTTTGATAAATATCTACAGACCCAATGTGGATGATAAGAGAAACATTTTTGCATCCATTCATAATGTGAACACTCATAAAGTTATAATGGCTGGAGACTTTAATTGTGTTTTAAATCCAGACAATGATAGGTCTTCAGCCACATGGGCCATAACATCTAACACTGCAAAAACAATTTCACAGCTTATAACTGATCACGACTTATCAGACTCTTGGAGAGTTATAAATCCAAACTCAAGAGCATATTCTTTCTTCTCACTAGTACATCATTGTTACTCAAGGAATGATTATTTCTTTATATATAGCAATTTTTTGCCCATGATCAAATCTTGCAAGTATGACACGATTGTTATCTCTGACCACGCCCCTCTTATCATGAAGCTCAAATTATTATGCCCTACATACAGTACTCATCTTATTGGCTGTTGGCTTCCTCTCTTTCTCTTGGGTGAGGGTTGAATTGAATTTAAGTTTGACTTGTTTGTATGGAATGTTACTTTCTTTTAATAAATTCAATAAAAATAATAAAGGTCACCAGCACTTTGTAATGTAAAAAGAGTAATTGAGAAACTAATATTTTTTTATGTACAGTATATATGAAATGTTTCTGAAATCTTAAACAATCATGGATGGTATTTTAAAAAATACAGTAGGTTCAATATAGGTCAGGTGCTGGCAGAGAGATTGCTTTTATGAATCTGCTCTTCCATAACTAGCCTGCATTACCCCACCTCACATACAGTATGTGTCTTGTCTCTGTGTAACTGAGTTGAAAAAAGATGTGTATCATCTGCAAATGAAGGGAACCCTCTGGTTGCTTGTTCGATCTTAGCATAGCAAAAGATTGCTTGGTATAACTGCAAGATACAAGTAAAGTCTGTTCTTCTTTCTGATCATGGTCTTCCAGATGTTCCTTTGTTTTAATTTTTAATTAAATTTATTCTTATTCATGCTGTCACGCTTGGGTCACATATTTGCACAGAAACACAGGATGTTGTAGAGACAGGAACTTTATTCAAACACTGCAAACAAACATGTCTCTTTTTCAAAAGTTTAAATGTGCTCCTTGACAAGACACAGATGACAGTTCTGTCTCACAATTAAAAGAATGCAAACATATCTTCCTCTTCAAAGGAGTGCGCGACAGGAGCAGGGAAGGTCAGAGAGAGAGAAAAGCAAACAATCAAAAATCAACAGGTTCTGTTCAGACTTTTAAGTATGCGAAGTACTGTGCGGATCACGCAGTAGATCGGCCGCAAGTAAGCCCAGCAAGCAAGGGAGCAATGTGAAGGTAGTTTTTCAGCGTTTTTTAACCTGTAGGGGTGCAATCAGCCCCCCAGCTCACAATGCTTGTAAATTTACTGACCCTGGACCCACCAAAAGGTTAGTTTGTCCAGCGTTATACTAATAACTTTTAGTTTTGTTTTGTTTTTTTTCTCGTTTTGTTACTTAGCTAATATCTACTATAATCATAGTTTATGGAAGGAGAAACTGTTTCTTTTCAGGTGGAGATACTAAGATTCCCCTTGTCTGTATAAGATCCTTATTTTACACTTAAGCATGGTTTTAGTCTGTCTGAGGTCTGAATTATTTGCTTCTTTGAAAGTCCATGCTCTGCTGATGTTACCTGATATTTCTATTGACATGCAGCATGCATAGGATGTTCAATCACAGGACTTCTGATTGATTAGATCTTGTGTCTTTTTGATATTAAATTTACATACTTGCACACAGTGTAACATTTGAATAAGTCACTTAAATGAAAAATTAGTCATATCTAAAGCAATTACATTTTTTTTAAGTAATAAATCTGGGCATCTAAATTGAACTATACTGGATTTCTGCATTCTTTAGACTGTAGGCACTGTCAGAGAAGTTGATTTTGTACAGAAGGCAAGGTAACGACCAATGCTGGATATGACACTAGTCCCTAAGGTCTGTTTAGTCACATCAATTGACCAGGCACTGTGGCATAAAATATGGGGCATTTTACAGTATTTTTAACCTCAAGGGTTCCAGTTAGGTTTGAAATTTTGGATGTTTAAGTATGCAAAGTACCACGCGAGATTGGCCACAAGTAAGCCCAGCAAGCAAGAGAGCAATGTGAAAGTAGTCTTTCAGTGTTTTTTAACCTGTAGGGGTGCGATCAGCCCCCCAGTTCACACCCCCTCCCTCAGTTTTATTCACATTTTCGTGAATTAAGCAACATTCTAAACCAGGCTCAAACAAGCGTGACAGGACATCAGCATTAATATGTTCAGAGCCGGGTCAATGCCTCACTGTAAAACTGAAAGGTTGCAAACCCAAAAACATTCTCATGAGACGAGAGTTTGTTTCCTTCTGACGGTATAACCACTGAAGTGAATCGTGATCTGTCACTAATGTGAAATTTCGACCCCATAAATAATAACGAAGTACTTCCACAGCCCATTTTATTGCCAAGCATTCTTTTTCAATAGTCAAATAATTATGCTAACTAGGAAGCAATTTCCTACTCAAAAATGTGATAGGGTGCTCTTCCCCATCAAAAACCTTGGGCCTACACCAAATGCACTTGCGTCCATCTGTAGAACAAAATCCTTGGAGAAGTCGGGATTCCGCAGAACTGGATAAGAAGACAAAGCCATTTTCAAATCACAAAAGGCACGCTTACAAACGTTTGTCCATACAACAGGGTGGTTTTTCCTGCCTCTAGTAATATCTGAAAGAGGAGCAGCCCTATTTGCAAAATCAGGATGAACCTTCTGTAATAACCTGCAAGCCCCAGAAAGGCACGTACTTGTTTCTGCGTTTCTGGACGTGGATAAGCAAGCATCTCTTCCACTTTTCTGAATTGAGGTCGGAGTAAACCCCTACCCAGATAATGAGTCTCAGACATACCCAATTTACACTTCTTGGGGTTAGCTGTCAAACCAGTCTATCTTAAGCTTTCAAGGACAGCCTGGAGATGTTTTAAGTATGTTTGCCAATCATTACTGAAAATCACAACATCATTGAGATACGCCCCGGAATACTCGGAATGAGGACGCAAGATCTGGTCCATCATACGCTGGAAAGTTAGAGGTGTGTCATGAAGACCAAATGGGAGTCTAGTAAATTCATAAAGTCCGTCAGGAGTCGCAAATGCCGTTTTTTTCGCAACTGTCAGCCTCAAGAGGCACCTGCCAGTACCCTTTCGTGAGATCCAGTGTGGAGATATAGGATGCCTGACCCAGTTTTTCCAACAGTTCATTAACACGGGGCATTGGATAGGCATCAAATTTAGAGACTTTATTCAAGCACCTGAAATCGATACAGAAGCGAACCGAGCTGTCTTGCTTTGGGATTAATACGACTGGACTGCATTGGTCACTTTTACTTTCGCAAATTACACCCAATGCCAGCATCTTTTTGACTTGCACAATATTCCGTCGTGCTTCCAGAATCCGATATGGTCACATCTGCACCCTAACACCAGGTTCAGTAGTGATTTTATGTTCTGCAAGATTAGTCATGCATGGCAATTCTGAAAAAACATCAGTGCTCCGTTCAATCAAAGATAACAACTCTGTCTTTTGCGAGTCAGTTAAACCGTCACCAATGGCAACATCGGTCTGAGTGACAGCAGCCAAAGAAGTGTACTCCCCCTGTGGGTCATGCCATTCCTCAAGAGATTAACATGTAAAATCTGGAATGGTTTGCGCTGGCCGGGTATTCTAACCTTGTAATTCACCGGCCCCATACGTTCCTCAATAATGGCAGGGCCCTGCCATTTCGCTAGGAATTTGTCAGATGGAATCAGTACCAGAACACGATCACTAGGTTTAAATTCACAGAGCTTACAGTGTCTATCATAAAGACGTTTCTGAATTTCCTGCTCACATCGCTGATGCTTCACAGCAATAGAAGAAAGTTTAGAAATTCTTTCTTGCAACAAAATTACCCGATCTGCAAAGCTCGGCCCGTGAGCTGTTGTCCCGAATCCTGTCCATTCCTCTCATACAACATCCAAGATGCCTCGCGGACAATAACTCGAATGGACTCAAACCAGTGGACACCTGCGGCGATTCTTGCACCGCAAATATAAGGAAAGGCAGGACAGAGTCCCAAGATGTCGGATCATCATGAGCAACTCGCCTGATCATCTGTTTTAAAGTTTTGTTAAATCGTTCAGTCAAACCATTCGTCTGTGGATGGTAAACAGTGGTACTCAGTTTCTTAATTGCAAAGCTATCACACAATTGTTTCATCACGCGAGAAGTAAAAGGTGTGTCTGATCAGTTAAAATTTCTCTAGGGATGCCAATACGAGTAAAAATCTCGCACAAAGCTTTGGCTACAGTGGAGGAATTGACTTTTTTCAAGGCAGCCACTTCCGGATATCGCGTTGCATAGTCAACCAACACAAGCATATATTGATACCCATTTTTAGTCTTAGGTAGAGGGCCTTCTATATCTAATCCCACCCGTTGGAAAGGGACTTCCAAAATAGGCGTAGGAGAAAGGGAAGCCCGAGGAGGTTTATAAGCAGAGATGATTTGACAATCAGGACAAGAAGTACGGAATCGCTCCACATCTTTCCCCATATTCAGCCAATAAAATTGTTTTGATAAACGTTCTCTAGTCTTATCAGTTCCCAGGTGCCCTCCCAAGATGTGAGTGTGAGCTAAGTGCAAAAGAATGTCCCTGTGTACTTCAGGTACAACTAACTGTTCAATAAATTCCCCAACTAAATGATCTGATATCACTCTAAAAAGATAGCCGTCTTTCTCAATAAAGTGCAGGGTTTTAAAGCCCCCGGATGCACGCTCTTGGTAATAAGAGTCACTAGCAGAGCAAGCCTGTTTAAATACATAATCTAATGAGTTATCAGCATGCTGCAAGCGCACAAAATCGGTCTGCTCACCAGTGCTCGGTTCTTGTTCGGAGGCATTTGCAAGTTGAGAAGTTGTAGATGGGCCAACCAGCCGCTCTGGGAAATTGGGGGGGGGATGGTGTCACTCTCGGTCTCGCTGGAGAAATCAGGTTCAATATCTAGTCTGGGCTTGAGAACTTCCCCAACAGCCATTTCGGGTTCAATATTTAAACGGGGCTCAGATCTTCCCCAACAGTCAGTTCGTCCTCTTCCCCCCTGCTAAGCTTGATACAGGGCTCACTGACAGGTGTCCGACATTCAGTCATGAGTCTAGGAAAAAGGACATTCCTCCTGCCGATCAGTAAGGGCCAGGGGCAGGAGTCTGAAATGGCAAACCAAACTTTAAAATGGCGACCCTTATATGTTAAAGGAAGAAGCAATGTCTGATAGTCTTTAACATCTCCATGTACACAATGTATGGTTACAGTTTCAGTGTTACACAGGTACCTGCCGTCAAAATAGTCCCATCTGACAATACAAAGGTCACTTCCTGAGTCCAATAATGCCGAGATCTTGCGGCCCCCTAACTTTACCAAGACCATTAAGCCATCCTTTTTATCTGAAGAATAAGGAACCCGGGAGCAACAAACCTCGGTGAGACCAATTTCCATCGATTGAGCAGGGGAAAAGGCGACATTCCCTCGCCAAGTGGCCGGGTTGATCACACCGGAGGCATCTTCGTTCCGCTCCACTGCCGAAATACCCATGGTGACGTCCACAGCCTCCTACTTCCCCAGATATGGGTGCTATGTTAACAGCTGGATCCCCTGGTGGTCTTCCTGAGGAAACCCGATTTTCAGGGTTAACAGCACGTAGATGCTGTAACCTTCAAAGTGACGAGCGTTCCCTGGGCGATCTCTCAGAGGCTGCGGAATAGCTTAAGGAGCAGCAAATCCACCGCTTTTTCTCCAAGCGGTTTGAGAACTCTCCAAACGTCTGGCTATGATCGTCAGTGATTCAACATCATGACGAAGGAATTCATCTCGGAGAACTGCAGGTATCCCTGCCAGCAGTATATTCATGACAATCTTTTCCACAACTCGCTCCATCTCATTTCCCTCAAACCAGCAGTGAACTTTATGAATCAAATCTTGAATTTGCGCATGAATGGGTCTGTCCATGTTCAGTTTCCAATCTTTAAACGCAAAACCTTTAGACAAAAAGCTCGTAGTTTTTCGTAAAACAACCTGCTGTTTCAAGAAATCCTAATTAGCGAGTTTATCACGAGGCACATTCCGTAAAGCAATTAAGACATCCCCAGACAAAAAAGGGGTGACGATGACAGCCCAGTTTTGTCCCATCCCAGCAAAGTCACCACATGTTCAAAAGCCAAAAGAATCATCTCTGGGTCATCGGAAGGCCCCATCTTCGTCAGCACATCCTTGGAATTAGCAGGTAGAGCAGGAACCAGATCATCCTCCGGGTCTTGAGGAAGCGGGACATTTTGAGCAATCTGAAACAACACCTCGGCATTCATCTGTGCAACCACTTCTGGTACCACTTGTCACACTTGGGTCACAGATTTGCACAGAAACACAGGAGGTTGTAGAAACAGGAACTTTATTCAAACACTGCAAATAAACATGTCTCTTTTTCAAAAGTTTAAACGTGCTCCTTGACAAGACCTTAAAGACAATTCCATCTCACAATTAAAAGAATGCAAACATATATTCCTCTTCAAATGAGTGCGTGACAGGAGCAGGGAAGGTCAGAGAGAGAGAAAAGCAAACAATCAAAAATCAACAGGTTCTGTTCAGACTTTTAAGTATGCGAAGTACTGCGCGGATCACGCAGTAGATCGGCCGCAAGTAAGCCCAGCAAGCAAGGGAGCAATGTGAAGGTAGTTTTTCAGCGTTTTTTAACCTGTAGGGGTGCAATCAGCCCCCCAGCTCACAATGCTTGTAAATTTACTGACCCTGGACCCACCAAAAGGCTAGTTTGTCCAGCGTTATACTAATAACTTTTAGTTTTGTTTTGTTTTTTTTTCTCGTTTTGTTACTTAGCTAATATCTACTATAATCATAGTTTATGGAAGGAGAAATTGTTTCTTTTCAGGTGGAGATACTAAGATACTAAGGACCGACATTGCCTACCCCTGTTTTACATCTCATTGCTAATAAGGAGCAATTAAAACACTGAATGCAGCAGTTTAAGATTGAAATAAGCAATTAAGGTTGGAGAACCTTAACAAGCGAGACCACTAAAATGAAGCATTAAAATGTCACTTAAGCAATATGTGCTTCATCAGCAATAATTGAGTTCTCGTTAAGGAACTGGGTTGGAACAAAAACCTGCACATACTGTGGCACTCCAGGACCGACGTTGCCTACCCCTGCAATTGTACACTTCTGTAATATATCTCAATGTTCTTAGTCACTTTACATAAAAGTGCCAAATACACAGTGATGTTAACAAATAGGGATTGCCCAAGGGTTTCTAGCACCATAGGCAAGATAATTTGATGAGGAAGACTCCCTGACCACTGACAGAGCATGAATGAGGCTCCTACAACCAAGAAGAAGTATCTACATGTTTTCCCCAGAATAGTTAGCTAAAGGGTCCGGTCTGTCTGGAAATGATGCAAGTTGCATCTGTTTTTTAATGGATGTTTAACATGTCCAAGAGTATTTGGACCATTCAGATGCATAGCCTATTATTTTTAAATAAAAAAACATAGACAAACATTTTTTCAATCCATTAATATCCATAATTCACATACCAGTGACCACATATCCAAAGCAGATACAGGCCAAGAGGGGATTAGATCTTTGGTCTCTGCAGCTGTAAGCCAGTAGGGCTAATCATTTTGCAATTATGACACATGCAGACAAGTCATCTTAGTTTAAAAATATGTTTGCTAGATTTTCAGGGTAATTGTAAGAGATGCCTAAATAGCGGTAAACATAAATTCTAAAACCCTGTTAATCCAGGACCATGGGGCAGCAGAACCTAAACTGGTAATATGCAAGACAGGAACTAAAAACAGACAGGGCACTACTCCTTTGCAGAAGCTACTCACACATATTTCTCACATGCTGCCAATACACAACATTCAATCAAAATCTAATGTCATGTTTTTAGGGATTAGAGAAGGAAATTGAATTCCAGAGAGAACAGCTCATGCAAAATGGGGGAGAATGTGCAAAATCCTCAAAGACCAATATTTGTTCCAAATGCAGAAAGAGTACATTTAAATAACAGTATAATACAAATACTCTGATTAGTCACAACATTAAAACCACCAGCCTAATATTGTGTAGGCCCCCCTCAAGTCACCAACATAACTCTGACATGTCGAGGCATGGAATCCAAAAGATCTCTGAAGTTGTCCTGTGCTATCTTGAACTGAGACGTTAACAGCAGATCCTTTAAGTCCTGTAAGTTAGAAGGACAGGCCTCCATGACTCTTATTTTTCCAGCACAACCCACAGATGCTTGATCAGATTGACATCTGGGGATTTTGTTGTGTTCTTCAAACCATTTCTGAACTATTTTTGCAGTGTGGCAGGGCACATTATGTCATTATCCTGGTGTGAGAGGTCTGCAACAATTTTTAGGTGGGTAGTATGTGTTTATAAAACATTCACATGAATGTCAGGACCCATAGTTTCCTAGCAGAACACTGCTCAGAGCATCACACTGCCTCTGCCAGCTTGTCTTCTTCCCATACTGCATCCTGATGCCAAATATTCCCCAGATAAATGATGTGTACAAACCCAGCAGTGTGACGATGCGGGTTCCGCTCCATGCTCCCATCCGACTTCTGGGAGCTCTTGAACCTGACACCATCGGTAATGTCACTGATGAGCTGGACAGTGAGGCACAACAATGAAGTAAGGGGATGGTGCAAAAAATGACAAGTGCTTTTATTTAAAATCAACAAACCAAAAACAAAGTGTCCAAATTAAAGTGCAGTGCATCAAAAATCTTTAAATAAATAATCCAATAAAACAAGTCAATTAGTGGACGTTAAAAACACGCTAGAAAAAAATCCTTTAAAAACAACGAGGTTAAAACAATGGCTGGAAGCAGTCCTTTTAAAAACAAAGCCTGGTGCCTCCCCTGCTTCTCCCATCCAGGCTATGCACCAGGGGAGTCACCCTACATGCAGCGGTCCTTCTTCACAGTACTGGTCTGGTGGTCTTCCAATCCCTAGCTCCGGTTCTGCTTACCCAGACTGAGACTTGGGAAGTGGAAGCCCCAGCATGAGCATCCTGGTTACTGGTGAGCCCAAGTCCACGACTCCCGCTGCCTTCGCTGCGGCGAGCCAACCTTCTCCCCAGGCACTCCTGCTCCAAACAAGCGCTCAGCAGGAGCAACCACTACCGTTGGCCCTGGGGTGCCGGCCAAACTCCCCACTCGGACATGCCTCTCTCCACTGCCTGCAATCAGCGCGAGCCTGCGCTCACTTGCTCTCACACTCCTGCACCGGCTTTCTCCTTCTTGCTTCCTTCTCCATTAACCTCCGTTTGTGTTTTTCTGTTTCTCTGTTCCTTTTCTGTTCTCTCCATCTTTCCCCCTCTTCATCCGCCTCACGCTTCTATTAAATGATCTGTGGACATGGATCAGGTGCAGCAATCAGCAGCTCTAGGCAAGAATTATGGAAGCTGATGACTCCTCAACTGTGCACTTAAACGAGGACCGTTCGCATCACGAATCACCCAGGAAACCGCTTTGGCCACACTACCACGCCCCCCTCTCTAAGCCCGCGAGTGCAGTTACTATTTATTTAAAAAGTGGCCTTTTTGACTTGAGCTGTGGACCCACTACACCACAAGCAGTCCTCCTGATCTAAATGAAAATGTAATTGACCATACAAGTCCCACCTTCTTCCATTGCTCAATAGGCCAGTTTTGACACTAACATATCCACTGTAGGTGCTTTTGGTAGTGGACAGGGGTCGGCTTTGGCACTCTGAGCATTCTGATGCTACGCAGCCCCATACACAATAGGCTGTGATACTCTGTTTTTTCTGATATCTTTCTCTCATAGCCAGCCTTAAGCTTTTCAGCAATTTGTGCTACAGCAGCTCTTCTGTGAGCCTAGACTGGATGGGCTAGCCTTCACTCACCGTGCACATCAGTGAGCCTTGGGAACTCATGACCCCCTCTCTGGTTCACCAGTTTTGCTTCCTTGCACCACTTTTGGTAGGTACTAACCACTGCATACTGGGAACATCCCACAAAACTTGACAGTTTAGATGTGCTCTGACCCAGTTGTCTAGCCATCACAATTTGGCTCTTGTCAAAGTCACTTAGATCCTTACGTTTGTCCATTTTTTCCTGCTTCAAAGACATTACCTTCAATACCTGATTGTTCACTTGCTACCTAATATATCAAACACCTTCATATGTTCCATTATAGAAACTCAAGTTTCTGATACGGATATAAGCAAAACTAGAGCACCACATGGAACAGTACAGTCTCCTTTTCTCTTCACTTTGTACATTTCTGACTACAAATACAGTATAACACCAGGGTCATGTCACTTGCAGAAATTCTGGACTTATGGGGTGTATTGATAAAGGGGATGAGGCAGAGTACATGAGTCAGGTGGAGAGCTTTGTTCTTGGTGCAAAGAGAATTGTTTTAATCTTAACATAAACCAAACCAAGGAACTGGTTATTGACTTTCACTGCATCAAACAGCCTCTGTGTCCAGGCACTATTCAAGGAGTGGATGTAGAGGTGGTCCACCCCTATGAGTACTTGGGGGTCCACATTATTAATGACGGCTTGGACTGGTCTTGGAACACAGAGGAACTATATTCGTTTTTTTCTTAAGAGACTGAGATCTTAATCTTCAATAACCCTGTGATGACCAGTGCAGTTTTCTGCGCTGTGGTGTGCTGGGCTGATAACATCACTTCAAGAGAAGCCCACTGAATCAGCAAGCTAATTAAAAGGGCAAGCTCATGTATATGATGCAGGTTGGACCCTCTGGAGGCAGTGACAAATAACAGAATTAAAACAAAACTGAGTGTCATTATGAACAATGCTGCACATCCTTTCTCTGACACACTAATACAGAGGACTTTCAGCCAACAAATCATTCAGCAGAAGTCTGTCAAGAAACACTACTGGGGCTACTTCATACCAATAGCAATATGTGTGCATGATGGCCTACTGTGACTGTGACAGCCAAGTCAAAAGGTTTCTTTTTAGTTTTTCTTGCTTTTGTTCTGGTGTGTGTTCAGACCAAAGTGTTTGTGTATATTTATGTATTTATTTACTTAATGTTGTGGCTGATCAGTGTATAACAAATCAGAAAAAGTTTTGAAGGTCTACTAAAGATTTATACCCCTCCCCTCCCACCGACTCTAAATTGAATTAAAAGGGAACAGTCACATGTTTTTATCTTTCAATAGTAAAATTATTTTTTCATGTGGGACCTGTGAAAAAAATGCTGTGTGACATGAAGCAGCCAACTCCTATAAATCAGCATTAATGAGAAAATCATTGATGTCACTGGTTGAGTATTGACCTTTTGGAAGAACTCAAAATCCCAAAAATCAATGTGGCAGTGTCAGCCTTGGCCAGGGTGTCCTCTAATAGAGTACTGCTTGCTATTAAAAAATAGTGCACTTGAGAATGTTATGTTATGCAGTGTTTTAAATTATATAATTTTAGGTTCATTCATATATTGAGTCAAGTGCTGAAAAGTGTACTGGCTTAAAGAAGTTTGAAATCTCACACAGCTCTGTAACCAGTAGTAAATAACAATAATCAAAAATCTGTTTTCATTGCTGTTTTGAAAAACAGTATGTGCAAGGGTGATCTATGTTGTAAAATTCTTCTTTTTTTGATACCAGTACACAGCTTGGGTTAATATATTATTACTTTTAGTCAAAGCTGCATATTTTTAAATCGCTGTTGTTAGGTACATTCTATTTCAGATATCATCACTATACTCCCTTGCTGCTAAATTTTCCTCAATCAATGCCATCAAATCTTTCACCAGTGGCTTCCCTGACAGTGACAATGTAAAACTTCACAAGAAGTTAACATAAAGATAATTTGAGTCCAGCCATCTGCCCATCATTCCTAAATACATATGTATGGACATGTATTACTGACAACATAATACTTCTCTTCACCCAGAAAAATAATCGTATGTCACTGTCAGCACCAAAAAGTGCCAAACAAAGGCATCACCTTAAAGAGACCTTGCTCTTGAGTCACTCTGATTTTTACAGTCTGGATTATTTTAAATGTGTGCACTTGCAAATATTGTTGGCAGAGGTTATTTCAAAACATCCACTGCAGAACACTTGAGAGTGATGTCAGCTATGTAGCAGCTAGTAACTCTTTGAAAAAATATAAAATGGACAGCTGGAAAAATTCTTCAAACTGCAGATGCTAATCTTGGAAATGTCCGATTTTGAATTTATGTAACAAATATAAAAGCAAACCAAATGAAAAAAACGCAGGGCTCATATACTGCACATGTATTATTTTCATTCTGATTATTTAACCCATTATTAAAGTCATAAATCTCAGTGTTTTTGGTAATAATTGTTCATACTGCTAGACATTTGAAACATATGTAAATAGTTGCAAAATACTTTGGTTCACAAATGTTGAAATATATTAAATATCAACTATGTTGATACTACAATGAAACTCTGGTTCATATTTTTTCATTTTCTTGCTTTCATAAGGAGTGTACAAATACATGTGTCTCTAAGAAACAACCATATTCCTATCTCAAAACGAAAAATATATTTTTGCAGCACTAATTCTTGGGTCAGAGAATGCCAATCATGACTTGGCCTATGTTCAGATTGGCAACAAATTCTTGATCCTCGGAAAACAATTATGATTCGGTTGTTCTGAAAATTGATTCTCGGGTTGACGAGAGTATTGTTCTCTTGCTGGTGGGGTCCTGCCATGGGAAGCAATTATTTCAAGATGCCAGCTGACAGACTCATTCCACAGAAAGTCAGGCTGTCTTGATCCTCAGGCACTCTCCAGGCAAATAGAATCCTCACTCTCATCTCAAACCTTTTACCAACTGCTGGCTCCTATCAAGGAAATAGATTGCTCCTTTTGTTTCTTAGGTGTATTAGAGAACAAAATGCACACCCTACTTAAAAAAATAATCATTTGACAATTTAAACCATTAGGTTTTATGTAAAGAAAAGAACTTTTAAGAGTAAAAATGCCATGTTAAATCTAATCAGTTATTGAAATAGCACAGATTCAATTATGCACAGGTAATTAACTCAAGATTTACTGCACCCGGTACACTCTACAAAAGAACTCCTTCTTGGAAATAGACAGAATACCATGAGAAAATAAACACTTGTCCTTGGTCCTACTATAGCTGAAGCTCTCCATGAAAAAATATTTCTTATTTGAATGTTTTAATCCCTCTTTTTCATACTCACTAATCTGCTGTGTTAGAACAAGCTATTTTTAATTCAACATAAATTAAATTAAGGAATGATTTAATTTTGTTTTTCCTTTGCAGTGAATGTGGTTTGAATGAATCACGTCTTGTTAACACTTTGTGAAAAACAACTAATGGTCCATAAAATTCCGTACATTTTAAGTTATGTATATTAAAACCAGATGAATTTATGGGAAACACTCCATAGTAGTTGCAATGAATGAAGTCATACTAGTATGGTAAAGGTCCTGGAATCCCTATTAGTGAAATAGTAGGGGGAAGCAGTGATGGAGAAAAAGAAAGAGAGTTATGAAACCTGGAAGCAATCAGGTTTCCCAAATATACTAAAGGGTATGCAAGCAAGAGAGAGGCCAAAAAAAGCTTGTCACGATAGTGAAATACCACTTGGTCAATAAAATTCTGCATGTGGTCCCAGTTTGAGAGTGTTGAGACCATGTTTTCTTATTAAGGATAAGAAATGGCAAATGTTTGTGTAAAAACCTCCAGCCCTTTAGGGGGCAGCACTCTGCCCCAGAATAGAGGTATGGGACAACATTGCTATTTAATGGCAATAGAAGGCTCAGGGGTGAAGGGACAGAAGGAGCGACTTACTGTATAAGGAGCACTGTAGTGTGTTGTGTGCATGATTATATTGCAGTGTTATGATTGTGATACTGTATCTATTTATTTTTCTGGCAATTTTGTTTGTATAAATATTTTATTATTTTTTCATGTAAATTTAATTCTGATATTATATTTGCTTTCGGTATTGTTTTAATAACATGAATTTGCATGATGCCATCTAAGATGTCACGAGGCTGTGTCGCTGACATAATAGTACTTTCCATATAAATTTGGAGTGGTTAAAAGAATACTAGCGTTTTCCAGTACTTTAGCTTCACAACAAATTAGTAGTTGGGTTACTGACTTTGGATACATTTTTTAAGACTTCTCTTTTTGGTTTCCCCTTTAACATGGTGCTTGGTTATCTTTTGTAATTTTGTTTATGAGTTCTGCCTGTCTGGTTACATTTTGTCTTTTGTGCATCCATCATCTTCCAGTCAGTTGTATTCTCACAATAATTCTTGGGAACCTGCGTGTGCTCAGAACATGTAGCCTTTATGGATACTAATTTTATTGAGGCGCAGGGGAGGGAATTAGGTGGATACAAATGGAATCATGTGCCTGTCTTCTTCCTCTTTAGTGAGGAAGCTAATGATTCAGTAGGAGAATGCCAACCCTGAAGCTCCTATTTAAGTACCAAAACAATATTATCTTAAAGTTAGAAAGTTTTATTACCACACACTGGCCTTTGAGTCCCCATATCTACTGGACTCCAAACACCCTGGAGCCCTACCTGCTTAACTCTAGAATCTTCAAAATTTAGCCCTCTCTTATTTTACACTCTCCAAACTTCTGCATGCTTGACAATATAGGAGGATGATTACAGATGAAGCACTGTGAGCATTTCAGCAAACTTGTGTCCATCTCTGCCAACTTTTATCTTAGATCTTCTAGCTGAGTCTGATTATGGATTATGCTGATTTTTTTCTTTAACACAAGCTAAGTTTGTTGTATCATGGTTGGTTTACTATTGTCCTGGTTACTTTTTTATTATGGCTTTGAACTGTGGGACTGTAAGCTGAATAACCTTTCCAAAGTGCATTTTCCAGCACTAGTGCTCCCCACATGCCTCTGAATGCATTTGTTTCTTACTAGCTGTGCTACCCGTCTAAGATGGGTTGAACTCCAAGTAAACAATGTAGGCCTCAGCACTAATGTTTGCAGTGCACCATGCAATGCATGTGTTTCCGTTATATACTATTTGGATTTGTAAAAACAGTGTAAATGTTTGTGATGCACAATCTATTGGAATAACAAATGCATCGAATTTATTACTAAAAATTTTTGTGATGTGCCATATTATAGAATGACAGAGACATAGCAACCAGATTGACACACAGAGAGGCATGAATACAGTCATTTTTCCTTTTATTACAATGGATTTTCACTGCTATTCAATCATCACATTACCACATTTCTTATTTCCTACTTTATAAAAAAATGGGCTTTTTTTTTACATTATCCATGTTTCATATATATAGAAAATACAGTTTTATAAAAAAAAATTGAGTTTGAATTTTCAATGGAAAAAAAATGTAATTTCCTAGAACATGTTTAAAATTTTTTGGAAAGACCTTTTTGTCTCTGTGTGTTTGTGAGTGTGTGGCGAAAATCTTGCGGACACTGTAAATCAAAAATAATTGTTCTAATTTATATGAAGTTTTGGAAAAACAGGCTTTGGGTGAATTCCAACTATTTGGCTTTGAGCTTTTAAAATTCTATTTTTTTAAATCAATGCCAACAGCCAAACCACTCCTTCAAAATTTAAGCAACTGGGCATACATATTTAAGACTTTGAAGACAATAACTTTCTGAATTCTGACTTTAATGTAAAGCTCAAACTGTGAGCTTTTAAAGTTTGAAATTTTCAAACTTCATAGTCACAGCAACTAACTCTAATTACAAAGAAAAGCTGGTTACATTTCATGTCTTTATTAAATAAGATGGATCATGGACCACGGAAAGCATCTGCAGTAGGAAGCTGTAAAGTGGGAGTGGGGAAGTTGGGAATTTCATATTATTCTGTATTATAAGACAACAGCACTATTTGATAATACGCTTATTATTGAGATGATTCAAAATCTATCAAAGCCTAAAATTATATCTGGCTAATCATAAAATGGACTAGAATAAATGGCTACCAACAAGAAGCAATAAAAATAATTAGTGTCATCCCCCTATCATTCTCTTATCTGAATAGCATGTGATAAATAAATTATGTTTGGTGAATTTCTATCTAACTGATGTTAGTTTGATGTTCTGTTTGGTTATGGCTTGGCTCTACTGCACTTAGCAAAGTTATGCAGATGTACAACAGCACTGACTTTTTCATAGATGTGTTTGGTCTGATAAAAAAAATGTAATATTATCAGTTCATTTCAAATTTATTGTCATAGGTAAACAGTACTTCCTATCTGTACATTTGACAAACATGCACTGTGGCCCACTGTTCTTATCCAGTAGTCTGAATCTCATAGCACAAGTTACATAAAATATAACATCACAAAAAATGTAGTAGGTAGTGATGAGCCAAATATCCTTCATAAACAGTGTTATGAAATTGACACTAAAATTAATTTTATATGCAATTTTGTATTTTTAAAGTTTTTTTGGGGGAAGGGGGGAATGGAGAGAAAGAAACATGCTACTGTTTAATAGTTGCAGTCTTAGATGAAATTCCTCTTTTGCAAGTGATTTTTAACATTTTTGTGTGATGATAAAATTGTCCTACCATCAGCCCCAGCACACTCCTGCTGCCTGATAGGAACTGTAGTCCTTGCACTTCTCACTGATGAGAAGAAAATATTATGACTACTGTGCTAAACACCTTTCTTTCTGGGTCAATGCCAAGAATTTCAATGATTATGAAATGAGAATTTTCCATTATTTCTTTTTTGTTCCAAAGTCAAACGAGTCAGTTTTGCAAAAAAAATTCAATTTTGTTCATATCCCTGGCTTATTCACTCATAACAGGCTAAAAGTAGCTTTGGTCCAGGTTCCGTGGTTTATAGCCAGGATGTTTTTCTGTTTGTGGTAGATACTTTTTTTTTTTAATAAAAGTTTCTTACTTTGAGTTTTGAAGCAGGAACCATTAGTTTTTAGGTTTGAATTGTTTCATTAAATGATTCATTAATTAATTGTTTAAATTTAAACCAAACAAATTTAGTACACATATTTCATTATTTTAGTTGTAACTGATTAATTAATTAATTGTTTAAATTTAAACCAAACAAATTTAGTACACATATTTCATTATTTTAGTTGCATAAAAAATGTAGGCTAAAATTGAAAAATAAATCTTGTATATATTTTGGTAAGTTAACACCATATAATTTAGTCATGTTGTAAATATGAAGAAAGTCATGTCCTGCCACATCAGATTTTGTTACGTTTCCACACTTCATCTGCATCCTTCTACTTCCATTACATGTGTAGTGTTGACTCACAACAGTAATTTAAAGTTTTCGCATTATCTTTTTAAAACATTGATATATATTTATTGTATAATTCTTGGGTACCTAAAGATTATTTATCTTTATTAATTTTGCATCTCATTATTGGCTTCTTGACTTCAAAGTTGTTTTGGTTATGTTTTCACTGTAATGTATTTTTTTATATCAATGTGGCACTCTCTAATTAATTTTTTATTTTGGAAAGGCATTTGGGTCACTGCTTGGAATTTTGTAAAACTTTGTTGCTCTCAAGCATTTTCTCATCATATCATTTGCTTTATCTTCATTATTTAAGTTTTGCATGACTTTTTCCTTACTTCTTATTAATGCCACTTTTTCAGTTCTTCAGATTGTGATTTCAGCATTGTCACAATTTTTACTCAAGGTATCAAGTCAGGGCAAGGATACTACTTTTTAAGTAGTGTACACTCTAATGAATTGTTATTAGAACTAATGTGTTCTCTTATTTTTCAGAATCTTCTCTTTGTGCACTTTTATTTTCATTATTAATATCCAATGCCTAAAGTAAATATTTGTGCATTTACTTTAACATCAGTGGCTTTACAAAATGTATTTGTATACAGTATTCTGCTGTTCCTAGTCAATATAGTACCATCATCCATGTAAAAATACTCATACTTTGGTGTTTTACCTTAACTTCTTGATATATTTATACCTTAAATATTTCTCATCTCTAATTCTGTTTCTTAAAGGCTCAATGTGACACATGAACGAATGTACCAAAAGTTGACACCTTTGCCTTAGCTCTTCTCAGTCTTACTTGTTATTCCGTTGAACATAATTTAACATAATACTCTGCAATGTGCTTAATTCATTTAAGGGACTCAGATGCTTCTAGTGCCTTTACATTTCTCTTTAAAATGTATCCATCTATATATTTTTTATTAATTTAAAGTCTTACATTATCTTCTCTGGTGTTCTGGATTTTTTAACGTATTTTTAATAATCATTTGCATTATTAGCTCTAATATCTGCAACATATACCAACTTTTGCATTTTCTGGCTGATGCAAGTACCTTGGTAATTTTTCTTTACTTATTTTTAATGTTGCATTTAAACAGTGTACTTTTCCTATATATTGAAACTGTGCTGTTATATTTTGTCTTTATTTAATTTTTTATGATTAAGGGACTTTATTCTAGACCACCTTCCTCATATTTCTTATGTGCTTTTAGCAAAGCAATTACTTAATGACATATAAGAACATGTCACATCTTTTCTTTTTAAAATACTCCAATTTAAACAAGAGTTGCTCAAAAACCTTTGCAAAATTTTCTAAATGTTAGTCATTTATAGATTATGTTTATACAATACTGTAAAAAATACCTGTTTTTAAACTTTGTATCATTTATGGTTGCTGTTTAGTGGTATTATTGACATATATGTCTCACAGCAATGGTAAAGATTTTTTATTCAAGTGAAATTTTCAAGTACATAGTTAATATTTCTTATATATTTGAGATTTTATTGAAATTAAGATTTTTTTGGAGTGCATATGTGGAAATGAGAACAAGACTTCAATATCATCAAGAACAAACTCAAGCATCTTCGATAAGACTCTCTTTGTGAAAATCTGCTGTTCCATCTGTAGACAGTTCAATACTTTAAATATCATTGCATTTTATTGATTTCAACAGTTTGGATTCTTGTGCATTTATGGAATAGTTTCTTTCGCAGTCTTTACATATTGTGGTTGAGTGAAGAACAGCAAATTCAAATGGAAAATGTTGGGGCTTCAGTTCAGTTGTCCCCATTTAATAAAATGAAAATAAATCAAACTAAAGTAGGTGCTAATAATCTGAAATAAAAGAAAGGAGCCATCAGTCTTCACAAAAGGTTTCCTAAAGCTTTGTCAGTCACCAGGTAGGAGCTCCGTCCTGCTGTGCTCTTTTCATAGAGCGATGCCTTCTTTCAGGCCTCTGGGTTTGCTAGGTGGGGGACCAGAAAATGCCAAATGCCCTTACTGGGTGTCTTCCCTGTACTTTGGAGGAAACAGATGAGGACAAAGTTAGCAACAGCTTTCCCTCTCAACCCAGGGTGTTAGTATATACCTCAGATGAGCCTGCAGAATGATCCACTGATGCACAGGAGTGAAAATATACATTTACATTTATTTGCTTAGCAGACACTTTTATCCAAAGTGATTTCCAAAGGAGGTCAACAGTCAGTCAATCATTGTCCAACCCGCTATATCCTAACACAGGGCCACAGGGGTCTGCTGGAGTCAATCCCAGCCAACACAGGGCGGCAGGAAGAAACCCCAGGCAGGGCGCCAGCCCACCGCAGGGCACACACCCACACACCAAGCACACACTAGGGACAAATTTAGGATCGCCAATGCACCTAACCTGCATGTCTTTGGACTGTGGGAGGAAACTGGAGCACCCGGAGGAAATCCACGCAGACACGGGGAGAACATGCAAACTCCACGCAGGGAGGACCTGAGAAGTGAACCCAGGTGTCCTTATTTCGAGGCAGCAGCACTACCATTGTGCCACTGTGCCGCCGGGAGGTCAACATAATCAAGTAAATATCAGTTGGACACATTTTGGGAAACCAATGTAACAAGGCAGGAGTAAAAAAATGATCATCACTAATGAAGAGCTCAGAAAACAAAATACAAGCTAATTAAAATTTCTAGATTTCAAAACCTAACAACTAACATCAGTTAGATAGAAATTCACTAAACAAAAGAGTCTTGAAATACTTCTTAAACACAATGAGGAAGTCAGCAGTTCAGATGGAGGTGTACAGCTTGTTGAAAAGATTCTGGGCTGGGATTTGGTAGCATGCAGAGATGGCATCATCAGATGCCATTCATCAGCAGACCTAAGTGGTTGAGAAGGAGCATAGAAGAAAAAGTCTCCAATATATATAGCCATATATTCACTGACTACTCTGTAGGCAAGCATCAAGTATATGAACTTAATATGTGCTGTTACAGAAAGCCAGTGTAGTGATCTCAAGAGAAGAGCAATTGGCACCTGTCTTGGCTGATTTAACACCAAATGTGCCACTGCATTTTGAAACATCTGCACTGGCTTGGTGACACATGCCAGTGCTCCTTCCATCAAAGAGTTGCAGTACTTTAAATGTTACAAAACCAAATCCAGGACCATGAGTTATGCTGCATATTTTATCAGATATGGTCTGATCTTGTGGCTATTGCACAGAGTGAATCTGAAAGACCGAATCTGAAAGACATGGTTCCTGATGGACAGCTGGTCATTGATCATCACCCCAGTGCAGAAGCGTAGCTAGGGTTTTCAGCGCCCGGGGACAACTGAAGATTTCGCGCCTCCTCCTGTTTGCCAAAATGCAATGGGGAAAGGAAATTTTGCACCCCCTGGATGCTGCACCTGGGGACAGATGTCTCCCCTTGCCACCCCCCTAGCTACGCCACTGCCCCAGTGTTTGAGTACAGACATGGTAGAAGTTAGTGATAGTGAGCCAAGCTAAACAGAGATTGGGAGCATAATAGAAGGATGAGCTGGGATAACATATATTATAATCAACCTATCTAATTTTCCCTTCTCCTTCCATTCTCTAACCTTCTCTATCTCTCATTCTTTCCTAGGGCATGAACTGGAAGCGGAAGCAGAGAATGGCTGACGATGAGATGGATCACATTGTCGAAGAACTCCAGGCTCTCGATACCCAGATCCAGAAACTCCTGTCCAGACAGAGGCACCTGAGGGATTTGAAGACTCATCTACTGAAAATCGTGAAAGCAAATTGCAGTTCAGTAACATCGACTCCATGCCATGCCGCTCATTTTCAAGGTCAAATGAGTTTTACTCCTGCACCTTATCGTCGGAACAACAACGTCAACGATGAGGAACTCGGCCTGTTTCAGTTATGCAGGCAGGGGTTTAAAGCTAAATCACCTCCATCAGCACAGGCAAGCATCTTCACCCAGAACTGGCTCGACCCTCTCTGCTCCCCCAGTTTGCCTTCAACCCTGGGTGATGTATTTGTGATTGGAGATTCAATCGTATGAGACCTAAAGATCTCATGCCCTAACCAGAAATCTTTTGTCTCTTGTTTTCCTGGTGCTCGTGTTCGAGATGTTATGAGAAGACTGCCGACAGTCTTCGAGATACACAAGGACAGGGTAGTGGGAGCCATTTTAATACAAGCCAGGGTAAACGACGTGAAATACCGACAGTCGGAGATTCTCAAGGCAGACTTCACAGCAAATTAAAGCCATGAAGGAGAGGACCCTGGCTGCAAGAATCTTCATCACGGGTCCCTTACCTCTGGTTAGAAGATTGAAACAAGTATTGCAGTCATCTGCTGGCATTAAACATCTGGTTGAAATGCTTCTGCGAGGGACAAAACATCGGGCTGTTTGACAACTGGGACCTCTTCTGGGAGAGGCTGCGTTTCTTCAAGCGGGATGGTCTGCATCCTAATAGACTCTGCACTCAGTTCCTCTCCGAAACCATCTCTAAGGTAATTCATCTCTCTTGACTCCCTATTATTACTCCTAACCCTTTAGGTGATGCTTTTCCAGGACATAATAATCTGTAGAAAATCTTCCTCAAAAGCTGCGGTGGGTTGGCACCCTGCCCGGGATTGTTTCCTGCCTTGTGCCCTGTGTTGGCTGGGATTGGCTCCAGCAGACCCCCGTGACCCTGTGTTCGGATTCAGCGGGTTGGAAAATGGATGGATGGATGGATCTTCCTCAAAAGTGCACTACATTCATACTCTAATAACTAACCTCAATGTTTGTAAAAAATCTAGACAGTACGGCATAAATATAAATAATGTAATTACGATTACACCTCTAGATGAACAATGTATTTAAACTATAAATACAGATTATAGATTAAATAAAAAATATGCACAGAGTAGTGCCAATATGAATAACTTAATTTCTATCAAGAATACCCATAATGCTCCTACAATTCAGTTCTGCTCTTCTGAGACATGAAATATGGCTTTATTAAATGTTAGAGCATTAACCAACAAGACGTTTTCCATCAACAATCTTATTAGTGATAGGAAAATTGATTTTATTGCACTAATTGAAACGTGGATTAGCTCTGATAGTGCAGCTGTTTTAATCGAATCTGCTCCTCCAAATTACACCTTTGCTCATGCGGATCACCAAGGTAAGAAAGGCGGTAGTTTAACAAACATTTACTCGAGCCGGTTAAAGTGTAAAGATGTGGAATTTGGCAGATTCAAGTCCTTTGACTATCTTACAGTTGTTATTCATGGAGTTTCTCAGTCTCTAGTATTGTCCGAGTATATACCTCCTAAATACAATGCGTCTTTCTTTGAAGAATTCTCAGACTTGGTGTCAATTATAATTATGAATTATGACACATTCCTAATAGTTGGTGACTTTAACTTTCATATCGATAATCAGTGTGACCCGAAAGTAAAAGAATTCATGAACCTCCTGGACTGTTTTGATTTGAGCCAGCACAATAGTCAGCCTACACACAAAGCAGGTCATATGTTAGATTTAGCAATTACTAAATGACTAAAAGTTGATGTGAAGCAGATCGTTGATATTTGTGTATCAGACCATTTTCTCTTACTATTTAATATAAAAATGATAGAAAAAATTCATGAGAAGCATATTGTTAAAAAACGCTACTTTGATTCATCAGCAGCTTCAAAGTTTACAAACCAGCAACCAGTCTGTTTGTAGTGCTTACTACAATAGCGAGGATAATGTAAATAGTAAGATGGAAAATTTTAATACTAAAGTGAGAGCTACTGCTGGCATAGTTGCTCCTGAAAAGACAGTTAAAAAATCTTCTAGCACTATTATAACATGGAAGACTCAAAGAGTGTCTGAACTAAAGAGAAAATGCCTGAGAGCTGAGCTTAAATGGAGAAAAACTAAACTGATTATTCATCTATGTGATATTGAAAGCTAAAATAACAGAATTCAACAACATAGTCTGTCTTGAGAGACATTGTTATTTCTCAAAAATTATAAATTATGATGCTAGTAATCCCAGAGCCTTATTCTCTACAATTGATCATCTGTTAAACCCAGGTCACTCAATGGAATGCTTTTGCTGTATTTTTTAATCACAAAATTAATGATATTACAAATAATATCGTACATCTCCCCAATACTGATCCTCTTAAACCCTGGTACTCCATTGTAAACAAATTAAATTCCTTCACCAGGATAGATCTACCCGATTTATATAAAATAATTTATCAACTGAGACCTTCCACCTGCATGCTTGACCCAATACTGAGGTTTTTCGAAGAAGTATCTGGCGTGCTAATTGATAGTATTCTTGACATAGTAAACTTGTCATCAGATACGGGAGTCTTCCCAGACTGTCTTAAGACTGCTATAGTGAAACCCCTGCTCAAGAAAAATAATCTCGATTCTTCTGCTTTTGAAAATTTTAGACCTATTTCTAACCTGCCATTCTTAAGTAAAATCCTAGAGATGGCAGTCATTATGCAGCTAAATGACCACCTCAATAAACATGTGATTCTTGATAAGTTGATAAGTTTCAGTCGGGTTTTAGAACAAACCACAGTACCGAAGCTGCACTCGTTAAAGTAGTAAATGACTTGCAAGTAAATGCAGCCAGAGGCTGTTTATCTGTTCTCATCCTCTTAGATCTGAGTGCCGCATTTGATACTATTGACCACAATATTCTTACAAATCACCTTAGTCAATGGGTGGGCTTCTCTGGCAGTATCTTAATTTGGTTTGAGTCCTACCTGGCAGATAGAAAATTCTTTGATAGTTGTGGTAATTATACTTCAAAGACACATGGTATTCTATATGGTGTTCCACAAGGCTCTTTCCTGGGTCCACTGCTCTTTTTGATATACATGCTTTCGTTAGGTTCAGATCATCTCGGGCATAATGTAAGCTACCACAGCTATGCTGATGACACACAACTGTATTTATCAATAGTGCCTGATGACCCCGACTCTCTTGATTCACTGACACAATGTCTTACTTGTATTCTTGAATGGATGAGATGTAATTTTCTTAAACTGAATAAGGAGAAAACAGAGATTTTAGTGATTGGCAAAAATGGATATAATGAGGGTATTAGAAATAAACTTTATGCATTAGGATTAAAAGTCAAGAAAGAGGTAAAGAATTTAGGGGTAACTATTGACTCTGACCTGAATTTAAAATCACATATTAATCAGATTACTAGGACAGCATTTTTTCACGTAAGATATATAGCAAAAGTTTTCAGTTGACTAGATTACTGTAACACACTCCTCTTAGGACTACCCAAAAATGACATCAATCGATTGCAACTAGTGCAGAATGCAGCTGCTAGAATCTTAACTAAGAAAAGAAAATCAGAACACATCTCTCCAGTTTTGATGTAACTACATTGATTACCTCATTTAGAATTGACTTAAAATACTGCTTATGGCTTACAAAGCTTTAAATAATCTCGCTCCACCCTGTATTTCAGAATGCCTTTCACCAAATTGTAACCTTAGATCTTCAAATGAGTGTCTGCTTATAATTCCAAGATCTAAACTTAAAAGAAGCGGTGAGGCAGCCTTCTACTGTTATGCACCTAAAATCTAGAATAGCTTACCAATGGAAATTCACCAGGCTAATACTGTGGAGCACTTTAAAAAACTGCTAAAAACACATTAGTTTTACATGGCTTTCTTATAGCTTCCTTTTAGCTTAATCCTGAAACTCTGTATTTGTATTTAATGATCATTATCATTCGTGGTGGCTCTGAAATCCGTACTAACCCCTACTTTCTCTGCTGTTCTTTTTCCGATTTTCTGTGGTGGCGATCTGTGCTACCACCACCCGATCAAAGCACCATGCTGTCCCTACATTGGTGGATTAAAGGCCAGAAGTCCAAATGACAATCATCATCAAGTTCTTCCATGTTAACCCTGAATACAATGAGGACAGGTTTAGATCATTTATGTTAGGTAGAATGCCTAGAGGGGGCTGGGTGGTCTCGTGGCCTCAGAACACCTGCAGATTTTATTTTTTTTTCTCCAGCCGTCTGGAGTTTTTTTTTTTTTTTTCTGTCCTCCCTGGCCATCAGACCTTACTTTTATTCTATGTTAATTAGTGTTCCCTAATTCTATTTTCTTATTTATTTTGTCTTTTTTCTCTTTCTTCATCCTGTAAAGCACTTTGAGCTACATCATTTGTGTGAAAATGTGCTATATAAATAAATGTTGTTGTTGTTGTTGTTGTTTAAGCAGAGAGGGTAGGCTTGCACAAGGGGGAAATAAAGTAATATTTAAAAAAGAAATAACAGGAAATATGCATCCTCACTGGAACTTTTAACAAAGGCTTGAAACCCTGTTTGCATTGTAGGAAGAGGACCTTCAGTTCAAAACCTCATTCCATGTGAACTTGTTTTCTCTGCATGCACTGCTTTGATTTCTGGGAGTATTTATTTAACAGCATTTTAGCAAAAAATGGATGGATTTTGCCCATTGTGAGCATACAACTGGATGACTTGATGCTTGTATTATGTGACATGAGTAATGTCAGATTTTATCTAGGACTTTGTATAGTGTTTGCTTTGTTCCATCCTTGGCCTCCATAGATGTCATTCTTTTAGAATGTTTGTCTCCATTCTTCATAAAAACATGAGATACATTTTTTTCTTAGCTATTACTACAAACCACATGGGTTAACTAACATACAAAGATATATCATTTTTGGTAGGAGCATTCCTTTTAAGGCTGCAGTGATAATACCCAACAAGCTGTCTTTAGTGGTCTTCATCTTCCTGAAATTACGAGCCCAATGTATCTCATAAAAGTCTAGGTCTCATCAGAAGCATAAAAAGCTAACTGATTTCACTTCAGCAGTATTCCCTCAAACCCAGGAGACATACCCGCGCTGATGTTTCATAGGGGGGCAGATGTCTGTTTTGGTGTACGGTCTTTTCTCTGTTCCTCTCTCTAAAAGAGTCCAGAAGTCAAGGCCTTTGCTGGTATTTTGGCTATTTTATCACACATAGAGTAAGTACCAAAAATAATGGGATAAAAAGTTATTCAGCAAAAAACAAGTAACAGCCAAAACAAAACAGTCCAAAGCCAAACCTTGGATGTTGATTGCTGTACACCACCATCCTTCAAGCTGTCATTCAGTCGTATAAACAGTTTACTATAGCTGCAGTTGAAAGTAATAAGAAGAAAATCGATAAGGATTTTTAGTATATATCAGTCAAATTTTGCCTGTGGAAGTACTGGGTGGTTTGGGAAGCTTTCCATATACTGTATGTATTTATAATTTTAAATTCATATCCATAATCTTTGGAATTATAGCATCATTAATACGTATCTTTAGAAAAGATGCAAACAAACAACCAAAAGCGCAAAAAGCAATGTAAATAAATGTTAATAGGTTAACAAAAAGACAATGTATGTTACCATTAACATCTGTTGAAGAGACTGAAAGACTTAACTGCTTTATTTGTTCACAGCATTATCCAGTCAACACACAGATTAACATCAGCTGTCACAAAAACAATTCAAACAACATTTTGCAGGTCTCAGGTACACATGATTATGGTGCATTTCTCTCGCTGTATTACAGAATTTTTAATGTAAAATTAAAGAATCTTAGAGAGAAGGTTAAAAGAGTGTGAAAAGTGTTTATATGTCTATTTGTTTAACATTTAAATGTTTAACAGTGCAAATGATTACTTTGATTAAATAATTGAAGCTTAATGATTGGAGACCATGAAACTCAATCCTCTTTCATTAAAAATAATTATTTTAATCAAGCTCATATTAATTAATTAAAAAAAAAAGATTTATGAATAACTTTATAGCACAGGTTGTCATGAAAAAGTAGAGGTATATTACTTTTACACGCAGTATTAAATGTTAGTGAAATAGTTGGATTTCCTTTAGGAACAACAATATCTATTCAAATAATGAACTGTATCCAGACTATCTCTGATGCTAGACAATGTAAGGGATTCAGGTTTGACTATTGGGAGAAGTCTGTACATTCTCCCCATATTACTTTGCATTTTCTATGATTCATTCCAAAAAAATAGATGTCATTTCAACTCAAGAATAGACTAATATGACTGAGTGTGATTTCGTTGTAGTGTCATGTGTGTGTGCATGGGAGACAGCACGGATCATGGTAATAACCTGATGAACCGGGGGTTGGAACTGTGGTTTAATACCTTCTCTCTTCCTCCCTTTGCAAAACAAAAACCTAACTACCACTCCAATGCTGACGTCACTTCCGTTGTCCACCCATCTGGACCCTCCCCTTCCAGTTGAAATCCTATATATTCAAGAGGGCTGCCGACCTAGCCAGTTCAGTCTTGACATACTGTCTGCAAAAACGTTGCCACACTTGTCTGATGTACCGGCATTTAATATATAGGGTGCTCCCCAATTCTTTACCTTTGTCTTCTCTTTTACAATGAACAGACAGACAGACAGACAGACAGACAGACAGACAGACAGACAGACAGACAGACAGACAGACAGATAGATAGATAGATAGATAGATAGATAGATAGATAGATAGATAGATAGATAGATAGATAGATAGATAGATAGATAGATAGATAGATAGATAGATAGATAGATACAGGATGGAATTTGACTTTTTGCAGCAGCTCTTTACATAAATAAATACATAAATACATAGATAAGTAAGGAAATAAATAAATATACAAGCACACTTTGCTCTGAACACACACTGGAATTACTATAAAGCAAGAAAAGTTCAAAAGAAAGAAAAGTTTTGACTTGTCAGTTATAGTCATAGACATGTTGCTGTTGGTATAAAGGAGCCCCAGTAACATTTCTTGACACACTTCTGCTGTATGATTTGTTGGTTGAAGGTACTCACTGTTAGTGTGTGACAGAGAGAATGTGCAGCATTGTTCATAATGGCGCTCAGTTTTGTTTGAATTTTCTCCTTTGCTATGACCACTAGGGTGTCCAGAGTGTGTCTCATAACTGAGCCTAAGCTTTTAATTAGCCTGTGGATTTGGTGGGCCTCACTTGAAGTGATGTTACCAGCCCAGCACACCACAGCACAGAAGATCACAATGGACATCACAGAGTTGTAGAAGATGTGAAGGATGTCATTAACAACATTAAAGGAACACAGTCTCTTAAGACAAAAGAATCTGCTTTGCCCTTTCTTTTAAATTTCCGCTGTGTTCTGAGACCAGTCCAACCTGTCTTTAATGTGGAACTCTAAGTATCTGTAGGCATGGACTACCTCTACATCCACTCCTTAAATAGTGCCGGGATATAGAGGTTCTTTGCTGTGGCGAACGTCAATAACCATTTCCTTGGTTTTGCTGATGTTAAAACGCAGACAATTTTCTTTGCACCAAGAAGCAAACTTTTCCACTTGACGCCTATGCTCTGTCTCATCCCCTTTATCTATACACCCCATTGTATATATACACATATATAGGTACAAATGTATGTATGTGCATGAATATGCCCTATGATAGACTCCTGTCACATCCAGGGGTGGTTCTTGTCTTTTGATAGGCACTGATGGCATGTGATATAAGCAGCTTTGAGATAGTTACTCAAAGACACCAATCCATTTCATCTCTCAAATTCTAACAGGATTACTTTACTTATTATTTCCTGAAAAAAGAAGTCACATCAGTAATTACTTTACTTTTACATTACTTCATAAACCCTAGCAAATATATACCAGTGGGTACAAGGAAGACAACTTAAGGGCCTTTGAGTATTTTAATGCAGAAACAACCAACATGAATGCAACAGTTAAGTAACAAAACTCCATGACTTACATTAGCACTGTGCCATTTCAACCATAGTGTATAAACCAAAAAGTAGGCCTTCACAAAATTAATTCTTAATGAAAATCAAATTGTAATAATTAAAAATTAAATGGATGTATCCATTTCAACACAGTATTGAGTTCTGTATATTCCTAAGTAATTTGTGTCCAATATTTTTGAATGATTGAGGAACTAGAAAAAGGGGCAAAATTAAGATTATTCCATGCAAAAAAGAAAAAAAAATACTTGCTATACTCCATTTTGTCAGTTATTAAAATATAATAAACAGCTTTAATTTCAGATTTTGTAAAAAAAAAAAAAAACATTTAAAGTCAAATAACAAAGGTTAACCTGTCTCTGTTAAACTACAACACAGTTGCCTTTTCTGTTAGAAAAACTTAACCAGATTTGGGTGACTCCCAAATATGTTCCTACAGCATTATGGCCTTGGCTTCAAATCCCAGCCCAGTCTCTATTCCTGTATTTTGCACATCCTCCCATATCAATATGGTGCCATCTTAATACTTCTAAATGACTTCATACACCAAATCACTGCATATTAGGATGACTGCTAAGTATAAACTGGCTCAGTGTATGTGTATCTTGCAGTGGTCTGACATCCTATATAAGACTTGGTTTCTTTATTGTGACTATTCCTGATGGAATAGGTAGTGATTCCCTATAACTCTGAAATGGAAAAAGCAGACTTCAGAAAAATGAATGAAACTACTTCAGAATGAATGATGTACAAATAAAAGTCCTACAAATTTCTCTCTATTATAAAAAAAAAATCCTGGAAAAAAAAAGCAGGGCAACGATACGTGATCTTCTCGGAAGACATTTAAAAGACCTGCGAGACAAAAAAGACTGGCCACAGAGCATCTTGCGGGGACCGTAAACATGCAAGAGTATCCGGCTGCAGGTCGCAGACTTGGCCTTCCACGCCCCTGGCCTTCCACGACCCCGGCCTTCCGCGCCTCCTGCCTTCCACACCACGCCCCTAGCATTCACGTCCGTCCTCTGTCACATCGCTTTCGTTGAAAAACTAGTAACGTTGATTTACCATGTAACCCTAAAAGACGATATTAATATGACTTCCTGCAATCACGAGGAAAGAATCCGAGTTTCTCTTTATGGTATTACTGTCGTGTTTACTTTTAGAAACAAAAAACAGTTTTATAATTTATGAGTCAGGATTCGATAGTTAAAAGAAAGAGGGCATAACATATTTTTAGATTAAGGAAACCCCATACTAAATATGAATGTGGATGCTCTAACTGCTATTATAGTGAATTCTATCATTCAAAATATTTGAAATTATTTTTATGGTACTTTTGTACTAAACGGCATGTCTGACATTATTTCTGGAACCTCGTTCAATAAAGGAAAATTCCGTTAATGACATTAATTTATTATGTTACAAAATAAATGATGATCAATAACACAACAAAGCAATCAACAGGCATGAAAATGAAGGTCTAAACTTTCGAGATCAAAAGAAACTTTTAAAATTGTTTATATTTAAAAAAATTTTAAATGATCCAGCTTACTAATAGAGTTCATACTTTCATTTCCATTGTCTGTCTTGAATTGTGTTTTCTTAATTTTGTTCAAAGCTGCTGCTATAATGTTGATAAATTTCAAGTGGAATTATTAAACTTTCAAACGTTTACCTGTTTTTTTAATTTTAATGCATAATTGTTCTCCCTGGGACCCTAACTTATAAATATGTACTTATCAAAAAAAGTGAAGCAAATCTCTCAAATTGCTTAATAGATATTATATCGTTTGTTTTTCTAAAGAAATGCAAACATTTTCATTATTGAAAATTGCACTTCCATAAACCGTCGTTTTTATTTTTTTTGGAACTGAACTAACAGATTTTAAACTTAACTTTAAAAATGTTGTGTTTGGGTCGATACAATAATTACAAATCAATTTTTTAGTGATTTTAAATCATTTAATTGCCATATACCATTTCTTGTATTAGGAATTTGTCATTTGTTGCATACCCCAACTTACTCTCCAAACGGAGATTTACTTTTTTGTAAATAAGATTATCGTTATTAGGTCATCGGTGTCACTGCCTGCTCAGGATTCTTCCTATAGTGTGTTCAGCTGTCTTTGATCACTTTGTGCCTGCTTGTGTCATCGTTACCTTAATAAATGCTAGCTTGATTTCTGGTTGTGTTCCTGCTGCCTTGAAACACGCTGTGGTGCAGAAACGTATTATAAAAAACAAAATAAGGACCCTCTAATGTGTCAAATTTCAGGCCAATTTCTAAACTGCCTTTTTTATCTAAAGTCTTTGAAAAAGTTGTCCTAACTCAAACATTTCTAGATGAAAATAGTATTCTGGAAAAATTCCAATCCAGATACAGATGTTCTTGCAGCACTGAAACATCCTTGTTAAAGGTTAACGGTGACCTCTTCCCAATTACTAATCCTGGAGATTCTGCCATTCTTGTACTGCTAGATCTTACCTCAGCTTTTGATGCTGTGGATCTTATGATTCTTATATCCTGCCTTGAACAGTATGTAGTCATCCAAGGTAATGCCCTGAAATGGTTTAAATCTTACCTAAGAAATAGGAATGTTTCTATTCATTTGAGTGAGTTCTTATCCTCTGTAGCTCCTCTTACTTGTGGGGTTCCATCCTTGGACCAGCTATCTTTTTGATAGGCATGTTACCTTTAGGCTCCACTTTTAACAAGTATGGCTACTCTATACTGATGACACTTAAATATATTTGCCACTAAAATCAAAGCAAGAAAATACAGACCCTCCATGTGTGCTTGAATGATATTAAAACCTGGATGGCAATGCATCTTCTTAAACTAAATGATAATAAAACTGTGATCATGGTGTCCAAGAGTTAAGAAAGTCTGAGTGTCTCTGATATTGCTCTTGGACCCCTTTCCATATATGTATCATAAAGCTTCAGTTAGCCCAGGTGTGATCTGTGACAGCTCATTCAAACTCGACAAACAGATAAATTGTGAAGTTAAATGAAGCTTTTTCCAGCTGAGACTTTAAGGTAAAGGCTTTTCTTTCTTTCTGTGATCTTGAAAAGGCCATCCAAGCTTTTACAGCATCTCGTTTGGACTATTGCAGTTCTTTGTATGTAGGTATTGGTCAAGCCCTGTTACGACGCCTACAACTATTCCACAACTTTGCTGTTCGCTTATTGAAGGCTCTCGTCAGTGTGGCCATATTTCACCAATACTGACCTCACTTTACTGGCTTCTGGTCCATTTCAGAATTGATTTTAAAATTCTGTTTCTTGTTTTCAAATGTTTGAGTGGATCAGCCATATCTTGCCTCTTGGAACCTCTTCACTTGTATGTGCCAACAAGATCCCTGTGGTCTACTAGCCCGATGCTCTTAGTTGTGCCGAGGTCGAGGCTGAAGCAAAGGAGGAATTGGGTGTTTGTGGTGGCTGCTCCTTTTCTCTGGAATGGCTCTCCTTATTATATTAGGTCTGCTCCATCACAGGCCATTTTTAAGTCATCATTAAAGTCTTATTTCTTCTTGCTGCCATTTGACCCTGCAAAAGGTTGACATTGTTTGTATATGTTGGCTGACGTACATTCAGGATTATAAATATGTATATATGGGTATTTTAAGTTTACCTTTTATGTAATGGCTGGTTATTCTTGCAGTTTTGTGATGTGTACATACAGTATATTTGAACTGCTTCTTTTACCCTTTCTTGTACAGCACTTTGGTTCAGTTCTGGCTGCTGTTGTAAATGTGGTTTATAAATAAATATTGCCTTGCCCTGCTTTATAAAACATTATTTTAATACATAACACTAAGACAATGGACTGTAAAGATGAAGTTGGTTTGAAACATTTATTACAAAAAAGTTAAAGAATATATAAAATATAGAACAAGAATTGTAGGTTGTAACTGAACAATGAGGGACATGTATGTTTGTTACATTTTCTCACAAAACTCAGTCATTTTCCTTTTTCCTCTCACGTTAATCTAAAAACAGATGCATGTCTTCCATATGTGAAAAAAATATGTCTAAAGACATATTCTGTCTCCTCTTCTTCTGGAAATTCAGATAGCAAATCAAATTTCTGAAGGGCCTCCTCAGTGTCATCTTTGTCCATTGACAGTAATGCAGGGAGTGAGATTCGTCCTCTGAACACAGAAATGTTCTCAGCACACCACTTCTGTGCCTCGGTGAAATGCTGAAGGATTCCATGCTGCTGTAATACATTATATTAAAAAAGAAAGAAAGAAAATTCTTTAAATGGTCATCATAAAGCTCATAGCCTTTTCCTCCACATTTACAAGGAATGTAAGGAAAGTAAAAAAAATAATGTACAGTAAATTTAATTTATTATACATTATTAACATTGCTGCTTTTGATCACAGATTCTACAAGTCTTCAATGTTTCTTACAATACACTATTATTAACAGAGCACACAATGCATTTCAAATGTTTTAAGGCCTTTAAGAGTTGTACTAGTACTACAGTTTGTCAGAAGATATAAAACAGGATTTTAGTCTTTTGGGCTTTGACTCCTACTGCTTAACGATTAACAGTCGGCATCTGAGACAAGCATTAAGTCTTTTTATACATTTTATTCACTACACCACAGGCATTGTAAGCCAGCATCAACAAAATGTAATTTATCTTTCTTATGGAAGTTTATAAAATTATGTGTCTGTACCTGCTCATCAGTGCCCTGTGCTGGATGTTGGAGAAGGGACGCTGACGTTTCTTCTGAAAGAAAAAATCTGAAATCTGCAGAATGCAGTGCTATGGAACAGAATAGCAAGACATTTGTTCATTTCAGATGTAGTGCCAAGTCTTTACTGTGTTTTCTCATTAATGGCTCAATACAGTCTAAACCTAAAAACATAGAAAATAATATTTACCTAAGGAAATGTTTAAAAAGAACCAAAAGAATAAGCACAATAAATGACCCTGTCCTGGCTGTTCATTGTTTCTGTACCTTCTAATTTTTTGTTTGGTTCTTGGCCTTCATTTAGAAAGGCGTTTGCTCGCTCAGTCCGATGTGAGCAGTTACTTCAGTGATTTCAAAAAGAAGCACTAAGTTTATAATGGTAAACATTTGGACTATTTGTCTTTGATTTACAATATGGCTAAGTATATTTGCCATATTGCCGCAGAACTAAATTAGAGTTATTAAAGGAAATTTAAATTTCATTTACCCCTTGGTGCTGGAGTTCTCAAGTAACATTCTACACCAGCTCTTCCACAAAGCCAGCATGTCATTCTAAAAGGAGTTTAATGTTACAAAAATATTTATGCAAACCATTATAAACATACATTTAAATGATCTGGATTTTCAAAGGTAGGCGTTTCTGGAACTTCAAAACCACTATGGACAGTATGCTGAAATAAAAAAAAAAAACAAATATAATAAAATAAGTTAAACATAACACAAATATCCAACACAAATTGTAGAAGGTGACAAAAATGGGAACCAGCAACCAGATATAATCCTCCCTCTACAAATACTACAATGAAAGAAGAGAGGACTAATGTTGAGACACAACTCATTAAAACTGAAGGGGGCCTCGAGGATGAAATACAGAGACACCACAAAATGGTCCTTTGGAAACCTGGACACGACATTAAATACAGACATACAAAAAATGATAGTTACAATATGAAATGGTCGTACCATCAACATGGAAATTCCACAGCCATGGCTATTCATCTGACTTGGAAGGCCCTAATATATCCATCCATCCCGCTATATCCTAACTACAGTATCACGGGGGTCTGCTGGAGCCAATCCCAGCCAACACAGGGCGCAAGGCAGGAAACAAAACCCAGGCAGGGCGCCAGCCCACCACAGGGCGCACACACACCAAGCACACACTAGGGAGGCCCTAATACAAGGGGTAAAAAAATTTAAACAAAGAAAAATATTAAATACTGACATACAATAAACTGTTGACAATGACTTTTAAACAAAAACAACAATGGAATTGGCCACTTGGGACACACCCTGTGTTACATCTGTAAATAGTAAATCCTGCCAAACAACGGAAAATGCTCAGCTTTTTAACCTGTATTTAAAAAAGTTCCAGATCAGAAATCTAAATGTCAGTATTGTTTGCAAGCACACACTCTTGGCATACATACACTACCTGCATACTTGACAATGTGGCCTTCATGACTCTGAAGGTGACGTAGAAGGATGCTGTAGTCTCTGTGCTTTTTACAAAGAGGGCACTTGGATTCATTTGGATATTTAATCAATGTTATCAAAGTTGTTTTTATATTCTCTGCCTTTATGGAGAAATGTGACTGTGGAAATCAAGACAAAAATAATATGTAATACTAATTTGGCAGAAAGTGCTAACGTGCTTTTAAAAATAGCTAACTTAACTAAGTTAAGATAAGATATTTAACATACGTTAATGACAACGATAAACATAAATACCTTTCATATTGTACACTGACATTGCAGATTCTCTACATAACATCTCATAAATAAGTGAAAAAGTTAATATAGATGAAATAATACGGCAAATATTAAAAAGAAATAATACAAGAGGTAACAAATAATTAAAACGATATGCTTAAAAATAGGATATGTCAGTAATGACGATAAACAGAGAACACTTGGATTCGCTATACAGTATATAATCGTACATCTCATTAGTTTTGTTTAATGGATCTAAAGTTTCTTTAAATATACTGAGCTTTTTATTCTGCAAGTCCATACCTGGTTCTGTTGTGCCATTGTTCCGTGTCAGAAATCGTTTTCAGCTCCTTTTCTTTTTCGAATTGGAATAACTGTACAGCAGCTCTTCTTCTCTTTCTACGGACTATAGGCGGACTGTGGAAGGCAGGAGGCGTGGAAGGCCGGGGGCGTGGAAGGCCAGGGGCGTGGAAGGCCAAGTCTGCGACCTGCAGCCGGACCCTTCTCTAAACATGAGACTTGGTGCCAAGAGATTGTACCAGGCCATCTCGCGGGATCATGGAACATGAGATTCTTGCAAGACACGCCCTTCTTATCAAATAAGAGCACGGCCAGCCAGCAAAACACTCAGACATGTAAATGCACGTGGCACACTCAGATCCTGTTCTCTCAGCACATATAAAACGTATAAGGACAATACGTTCTAGATGAAAGAGCAGCACGGAGAAAAGAGAAAAAAAGGCAGATAAGAGATTATGAAAGCAGTGGAATTCGAAAGGCTCAAACAAACGATGGCATGATACACATGCAGAGAAAGGTACAGAATATGAAAGCAGTAAAATTCTAAAGTTTTGTAGCGTTCCAGCCAAGTTGAAGCCTTTTTTGTTTTAAGTGACTGTTAGGTCCGATTGAGGGAGGGCGAAGTACAGCACGGAAGACTGATAGCAGGGTATTGATTGATGCGGTAAGGGGGTGGCGAGACCCGGGGGAGGAGGGGTCGGAGAAGGTGCTAGAAAGTTGTGTTTGGGGTTACAAAGTCGGCGATTGTTCAAATAGTTTGTGACACTTTATTATGTCAGTCGCTACAGTATAAAAAAAAAGTTAGTAAAGTTCGCATTATCGCAAACAGAAGGTAATTAATCATCAGAACCGGATGTAATTGAAAAAAATAGCAGGACAAATCGAGGTCAGAAATAAAAGGCAAAGAGTGGAAAACAAAGTCTTTTCGCCTTCACAACTTCATAAACACGTTCACAAACTTACATATGCAGAGCAGATTATGAAAGCAGTGGAATTCGAAAGGCTCCAAAAAAAAATCGTATGCGCGATACAAATGTGGAGAAAGTTAAAGAATATGAAAGTATCCACCCATCCATTATCCAACCCGCTATATCCTATCTACAGGGTCACGGGTGTCTGCTGGAGCCAATCCCAGCCAACACAGGGCGCAAGGCAGGAAACAAACCCGGGGCAGGGTGCCAGCCCACCACAGATATGAAAGTAGGAAAATTAGAAAGTATAAAAAAAGAAAGTAAAGATCGCAATAGCGCAAACAAACAGAAATTATTACTCGTAAAAGGGAAAATAATCATCACGGACCAGGTGTCATTGAAAAAAAAGCAGGACAAAGCGAGGTCAGAAATAAAAGACAGTAGAAAACAAAGTAAAACGTCATACAGAGGTTAAAAAAAAGGGGGCCAAACACTTGCAGAGTAGGTTAGAGATGATGCAAACTGGAATTCAAAAGACTCAAAAAAAACATAGGCGCGAAACACATGCAGAGCAAGATACAGAATATGAAAGCAGAAAAAAAACGAGTGTTTGCTTATTCATAACACTTAATTGTTTCCAGGCTGCAAACAAATTGTGCATAATACAAAAGAAAACCCTTGTAAGCACAAGTCACAGTTTTTAAATTATCATTTGATTTATTGAAGAAGTTCACCATCACCTATGTTACCCATGTGAAAAAGTAATATCCCCCCAGACTTAATACTTGGTTTTCTCACCTTCAGCAGCAACAACTACAATCAAACAATTCCAGTAACAGGAGATGAGTCTTTGGAATTGCTGTGAATAGATTGTGGCTCACTTTTCTCTACAAAACTGTTTTAATTCAGCCGCATTGGTGAGTTTTTGACTATGAACTTCCCATTTAAGGTCCTGCCAATACATCTCTATAGGGTGTCACAAACTCGACACAGAGTCATATAAAGGTTTGGGGCAGCCACCTGTGTAATTGTTTTCCTGGCTGCAAAAGTTGCTTTCAAATGAAATACTGCACTGCTGTGTATACAACTGAGTCCAAGACGGAACTGAGGGAATAGGGAAAAGGTGCAGGCTTTTAAAGTGGAAGACAGGAAGTGAGGTCATATGGATCGGGCTTATGTTCTTCAGCCATTGGTTCAAGCCCGGACGTGACATCACAGGGGCCGGAGCTGGCAAGGTTTCCTTCCATAGGCTCGGTCCCGGAAGTGACGTCAAGAGATCCAGGTGAAATCTCCCGTGAATGGTCTACAGGAAAGGGAGAGAAAGAGTCCGTGCACTCTGCCACATCCCGACATGCCTCGCAACTGCCCTTACTCAAGCCCTTTAGCTGCCTCCCATGCGCACGTGTGTGACAAGGCCCCCCCCCCTTAGCCCAGACCCATCGGGTCGGCCGATCCTAACACAGAGGTCGTGAACCCGAGAAAGAGCATCAGCGTTGGCGTGGAGAGCGCCCCGATGATGAATGAGCAAAAACTTGTACGGCTGCAGGTCAAGAAACCACCGGGTGACCTGCGGATTCGACTCCTTGTGCAGGGCCATCCACTGTAAAGGCGCATGGTCCGTGACAAGGGTGAATTCCCAGCCCAACAAGTAGTACCTCAGCTGAGTTATTGCCCATTTAATCGCCAAAACCTCCCTTTCCACCACTGCATGCCTGGTCTCCCGGTCCAACAGTTTCCGGCTCAGGAACATGATGGGGTGTTCCACACCATCGACACTTTGGCTCAGCACGGCCCCCAGGCCTGTGTCCGAAGTGTCCATCTGGAGGATGAAAGGCAAAGAAAAGATAGGTGCCATCAAAATAGGTGCGGACTTAAGGGCCTGCTTCAAGTCACTAAATGCAGCTCCTGTCCTCTCAGTCCATATCACAATGTTCGGGGTCCTCTTCTTTGTCAAATCAGTCTCCGAGAACCGGGGCACAAACCGGCAGTAGTACCCCGCTAACCCGAGAAAAGCTTGGACCTGCCGCTTGGTTCGCGGACGGGGCCATTTCAAAATGGCATCTACTTTGGAGCACTGTGGCCTTACGGTACCCTGGCCCACCAGGTAGCCTAAATATTTGGCTTTGCTCAATCCAAAGAAGCATTTCTTAGGATTAATCCAGAGCCCGGCCTCCCCCAGTGTCCACAATACCGCTTGGACATGCTGTAGGTGTTTCCTCCATGTGCTGGAATAGATGACCACGTCATCCAGGTAGGCAGCACTGTATGAGTTATGAGGCCGGAGCACTTTGTCCACCAGACGCTGGAAGGTTGCTGGAGCCCCGTGTAACCCAAATGGAAGGACACAATACTGCCAGTGTCCGCTAGGGGTGCTAAACGCAGTTTTAACCTTCGCGGAGTCCGTTAAAGGAACCTGCCAGTACCCCTTTGTCATGTCCAGTGTGGTCAAATATTGAGCCTGCCCAAGCCTCTCGAGGAGGTCGTCCACTCATGGCATTGGGTAGGCATCGAATTGGGAGACTTGATTAAGCCGATGGAAGTCATTGCAAAACCTTCAACTCCCATCAGGCTTACCGACCAACACAATGGGACTGGACCAGGGACTTTCCTCGATTACACCTAGTTCCATCATGTGCCTGATCTCAACCTCCACTTCAGCCCTTTTTGCCTCGGGAAGACGATACGGGCATTCTCGGACAATAACCCCGGGCTCTGTCACAATGTTGTGCTCAACCAGAGAGGTCCTTCCGGGGTTTTCACTCACTACCTCCCGGACAGACCGGATAACTATTTCCAGCTCCCGCCATTGTCTGGGACTTAAATCCACACCGAAGTTAAGGCTAGCCGTGTGAGCAAAGAGTGAGCAGGGCTGGCTGGAGGAGGGATTGGGATCCCTGTCCTTCCACGGTTTCAGCAAGTTCACATGATAAACCTGCTCCCTCGGCTGACGATTGGGTTGACTCACCAAATAGTCGACGAATCCTTACCTCTCCTTAACTTCGTAGGGGCCTTGCCAATGGGCAAGCAATTTAGAGTGGGAGGTAGGCACTAGGACCATGACACGATGTCCCGGGCGGAACTCCCGGAGAGACGTGCCGCGGTCGTAATATCGGACCTGTGCTGCTTGTGCCTCTTCCATGTGACTTTTAAGGAGGGGCCGAATTTTTCCAAATCTATCGCGTAAATGTGCGATATAATCCAGTATGTTTGCAGAGGATAGAGCATCTTCTTCCCATCCTTCTTTTAGGATATCTAATATGCCTCGGGGCTGTCGCCCATACAATAATTCAAAAGGGGAGAACCCCGTGGAGGCTTGTGGGACTTCCCGATAGGCAAAAAGGATGAGGTGGAGGAGCTGATCCCAGTTCCTTCCATCCTCGCTGACCACCTTACGCAGCATTTGTTTGAGAGTTTGGTTGAACATCTCTACCAAACTGTCGGTTTGCGGATGATACTAAATAATAATAATAAATGCTTTATTCTCAGTAACTTGGCAGTCTCCTTGAACGTCTCCGAGGTGAAAGGTGTCCCCTGGTCCGTCAAGACTTCCTTGGGGATACCTACGCGCGCAAAGACCCCTAGTAATTCCCGTGCGATGGCTTTGGAAGTGGCTGAGTGCAACGGAACAGCTTCGGGGTATTTGGTAGTATAATCCACGAGGACAAGGATGTACTTGTGTCCTCGGGCTGAGAGCTCAAGAGGTCCGACTAAATCGACCCCAATTCTATGGAAGGGAGTATCAATCAGGGGAATAGGAACAAGAGGAGCATGGTCCTTTCTAGGAATTTGTCGCAATTAACACTCCAGGCAAGAAGTGCAAAAGCGACGAACCTCCTCATTGATTCCCGGCCAGTAGAAATGGAGCTTGATCCGCTCCAGGGTTTTCTCGGTGCCCAAATGGCCACCTAGGATATGGGCGTGTGCTAACTCACAGATCTGCCGCCAGAAGATCCGTGGGATTAGCAGTAGCCTTCTCTCCTGCCCTTCACGCTCAGCTACGCGATACAGAAGGTCATTTTCTAACACAAAGTGAGGACCCTGTGGCATCGACAAGTTAGTGCACTGGCCGTTGTCTAGGACCACTGCATTTTTTGCAAACTTCAGGGAATCGTCACTCCACTGCTCCCTTTTAAAAGAAGCCGGCGTTTCTCTAAATTGAAATCACAAAAGGGAGAGAGGGTTTGGGCGGACCTCAAGGGGCGTGGTTTCCTCCCATTCCGTCTCAGCGCTAGTGGATGACATATCAGCACGCGATGGCCCGGGAGTTGCCACGTCACTCAGGGCGGCCTCTTCGTCTCTCTCTGCCGGCTGATTACACGGCGTGGAGGCAGCTTGAGATGGCTCATCCCCGTCCATAACTAGGCCCAAGTTAACCCCAGGAGTGGTATGTGTCTCACTGCTTTTAATATTAGACCAGTCCTGCCCTAGTATCACCGGGTGTGGAGGATCTGGGAAGACCACCACGGTTAATTTCTGAACTGATCCTCCGAAACTGATGACACAAGTGGCGGACCTGTACCAGTGGATTTCTCCGTGGACACAGGTTATACTGGTCTTAAATTTCAACCACTGTTGCGGTAGCACAAATCGGCAGGCAACAATGGAAATGTTGCTGCCGGAATCGAACAAAGCAGAAGTTTTATACCCGTTTACGATCACCATGCCTGTGTGTGGGACCGCCAACGGGTTAGTCAGAGCACACCAACCCCTCCTCCCCCTCCCCCTTCATTCCTCCTCATTCCCAAGCGGTTTGCACGCCCATGACTTCGGGGATGTCGGCACAAGCTCTGGGTCTAGGTTTTGGGACGTACTACAAATGAGTTCAACCAAGGGACGGTTCAGCTCCCCCAGATTGTGAGGCCGTCCTTTGTGTTTCTACGAGCTCTATGAGCTCTGCCATATTCTGAAACTGTTTACCCCAGACCGGCTGGGTGAAGCCACGGGGTAGTGTTTTCAGAAGCAGGTAGCAAGCCACCTGCTCTATTACATGGGAGGGCTTATTTTCCTGTGGCTGTAGCCACTGCCTTACCTTTGCCCATAAGGACCAGGCTTGTTGAGGGGTCGGCCACTCTGAGTCGAACCTCTAGTTTTTCACTCTATTCACCTGCTAGTCTGGGGCACCCCTAGGTGGGAATCGGGGATCTGGCTTCACAGGGAGGTGGGCACTCTCCTCCGAGAGAGCATAAACAGCCCACTTTGCCTCCCCCTTCTGGAGCAGCCCAATTCTGTGAGCCCCTCTCGCACACTCCCTGGCCTGCCTAGGTTGCCTAGTGAAGCATGCCGGGCGCAGAGCTCGTACCGGGTCATTCCGAAACACGGGACACCCGCCCCACCTGAAAACTCGGCCCCGGTACACTCCCACCTGGGTATATTGCAGGTCCCGTCCCCTTCTCTTCTGGGACTTCTCCATCCTGCCGGCTACGCCACTGTCACAAACTCAACACAGAGTCATATAAAGGTTTGGGGCAGCCACCCGTGTAATTGTTTTCCTGGCTGTAAAAGTTACTTTCAAATGAAATACTGCACTGATGTGCATACAACCAAGTCCAAGACGGAACTGAGGGAATAGGGAAAAGGTGCAGGCTTTCAAAGGGGAAGACAGGATGTGAGGTCATATGGATTGGGCTCATGTTCTTCAGCCATTGGTTCGAGCCCGGACGTGACATCATAGGGGCTGGAGCCGGCAAGATTTCCTTCCATAGGCTCGGTCCCGGAAGTGACGTCAAGAGAGCCAGGTGGAATCTCCCGTGAATGGTCTACAGGAAAGGGAGAGAAAAGAGTCAGTGCACTCTGCCACATCCCGGCATGCCTCATAACTGCCCTTACTCAAGCCCTTTAGCTGCCTCCCACGCGCACGTGTGTGACAAGGGTTTGTACTGGAAAAAAAACTTCCTCTCTTTTCAAAGAAGCCGTTCTCAGAGACCAGATGAAGATACAGAATGGTTCTTTGTTTGCACATAGATATGTACAAAATAATTCAGTAATGCAATCCATTCCCTTTTATACTTTTCTATTACCTTTACCTTATCTAACATATCATGTCATCTGACTCTTAATATTAAGAATTCTATCATCTTAGCCAATCAACTACAGCCACTAGTAACTCCATATACATGTCCATTATTCTAAACATTGCTTTGTTAATAGAGGTGTCCTATGGGTTTTCCCATTGATCTTATCATCACTTGTTTGGGCTTTCTCATTAGTTTGTTCTCAGCTTTTTAGGGTGGTTTCATTACACATCTACTTCATTTTAACATTAGCAACTATCTTGGTGGCTCCTCTAGATGAGGCAAAAGGCTCACGTGCCCAAGCTTTTTCATGTGACTTCCGGGATGAGTTTTCTATGTGCTCTTGGAGTAATTTTGCCTGTTCCAAATTTTTTATTGTTGGCTGTCATGGTGGTTCACTGGAGTCCTAGAGTTTTGACGAATGCTTTGTGACCTTTTCCTGACTGATACGTATATTTAATGTTTTTATTTAACAACAGTGCCTTTAGAGAGGCTTCTTTTCCAATTGCCCAGCGCAAACAAATCCTTTAATTTTCCCTCACTCTCCTTTTACTCTTTCTTGTCCCAGACATGTTTTGCCCTTCTCTGTTCCTGACTCTGATTCATCTGGCCAAGTGGAGGGCTCTCTCTTTTAAGACCCAACCTGGAAGTACTTTCAGTGCTCAATCCATTCTCTGCTGAAAGCACTTCTGAATCAGGTGGAACCACCCAGGTCACTCAGCAGTTAATTCCTGACAGCCCCTAGTGGTGGCCGCCACAAAACCCAACAGGGCAGTCCTATGGGACCATAATTCCCATGCTGCCCTGTGGAAGACCATGCTGCCACCCAATGTATAGGGGAACAGTATGCCCATTGGAGGTAGTTTCACAATGTCCCTTATTTCTGGCCTTCCAACCACATCCATCAGCAGCTGCTAAAATGCCAGCTCTGGCATACCGTCTCTTTCAGCATCCCTCCATGGTCCACCTCCTGGCACAGAGGGGGAAGAGCTCCCTTGCTGACCATTCCTTATTTTGGCTTCCAGGCCACGTAAGAGAGCAGGGCAACCAGGATACCAGTCAGTAGCTTACAATGCTTATCTATGTAGAATAATACCTAATGAAATGTAGTCAGAATTCTAATAACTGTTTCATTTGGATTTGAGTGATTCATTTTTAACTATCTTGTTCATAGACTTACATCCTGAAACACAGACAGACAAACATTACCAAGAATGTTTTCAAATCCCTCTAACTTATCTTCACAAAATACTTGTATACAGGTGAGTCCAGGGTTATGGTGGTTTTGACTTACTGCAGTGAGCAGATACAAAGGAGCACATAAAACTCAATCATTTAAATAACATTTAAACTAGCAACTTCCTTTTAGAATTATGAATGCAGTAATGCAGATGAATACAAAATTCTATATAAGGACATAACTGAGAAATCTTTTTACCAGAAACAGGAAGTCCCATCTTAAAAGGCCGGCAGAATTATATGTACTCCTGATTCTAATTCATTGGGTTGTTGTTTCTGCACAATGAACAATTAACACTATGAAAGGATAACCAACTGACAGAAACAATTGAACACATCAATACAAATTTAAAAAATCATGTAGCACCGCTACAGGTAATTGTGATATAGTAACAACAATCATTTAGTCATTGATAAATATGCCTTATCCAGAGATAGATCCAGACTTTTGCACTAAATACCAGTGATTCTGACTTGAATGAATCAGAGTGATTGAATTCCTAGAGTGCTAGGGCAGGAAACATGGACACAGGCCATGTACAGAACCCCGTTGTGCAGTAATGCAGATAAAAATACAGACTGGCAATGGAAGTACATTATGACATGCTAGTGCAGCAAGAAGCGCTAAGCAAGCTAAATAGTCTGAATGACAAGGAAGACCAGGCAGAATGACAGAATCACAGCCTTATGTAAACAGAGAGAGAGAGAAGACACAGTTAACTGGCAGAGAGATTAGATAAACTAGTTGTGAGGCAAGTTTCACAGCAGAAAATGTGCTATTATTCTCCTGCCTGTTAGGTAATATCATTCAGTCCATGAGAGGAATGTTTATAACCCTGTTGCCCTTTTACATAAAACAACCTAGAAATCACCCAATAGTCCTTGCATTTTAAGGGCAATAGAAGATTAAAGTTGCAGTGATTTCAGTTGCCAATAGAGGGCAGTATAGCCTGGTGACCATAATATTTTAGAGTTCCACCCGAAAACCTAAACTGGTTCTTGGCTTATATGGAAGGTACCCATAAGATTTTTTAGCTTGCCATCAGAAGACAAGCTGAAACAAGGACTTATTAGTGTAAGGAGGAAATGCCAGTACATTGAGATTGAGTGACGATGGATGGACTTTGATCGGTAGATGAGTGAACCACCCGTTGAACACATAAGGTCAAAATCCATTTAAGTAGACCTAGAAATGATACAGATTTAATTTATCTTCTACTTGTTTGTACTTTGTTTTCTCTTTTGTTTACCCAACCCTATTTACTAATAAAAGCACTATATAATGGTATAAGCTTGGCATCTTTGCAATTATTCTCAGAGTAACAAATGTTGCTAAAACAGACACCCCCTGCTGTTACAATAGAAACAAGGAATTCCTGGATGGTTTAATAAGAAATTATAAATTCAGCCACAGTTGGAACATATTTGTCCAAATAGCAAAGGAAAATATATTGTTTTACAGATTTCTCTAAAGTAACGGAGAGGTATCAAGGAAGATATTTGCAACAATTTTAACATCAATTACTCTTACGTATTATTAGCAATAACTCAGTACTTTAATAATATTTGCAATGAATTGTGCTTCAAATTATTTAAAGTGCCAAACACATTTGTTGTTTTTCTTTCTATGTGTAAAATACTCTACAGTAGTTCATATTGCTGTCTCTATGTATATACCATATATAAATATATACAGTGAAATATACTATATATACTGTATATGTGTGAGTGTGTGCATTTTTTTGCAAACTCATTAAAATAAATGTTCTCTAATGATGGAACTGACCATGAAAGTTACTCCACATATACTATATATATATGTGTTTGTAATTTCTGCAAATTCATCAAAATAAATAAACAAACAAATTAAAATATATAAAATTGATATACTGTGAATTTCTCAGATGTTGCATTTAAAAAATTGTATTTCACCTTAAAATGTCTTTTCTGTGAAAAGGTAGAATTACTTTTGTGTTTTCTTTAAAAGGCAAAAAAAATCCTATAATAACTCACTGAATGGCATAACCAGGAAATGTGAGCTAATGAACGTCGTTAACCTCCTCTGATCAAGAGCTTCAATAGGCAGGAAGTGAACCGAGTCATCAGGGGATTTGTGGTTTTCTTAGTCCGTAACAGTTGGCTTCACTACAGGGTTCCTGAAGACAAGAGAGCAATGGCTAGATTAAGCAGATTGAAAACAAAAATAGAAAGAAGAGGATAGGGATGCCTGCTGCTTGTGTAATTGGTGCATTTACAATTTTCCCCTCCTCAGCAATAATGGAGTAAATCAGAGAGATTTCCATACTGATCAGTGTGCAGAATTCTTTCAAAATGATAACACACATACATACATTTCACTTAATATCAGGGAGCTATATTAATAAAAACACAACAAAAAAGAAGAATAAAATGTATCTAATGTGAAAAAGTTGTGCAAAATCTTTTTCTGTGTTTGTTTCAGTATGTTGAATTGATCTACATGCTTGTGTGGTGGTTGTGCTTCACATTTTATTTTTGATCAAATGAACAAAAACAAGCCAGTATGCTGTAATGAATCTCACAAAGCAATTTTGATAAAAGTAGTGCAGAAAATATGCATTGACGTGAAATGCCCTCCTTTGCTGACTGCTTTGCTGTGCGCTCCTCGAACTCATGTGTCAATTTACGCCTTAATTTAATAAACACATTAGGGCAAAGTTCAGTGAACACTTTAATCACTGTAATTAATGCATGTGGCTGTTTTACCCTTGTTTTTTCTGTCTTTTTTTTCTTTGTTTAAAGGCATAAAATAAATAAGAATATGTGTATCAACTAATTATCATGCAAATAAAATAGCAAGAAAGCAGAGGGGAGATGCTAATCAGTGGGTCTACTTCTGTGAAAATCCCAGATGTGCTTAAAGCTGTCCACAGAGCAATTAAAGGAAGAAAAAAAAAAAATAAGACGTGCCGTAAAGAGGTAGAAACGGCTGTCGCTTATTCATTGTCAAATTAATTCATCCCTTTTTTCCGTTGAGACTCTACAGTGGGAAGAGCACAGTGTCACCCGTTCATGCGGCTTCACTGGGAGAGATGGCGCTTCCTTGCTGTGATGGCTGTGATAATGGGAAAAAAAAGCTAAGCAACTGCAACAGAAACATCATACATTTTCTCATAATTATCTGACCTGTTGCTCTGTGTCATTCGGCCGCCAAACACTTTTTTTTCATGTCAGAAGCTGTATGGGCAATCTTCGCTTTGATCATCCTGTATGCTGCAGATGTCAGCATTACTGTATTTTAATTGACTCTGGGGTAGCATTAAATAGTACCTTCTAGTCATCCTTACTCCAGCCTGATGAGACTGACAACCCAGTGTTTGTTAACATTAGGCCTTCATGATAGGTATGTCACGATTCAGCAGCATCAGTTCTCCAGGTAGTAGCAACAAACTAATAAAAACAAAGTTAGCAAGATTTGTTTGCTAGTCACATTTCAACAAGGAAGAGCTAGGAATGTCTTTTTTTTTTTTTTTTTTTTTTAGTTTTGTTTTCTTTTGCACCGCCTCCCCAGTCATGGTAGACATGACAGACTATATTTGTTGGCAGCTTTTCTTTCAAACAAAAATGACACTCCTCTTAGCAACGTAAAGCTGCTACTGACTGCTTATTAGTTACAATGGTAGCATATAAAATTTAACAGTCATAAAATAATAATAGTGGTTTAAACACTTAACTAATATGTTGATTATCAGAAAAAAATAGAACCAGTGAAATAATTAACCATATTTACATTGGTAAAGTATCCAGAGGTGCTTATAAATGTAATTAGATTCAATGTTTTTTTTCTTACACCATCTCTAAAATAATGCTAATGATATTATTCATATTTTAATCTTTTAATTAGTTATTAAGCCTTTAGGTTGTGTTCCTACAATTAAAATGTGATAATATCTTAGAAGTTAATTTATTTTGCAATGGTTTTGTTTAAGCAGACATTCTCTACCTTATTTAAATTGTCCTTACAGAAAAAAATGAATTCATAAATTTTCCCACTCTTAGCTGAGAATAAACTGAAGTGATATCTCTCTAAAAACTTGATATACCGTATTTTCTTTTAATTGACATAAAAGGGCCATAATGCACAGTGGGTAGCGCTGCTGCCATTCAGTTAGAAGACCCGGGTTCGTTTCCCAGGTCCTCCCTGCGTGGAGTTTGCATGTTCTCCCCGTGTCTGCATGGGTTTCCTCCAGGTACTCCAGTTTCCTCCCACAGTACAAAGACGTGCAGGTTAGGTGCATTGGTGGTTCTAAATTGTCCCCAGTGTGTCCGTGCGAGCCCTGCGGTGGGCTGGCGCCCTGCCTGGAGTTTGTTTCCTGCCTTGTGCCTTGTGTTGGCTGGGATTGGCTCCAGCAGACCCCCGTAACCCTGTAGTTAGGATATAGCGGGTTGGATAATGGATGGATGGATGGAGGGCCATAATGTTTAATTTTTAACACATAACCCTTCTAGGTCTTAAATGTATCCTTATATAATACATATTACATTCATTTTATTTTTGTATTATTTCAGTATGTTTGAATAGTTAAGATATAGAATATTGTACACCTTATTGGACTGTAACTTCTCGGTGCTATGGTGTAAATAATACATTTTAAATTATTTTAGATATTTTAGCTAGTGTTTTTTGAGCACTGCTTACAAGTCATACACCTTCTTTTTTCTTTAACACAATGCATAACATTGGTATTGTATATTGCATAGAAATGCCCCATTTCAAGAGCCCTATTTGCAAGTCAAAGTAAACCTAATTGAGTATATTGGGAGAAGGATGCTAAGGATAGAGCTGCCAGGGAAGAGGAAAAGAGGAAGGCCTAAGAGGAGGTTTATGAATTTGGTGAGAGAGGATGTGCAGGTGATGGGTGTAACAGAGCAAGATGCAGAGGACAGAAAGATATGGATATGGAAGAAGATGATCCGCTGTGGCAACCCCTAATGGGAGCAGCCAAAAGAAGAAGAAGATGGTCAAGTATTTAAAAGACCTCAGTTATGTCACAGTCTCGGAAGTACCCATAGCAGCCTTTAGGTCTTTTTTCCTTATTGGCAGCAGAGTTCTAAATCTACCATTGTGTCCATCTTAGTAGGTCTCCATTATGGGATGTAATGAGATGCAACCTTGAGTTCCTTCATCGGCGCATTTTGGGGATGGCTAAACTGAACATGTTTTGGTGGTCCGGTTTTGTACGGTTTCTGTATGATAATAAAGAGAGCGAGAAAACATAACAGGCAGGGTGACATCTGGAGATCTTCAGTGATTCTCACTGAACTCTACCAATAATGGATTCATTAAAGGAAGACAAAGTGAACTTTGACAGAATGTATAGTAATGTAAGTCTCTACTGTTAGCAACATTAGATAGATTTATTACTGCTAATATCCCATTAGTGGTTTTTACCAAATCCACCCTACGTTGTTAAATGGCATTAACTATGGCACAATGTGAATTGCCACAAAATGAAAATGGATGTGACTTTAAAATACACTAAAACAATTTAAAAGATAAAAGTATTTCAACATTACTTTTAAAATAACAAAAACTAAACAATTTAACAATTAACATTTCACAATATACATATCTTTCATCTTCAACCCCAAAAACATACAGTTTTTATAGTTATATATATATATTTCTATACTATATATAGTTATACATATATTTATATACCATATATATTTCTACATATATTTATAGTTTATGAATATTCAAACTGGTGTCCCATCTGAGGTTATTATCCTCTCATCTGCTTGGTGACGCTAAGATAGATTCTGAAACCCAGCTCCACCTCCCATCTCCCTTGTCCAAATTTCTGAAATGTGGAAGGAGGATTAGATAATACCAAATGAAAGAATGAAAGCTTAACTAGTGCTTTTCTTAGCAAACTACTGTTTTTCTATGTTATGTTTTTTTATCTGTCCATTGATCAAATTGGAAAGCTCTCTCAGTCGTATTTAACATGACCACTGCCTATCCCAGATTTCTGTGGGCACAAGACAAGAACCAGTTTTTCAGATCAACCAACTGCCATTTGAATCAGTTCAGTTCAATTTATTTATATTTACCTCATTTATTAATAAATATCCAAAACAAAATCTGACTTTAAGTTTTTGCTTAGTATTAAAATGCTAATATTAATAATGTACTATAAGTAAATTGTAATGTAATGTAAAAAGCATGGTACTGTGTAACATTTTGCTGGTCGCCATTAAAAAAACTGTCCTCACTAACAATGAGGTTCCATTCCAAGGCAACAAGTGGGTACCTTTGTTAGAATAACAGTAATATCAAATACTCGAAAATCGAAAAACAGACAATAATGCAAAATACATACAGTAGGTGCACAAGATATGGTACATTTTGAAGTGTTTCCTGTCTTTAATTTCTAGTAATTAAATTAGCAGTACTCCACTTTTGAATCCAAAATGCTAAGTTTGTATATGTTTTTGAAGCACAAGCTTACCACTTGAATTTGAAACAGTGTGGTGCTGAGGTGTCACCCGCTGCACTCAGGTCCCAATCCAGGTGGTTCGTCATGGTGGGTGCAGCAATGCGCTATCAGTGCATGCTCCGAACCTCCTCCTCCTCCTCCTCCACCTTGGACTAGAAAATTATTATATTTACTATTTAATGTAGCTAGAATTATTAACTATATTGGATGCTGCATTTGAATTTATCATTTGAAGTTATTGGAAAGCAATTTAAACATTTTCCTCCTTTTTAAGTTAATTAAACTTAAAAGAATAAATTGATTTCCAATGATGATTAATGTCACACACACATGAGTAAGGGTTATTCTCACAGCTTGTGTACAGATTGCAATACCACTCCGGGTCATGAGAGGCGGCTGTCAATCCTCTCTTTTATCTGCAGACTGGAGGCTCCAGTCTCTAGATAAAGACCCACCTACCTCCACAGGAAACCTCTCCCCTTCTCAGAAAATCCCAGTTAAAGACCACAACTACATCTAGCCAGCAGTCTTGTTGTAGATTCATGTCTGGAAAGATATTTCTCGGTTTTCTGCTTTATAATTGCAGCATTTTTATCATAATATACAGAGATCACGGACTACTGCCACAGGTCTTTTTTGGTGTGTTGCCTTATCATTTTACAATGGATACAAAGTATTCATCTATTTATTTTGGAAACCTACTTTAACCATTATGGGGTCATGTGGAACCGTAAGTGCAATGCAGCAATGTACTCTGGGCAGTGTGCTAGTGCAAAGCTCACAAACATCCACACTCACTCACATTAGGCCAATACAGAGTCAATATTCAAGCTTAAATGTATTTTTATTAGGGACCAATGGCTTATTTTATTAATTCAGTATATATTAAAATTAAGTCAATTTATTATTTTGTTTGCTGGAAGAATGTTTAAAACAGCCAAGATTTTTTTCTTTTATAATTTCCTAATCCCCATCATGACATTCTACAAACACCAACAAATATGAATCCAGAGGCAATAAAGCCTTACTGGCAACAATGCTGGATTTTTAAACCACAAAGTCCCCTCTTCTGATTCTGTTTATCTCATAGCCTGCCTGTGTTTCAGTTGAAAAAACATTTGACTGTATGCGTGCATCGTCTTTGAACCATTTTTATTGTACAAAAGTGCAATCCAAAATAAATGGTGGTTCTTGTATGCTTGTCCAGATGGTAAACTTTTACAAGAAACAACATCAGTGACTGACTGATTTCAGGGCTTAAGTCAACATTATTTGATGTATAGTGTTATACTACAATAATAAATAGCCACACATGTGTTTTCATCTGGTGGAAAGCCATGTGCTTTTTTTTAAAAATAAATACCAGATTAAGGTGTTAAATGAAAAGGCAGCATGACAAGTAAAAGTTAGTGGCAAAGAGGAATGACTTACATTTTCAAAGCTACCAGTGACATATCTGTCTTCATTAAAATAAGCATGTCAACGTATTCTTGTAACTGAGGCCTCTGCTCTGTGAATATACCCCCTGCTGCAAAATACATAGTACGACTGCACGTGAAATCTATGATTAAATAAACTCCACCTGAATAACGTCAGTCATGACAGGTACATTGACACTTGACACTGATTGAATGTTTTTTGCACAACAAAAACAGACCCAGTGATATGTAATCATCATAATGATTATCTTTTATTTTCTTCTCTCTTAAATACTTATGAAATTATTCAACATATAGTGTAAGTGTACAGAGTAAATCTTATGATGTATGTGTATATATATATATATATATATATATATATATATATATATATATTTATAGTGGACTTTATTACATGTTTAAGGAATAGTTTGTATGTTTTGCAGATATACAGTATCTGACAATAAATATGAACCCTGTGCTTATAATGGGAAGAGACTACTGATTTAGAAAGTAATGTTGTACCCAGACTTGTCAGAGAGCAAAGGTAGTAAAAAGTGCAACTCCACTATAAGACAGTGAAAAAAAGAAATAAGCAGTTATAAAAATTAGTGTACATAATCTTTCATTTTGATAAATTTTCACCACAGGACTAATCTTTTTCCTCTTAAAATCACCTACTGAATGGCTCACCTACCGAAAAAAATGGGTAATAGCTACTATATAATAAAGAGTATACTTGTTATTTAAACCCATTCACCCATTTTCTGAACCTGGAGCTCATTGTAGAAACCCTGGGTGTAAAGCAGGAATTAAACTTTCGATGGATTGCTACTCCATCTGAGGTCTCATTCACATACTCTAAACATGCTCAAATTCATATTCTCCTACACCAGGCTTTAAAATGGTATATCTTTGAAAAGCTGTAGTAGCCATACAAACACACGGAGTATTAATTAATGTCATAGAAACAGTGGATAGGATAGGAATCAAACTCTGATCCCTGGAGTTGTGATACTACAGTGTTTGAATGAAAATATATCTATTTTTCTTGTCAATACTATTTTTTACTCATCACTCCAATCCATAATTCTCACTAAGATGTAGTTTTGTTAAATGATTTTATGAGTTTTAAATGCCTAATATTTATATAAAGTAATATTTAAGTAAAGAGGATCAGTCAGGAATATTATTTATCATTAATTGTTTTCTTTTACTTACACTCTCCTCTTCTATCTTTGCTGTAAGTAACTTCAGTTTTAATAGTGTGGATATCCTTTATTATACTAGAAACAAGCATCAAAACAGGCATATTCCTTTTGTACGTTTTATTAATCTGGATTCATTTGAAATAACACCAGATTAATAAAGAGTGAAGTTTTAAATTTCTGATATGAAGCATAATTGAACTATCATAAGCCTGGTAAAACTATCTGTTTTTAGTGTACCAATGCAGAATGTTCTGCATTAATGAGTATTCATGAGTCACAGAAAAAAGTGGCTATGTTTATGTGCTTCATAACAATATATTGTTTTATTAATATCATTATAAAGGTGGTCGTCTCACAAAAGTCTGTTTTTTTGCACTTAAAAGATCACTCTAACAATAATTCTCAATAATCCTTACCCTTAAATGAAATAAATTTAACGTAATAGGATTGTGATTTAGTTATATAAAAATAAATCTTGCATTTGTTTTTCATAAATGTTCTTTTTATTTTACTACCTGAAGTCTTTTAACAGATTCATTACTCTTGGCATAGAAAATATGTGAATGATAAATAAAAACTAAATTTATCAAATTACTCTCACTATTAAAACCCTTTATGGACTTATTATCACTTTATTGAAGAAACGCTCAGCACATTTACATGCTCTTCAATATCTCCGATTAATCACAGAAACCTGACTTCTAAAACTGACTTTAAACTCTACTTCAGATTAGAAAATTGGGTTATTAGCCTGTGACACACCCTGATTAACAATAGTCTGGCCATGTAATCTCTTAGCCAGGTTACTGTTAAGGATTTTGTAGTCAGCACTATGTCAGCCTCAGTTTGTATTTGCTTTGCATACGTTTTCAGCATCCACAAAATACATTTCCAGAGGCAAATGTTCTGACGATCACATTATTCTAATCTGTCTCAGTATTTCAGAAAGTGTTAAATTTGTGTTGCAGAGCTAAATGTATGGACTAAGCTCAGTAACACAAACTTGATAGCTGTAGGTTAAGGCAATAAAAGTAACAAGCGTTAAGTAGTCTGATTACTTTATAAAGTAAAAAGTAACCTTATGCATATCTTATTAAAGTAAAACTACCTGCATTATTATTATTACAGCAGCACTGGGTGTAAGGCAGGAAGCACAAGTACTGGGTCCTTTGCAGGGCTAAATTGCACAGCCAAGTAGAAAAGATTGTACTGTGTGCATTCCAGTAACAGAAACCTTTAAATGAAGTGTCAATTTGACTAAATGTTATATTTATAAAACACAAAAAATATTATATTCATAAAACACAAAAAAATTACCACAGGTGTCATGCTTATATTCGGATTTACAGTGGCCAAAGATGACGTTGCAGCACAGTTTAATGACAATGGGGTATTTTTACAAAGTAGAACTCAAAGAGATTACTTGCACATGTAAATGCAAATTACAGTATAAAGAAACCAGGTTGCTGCCTTAACCGAGTTATTTATGTTAATCCATTTATACGTATGAATGTAAATGTGCTAATTGTCAGTATTCATGAGGCGCATACTGTTTAGGAGACTTAGTATTATTGATAAACATAAACTTGAAACATAAAGTGTTTCTTAATTCTCACAAACACCATCACCAATCATTAAACTGCTGTTAATAAATTACTTTGGCCAGTGGTGTCAAAGTCAAACACTGGAGGGCTGCAGGTTTTCATGCCAGTCACATTCTTAATTAGTAACTAATTATTGATGATATCAGTGCATGCTTCTTTTGCCTTCATTTTAACTGACTTTCTTTTTCAAGATTATCCATCCTCAACTGTTTCTTTTTCCTTAACCAGCAGTCAAGCAGAGATGTAATGTGATACTGCAGATAACCAGTGGTCTCAAAATCAGTTTCTGAAGAGCCATCATTTTTGTTCCAACCAATTTCTTAATTGGAAGCCAATTGCTGCTGTTAATGAAACATGCTACTTAATTCTGAAATGAAAAGCTGTACCATAGGTGGTCCTCTAGGCTCTCAGTTGGACCCTTATGACCTAGATGTTTCTTTTGACTTTTTACCTATTTACTGTCTCATTCCACTTTAAAACCCTAAAACAACACTTTGCTTTTAAAGAACGGTGTGAGTCAGTAGAGCAAGATATACTAATTGCAAATAAATTAGAGTCTACTTTGTTTATAAAGCTGGAATTACATTAATAGATTGGTCTGCTCTAATCAAATAGCTCAAAGATTAAGTTTATTAGAGCGTAACAAAGAGAAATTACTCTATGAAGTATGTTTCAAGACATTTGGTAACACTACTACACATCTTTATTCAGGTTATAAGTAAGAATAAAGAAGAAAATGTCAAGAATGCACATCTGGTGAATATAGTGCAAAATATTCATTAAGGAAAAAGAAATATCAGCAAATGGAGGAAAAATATTAATGAAAGCAGACATTAATTATTAGATGTTAATCTTAATGATGTCATTTTGACTAAGTGAGTCTAAAAATGTATATATTTAAATTACTCACACAGGTTGACCCAATTAGAATAATGAGAAAGAATACCTTACATGAAAACAGACCAGGAAAGTTAGATCCCTAGGATATCCTCTGAAATACAAGATTCATCATTAGGTCAGAAGGCAGAACACCTATTCAGTTTTGTCTTTTTAATTTTTGTGAAAAGAAACCTAAATTAAAACAATGTGTTGTTGCTAGTAAGTAATTTCAATGATGTACACAGCAAATTCTGAATCTAGCTGTCATTTGGTTTACCTGACCACTTAAAAACCAATTGGTTCATAAGTGCATTGATGTACTGGACATTTGAGGCAAGGATTGTTCAAATGCCAAAGTAATATACAGTATATACCATATATTAATATGTCTGTGTTTGTAAAAAACAGTTTTCTTGTAAAATGCCAAGTTAAATTACAGTATACAACAATCAATAAGCAATTGAATCTTTGAATTCAATGTACCACAGGCAACAAAGATTATTATATAGAACTTAAGACTGGGACAGTCTTTCAGTATCAGTAACGATACTTCATTTTCCTAAACTGGGTTTTCATGGTGGTGCAGTAGGTAATACTGACACCTCACAGATCCGGAATCTCAATATTGTCTATGTAGAGTTTGCTTATTCTCCTCATGTCTGCGGTGATTTTTCTTTCGGTACTACATTCCCAGATGTTTACTGGTGATACATAATTAGCCCAGTGTAAGTGTCCATACCATACATTGTGTAGTCCTTGGCATGAAGCATGCACATCCACGTTGCTTATAATTTTTCTGAACATAACAGATCACACTTTTCGTATTATTATTATTTTTTAATAAACCACAGCTTTGTGGCCAGTGCTTATGGAACCCCCACAACCCAGAGGTTTGAGGATGTTATGTATGTTACTTTAAATTACATGTACTCTTTCTCATCTTATTTTCTCTAGTTGTACAAAGCAGATATCTTATATATACTTTGATTGTAAAAGTCACATCTTAATTACTTATGATATGAATATACCAAATTCAGACAAAGAAGTGTCTGTCCCTTGTATTTTGCTTTTCTTTTCCTCAACAACAGTTTCATTATAATTGATGTTAGTTTGGCTTATTTGTGATATTGATCTTATTTTAATATTTGAGCAGTCTGCCCCCAATTTCATCCAATTTATCATTTTGCCTTTTAATTCCCTATGCTTGTGACATTAGAGATCTTGGTCTCTTCATCATGTGACTCTCTTTGATATAAGGCTGGCTTTTGATGTCAAAGTTTTACTTGTATTTCCTTTTTTTATGATGAAAACCCTGCAAGTTTCCCTCACCTCCCCTGCTTTTTCTGTCACAGTAGGGAACTTTAATGAGTTGAAACTTTCCCTTACGAATGACAAGAGTAAAATGTGAATGGTTGTGTTATCATTGTTTGGAAATATTTTTCACTACAATAAGGCAGTGATTGTTAGTAATTATCTCATTTTACCTCAACATTAAGTTTTACAGTTATACAAAGACCTCATGCATATTAAAATCCAGCTGTAGTGCTCTTTATAAGGACACAATTAAACCAGGCAGATGTATCTCATTGCACAAATCGAAAATGTACAAGCTGTCTTTGTAAACTCAAATAAATGCTTAAGGATGAATGTACATTTTAAAAAACAAGAACTATCCATCATTTTATCTATTTTTTGTAATCACATTGCTGGGAGGCAGACCCAATCCCAGCAACAACTGAATCAACAATAGCCTGAAGGCCAGTCCATCAGTGGACAGGCTCATACACATATTCACAGTAATTAAAACCAGGGCAATTCAAACTAACCAAACGCCTTAAGTGCAGTTCTCTGGACCGTTGGAATAAATTTTAGTCAGCAGATGAACCCCAGAGACACAAAAATTTAATATGTAAGTTCTTTATGGAAGAAATCTCTTGAAGGGAATGGCTACCATCACCTTTTGTGAAAACTTATGTCATATGATTGTCCTGTTACAGGATATTTTAGCATATAGTTCACACAATAAAGGTGGGTCCCATAAATTAAGTTTTTCTGCAATTACATGTGAACTGTAAATTTTATCAGACTCAATTTGACTATCTATCTATCTATCTATCTATCTATCTATCTATCTATCTATCTATCTATCTATCTATCTATCTATCTATCTATCTATCTATCTATCTATCTAATGAAGGGTTGCACAAACTCCAGTGTTATAAAAATACACATCTTCATGTATGTACACTTACATTGCATTAAAGAGTATTTTAACAACCAAAAATGTTTCTAATTTTTCACGTTATTTTTTTAAACATAAACAATATGGTAATAAAAACAAAAATGTATTATATTTTTTGTTAGGGCTATCACTATTTGTTACAAAAGCTGATTATATTTCTGCTATTTTAGGAAGACAACATACAATATTATGAAGTAAATGTTTAAAGGTCAAAAACAAGGCTTGTATTTGCTTTAGCAACAATGTGATGGCAGGTTACAACAGCAAGGTGTCCTAATATTTATTATGCAAATGCAATGTTTATCCAACCCGCTTTATCCTAACTCAGGGTCACGCGGGTCCGCTGGAGCCAATCCCAGCCAACACAGGGCGCAAGGCAGGAAACAAACCCCTGGCAGGGCGCCAGCCCACCACAGGGCACATACACACTCCCACACACCAAGCACACAACATTCATGTCTTTGGACTGTGGGAGGAAACCGGAGCACCCGGAAGAAACCCACACAGACACAAGGAGAACATGCAAACTCCACGCAGGGAGGACCCAGGAAGCAAACCCAGGTCTCCTTACTGCGAGGCAGCAGCGCTACCCACTGCGCCACCGTACTGCCAATTTAAAAATATTTTAAATAATTAATATATTCATTTAAATTTTTGACCCATTAGTCTTACATTTCAAAAAACAAATAATCCAGCTCAACGTTGGAGGTGGCCACATCCTAACCCAACACTAGGACCAAGCAGGAACCAACACTGGATGGTATGACACAGAACACATTTGTACACACCAAATCGCACAATCTCGATCTTTCCCCATGGTATAGGGATAACAATTAACCTACCCTGTATATTTTTGGGATGTGCGGCCATAACTACACTACACAGAGGAAAAAAACTACACAGACACAGAAAGAAAACATAAAGTCTGCATAAACAGTGACTAAGGATTGAGCTAAACAACTCAACATCCAGCTGCCCCCAATAAATATATGCATTATTAAAATGTTTATAATGAGGTTTGCTGTTTAATTTACTGCATTTTTCAAGCGTTGCAACAAATGTAATTTTACAAGCAGCAAGCCTATATCCCAAAATACTAGTGTTTTTATAGATGTTATTACATGAATGCTAACCCAAAATAAAAAGATAATTTCCTTCCTTTATTCTGCCATGTATGCACTTGTCTACAGACCTTTTTTTGTTCATTTGCTCGTAGACATAATAAGAAATCAGGGACAAAATCAATATGCAACATGGTTTTCTCTCTTTTCTTTTTGCTTGACTTTTGCTCTTTAGTGCTTTTATATTTTAAATTGAGCTCATTAAAGAACTGTTTAACTCAGGGAATCCAATTAAGGCTATGTTTTGTACTGACTAATGTACAATAAATTTTCAATTCTCACCGACTTCAGTGTTAATTATTTTCTTTTAACTATTGTGTGAATGTACGAAAGCACATATATATTATTATGCATACACACTCACACACACACACAGAATGCATTACCCTTAATGAAACTAGAACTTTATATTTGCTTCTGATTTTCATCATCACTGCTTAAAAAATTGTTCAAAGGCTCGTTAGAAACGAAATTCAATTATAGCATACTGTAACAAACTGTCGGTTCTTTTTAGCAAATCATTAGTCAAGGATGTTTCTTCAGCACAGGAGAACTGCTTGACAAGCCTAATTGTTGTGAACTAGCTAAAGTCCTGCTAATGAACCCAGAATATGTTGGGCCAGTAGCTTGTTCAGAGTGAAATTTTGAAAACTTTCACGAGATCAAAGTAAAAAAGCAGACCATTTGCTAAATTGTCAACTTTAGATTAAACCAGTCTGAGACATTGCTTTACATCAGAGACTTAAAGGAAAAGGGAAAAAAGGCAATGTAGCTACTACCCCATGCTTTTTCATCTTGCAGTAAAATAATACTGGGAAACATTAATTAAAAGATAACATAAAGAAATTCACTCTTAAGGACTCTTTGCAGTGCCCAATATTTTGGAAAATGCATGGCAAATTCTAAGCTTAGATGATGACGATTTGTCATTGTTCAATAAAGTACAAGTATTTTTCTGTATAGTGACCATAAATTAAATAGAAAGAAAAAAATGAGACATATTATATCTTAACCCTAATTTCATTGTCTCAAGAAAAAAAATGACAGAAAACTTGGTGAAAAGAATTTGAGCATTCTTGTACTTTGTCAAGAGTTTCTTTTTTCTCGGTTATCTTCCATAATGAATCTGACATATTCATAGTGCATAATGATGATCAAATACAGTATGTCCCTAAATTGATTTCTTTTTTGCCTTTGCTACTGTCGATGTCTTATTAAAATGCCTCCACCATTTGGTGCTACATACCTCAGCTGACAATTTGATAAACAGCAGATGCTGTACTGCTCATGCTTACTCTTCCTGACAGCACCCAATTCTGATGACTGGTGTAGTCTGTGGACTGTTTTGTAAAAAAATGATTGGGGGTCATCTCTGCATTAGTAGATGTCAGTTCTTGACAACAGTGTTGCAATGAGAACATTCATGTGTATTGAGCATGAGACTTCTGTCTACATCGATAATGAGTTTGCAGCAGGCTTCCATAGTATACTTCCTGTCGTTTGCTGGTCAAGAAATACACTGTTATATGGAGCCCTTCCTCTGCTGCTTCATGAATACTCTGACAATGTTAGACACATATAACATATTAGTGTGTGACCTTACCTCAGAAACAAGTGTATACTGTGGCATGGCAGAATGATTTGTGTTGAATGTTAGTACTGTAATCAAGCGTTTGTTCGATAATAATTAAAACAAGGTTAGCACACTGTGGAACACGAATGTGACAAGTTCTCACCATTCTTCGTGTCTCCTAGAGGCAAGCAGACAAGTCTGCTGTTAATACTTAACTCTGTAATTCAGTCATTAAAGAGGAAGGCCATTTTTTTGACATATGTGCTCATTATACCACTGGTGTTTGTGTAAAAGACCCCAAACCATTTTATATCAGTTTTTTAAATAGTTGATTATTTGTACTTCCTAATTCTTGATTTCAACATAATTTAAAATGAATTACAAATTATATTGATTCACATAAGCATGACAATTTGAAAAAATATTTATAGAAGTGAAGGTTTAAAAAAAATCACACTTTTTGCCAGTACACCTATGTGTTCGACTTAGTGTTCAACATAGGAATTAGAGAGCTACACAACTAGAATGGGACACAAAAGCTTTGTCAATTAAAAGATAACATGTTCACTTTAGTAATCATGCATTAATATCTTATTACTCTCTACATTTTAAAATGAAAATAAAAGGCAAGGTAATTAAAATCGCAAAGTAACGATTTATGACACTGTTACAACCGGGAGAAGAAGCACAGTGTATTTATGTGATATGTAAAATGGATTTTCTCTTGAAAGAGTTTCTGTGGGAAAGGGAGATGGCTTAAGGCTTATTAGAATGTTTCTTTTTGTACAAAAGCACAAATATAACAACTGTGAAAATGGACACATGGCACAGCATTGTGGTGTTTTTGTGGGACTTGATTATCCATTTTGAAGGTTATTACTATCACTTTTTTGTCTATAACATTTTTTAAACACATATTCAAAAATATCAAAATTAGTACAAACTTAGTTTCCTGTATTATCAGTGTATAAAAAATTTTTAATAGCATTTTACAATATCATGTAGTTAAAAACCATATAAGCTTGTGGTGGCTGAAATAGCTTTCACAGACACTAGTTTCTATGTTATTGTCTCTTTACCCTTTACACTTGTCATGTTCATTATTGGATTGGTCTACTCCCACACCCTAATAATAACACACACATGCATGGCTATACACATACACTCAGACCCTAACCACGACAGTGCCCTATTAATGACACACACACAACTGGTTAACTTCCAGCACTTTAAACCACACAAATGCTATAAGAAAAATACAACTTGTCACTCTCTTAGCACTTAAAGAGACTTACTTATTAATGGCATGAACAACATCCATCCATCCATCCATTTTCCAACCCGCTGAATCCGAACACAGGGTCACAGGGGTCTGCTGGAGCCAATCCCAGCCAACACAGGGCACAAGGCAGGAACCAATCCCGGGCAGGGTGCCAACCCACCGCAGATGAACAACATTTGATGTTTATATATATCTCAGACCTAAATACAGTACTAGGAATATATATATATATATATATATATATATATATATATACATATATATATATATATATACATACAAAGGCTCAGCATCTTTGGTTATACTCCATTTATCAACCAAAAATGTCTGACTTTACGAACTGTTCCCTACTGTTGGGTAGAGCTCTGATCCTCAGCCTTAATAAACCTCACAGCACAGAGAGTATGGCAAACCTCTGGCTGTTCCAGGTGCTCAATAAAAAAACTACTTTATTACTTCAATCACTCTGCATATAAAGACAAAGTATAGAAAGAGGAAAACAAGTTTATATTTATTAAAGAACAATAATAAGTAATAGAAAAGAAGATTGATAGTAAAAAGCTTACTGAAAGGAATTAGAGATGTCAAGGATGAATGTTTCAGGGAGGTGTTGATTTAGCAATCGATGTTCATGAAAATGCCGTTAACTGACAATCGGATGAAAATTGGTCACATGTGTCTTTGTTTTCTCTTCTGGCGTCGCTCTTCCATTGCCACTGTTTCTCTTCTGACATTGCTTTCAGATGAGGCATATTTATTGTAAAATTTCATGCCGGGGATTTCACAGCACATGGTTGTTGCATGCACCTGATTGGCTGGCTGTCAATATGATGGATGAATTTTGCTCAAACTCTTTAATCTATCTTTTCCCAAATAATAAAGTTTTTTTGATGTTGCCAAGTACGAGCTTTTAAGTATGCGAAGCACCATGCAGGAAGCATATCGCTTGACAAAACAGCCACATTTAAGCCCAGCAAGGAAGAGAGCAATGTGAAGGTAATCTTTCAGTGTTTTTTGAGGAGCGTCCGTATCTTCTAGGGGTGCGAACAGCCCCTGTGCTCACAATATATTTGAGGAGTTTTATTTAATAGGTAATACGCGCTCTGGTTGGGTAGCTTCTCAGCCATCTGCCAATAGCGTCCCTTGTATGAAATCAACTGGGCAAACCAACTGAGGAAGCATGTACCAGAAATTAAAAGACCCATTGTCCGCAGAAATCTGCGAACCAGCAAAAAATCTGCGATATATATTTAAATATGCTTACATATAAAATCCGCGATAGAGTGAAGCCGCGAAAGTCGAAGGGCGATATAGCGAGGGATTACTGTATACTAAAATTCACTGAAAGGACATTGACCTATGCAGATCTGTAAGCTCTTTGGGTACCCATCTTGTGCAAATTGTACAGTACCCCAAGTTAACATGCACCATAGCATGATATTCAAATGTGCAACAACAATGGTGAAGGTAATATATCTGTCCTTTCTGATGAAGGTATTCACAATGTTGATGTGGGCTTCTGTGCATGATATTGATGGTGGACCAGATTGTTAACTTGTTCTTCCCGCTTTAAACCTTTCTACTGTTCATAAACTTTTCATTGAGTCATGCTGTTTTTCACTTCCATATTAAGGCCAACATCCTTTGATAAATTGCAGTTGGCTTCACTTGCTCTGCTCAAAGAACTCTCCCTAAGGCATGCTGTTCAACAATGGTGAAATCCCACAGTGGAGCATCTACAGTATGTTCATTTCACATTGGCTTCAACTAGACTAAAGGCAGAATGCTGTGCTGTGCATGTTCAAAATACCCATAAACCATTTTGAACAGTTATACTGTGTTAGCTTCTATTCATTGCTGTTACCATGTAATTATCAATTTGCCTTTACATTTTAATTTACCCCCGTATGTACTATACCCCAAAGTACTCATTGCTAGAATATATTAAAGTGTGGAGATTGAATGCTTACTGAAAACAGCACATTTCTTTTGTTTTTTAAATATTTTTCTAAAATACTACAATGTCGAATTAGAAGAAAAACTAATAAAAGTTACAGCACTTAAATGGAAAGATATCACAGAGAACAAAATTACTATGTTGGATTTGTCTACTCAGTAAAATTCTTTTGCAAGTTATTGTATTTAGCTTGTCACAAAGTCGTGCATCTTTTACAAGCTTCCAATTTTTAAGTTTCTCACTGCAGAACTTTTTGCTATAGTTTCTCCCCTAGCCATTTTCCGTAAATTCTGAGGTCTGGCAAAAGGTGAGGCACACTAGATTAAAGAATTGTGTATTTTTAGGAGTGCTCCAATTTTCGCTTTAAAAAAACCCTCCATAGCCACAGAATGTAACCTTGAAAATATTGTCAGATTTTCCAAAAATCAACTGCTAGACATGGACATCCTCAGCACAGCAAATGACCACAATTACATTAAACAAACTGAATAATGGTGATTCATGCAGTAATTAGCTAAATAACCTGCTGTACAATGTTGTTATAGAGGGCTAAATAGAAAGAACATACTGTACTATATACTAGGTAGGAGGTAGTGCTGCCTAATGTGTCTGCTCACTGAGAATTTCTAAATCAATCACCAATAAATACTTAATCCACAAAAAAAAAAAAAGAAAACATCCATTAAAATAATGTGTATAGCCATCTACATCAAAATCTTTCTCTTGGCCCTGGAAGAGTATTAACACATTGAAATCTCCCTTTAGAAGATGCAAAACAAGTCTTTCAACACAATGTAATTATCATGAAAAGAGAAATCAGAACACAACAGGTGTATTTAGAGGGCATATTTAAAACACTCCTTACCCCATTATCTAATACTTTGCAGGAGACTGGAAAGTCAATATACGGTAATGGAAAGTGAAAAATAACACCTTTTAGGTATTCACACCACAGATCAAAGATTCACCTAGGGGAATCATCTGAGTATGTTAAAAACATGATCACACACACACATACACAGATACAAGGTGATTCAGTGTGATTTATTCGATACAAAAAGTGTCATTTGTTACAGCATGCACACATTAATATTGGGTGTAATCTCTCCATACTGCAGTACTGGCCTGAATTCTGGAATATAAATAATGATGTGAATACAGAAGATGAATGTCCTGCTGAAGAATGTCAGTCCATGTTCTTTCAATCTGTAGGTGGCTTCATTCCCTGTGGCTGAACACAGGAAACTTACTGTCCAATCCAGCCCTATAGACGCTCAAAGGTGAGCGTGATGTTTAAGGGAGTTGACAGACAACCTTTAGAGGTTATTAAGTTGCACAGGCAAAAATAAACATTCACTTTTTGCTTGAAAAACACATCTCCCATTTCTCACAGGAACAAGATCAGGACAGGCTGAATGATGTCCGTGATGTTGATACTACTAGTCAATGTCCCTTCAAGAAACACCAGAAGTGAACAAGCAGCAGATAGCACCCCACATTATAATGCCTAGCATGGTCCCTGTGTATCACCGACATTCAGATGACAGTTGAAGCTACACGCCAAGCTTTTGTAGGACAAATGCATGCACATTACTCATTCTCATTTTTAGTCACAATTTACTTTCATCACAAAAGATAACTGATCACCATCCTCCAATCAGCCCATTTGATATATCACTGTAGGCATGCATAGCTGTGATGAGAAGTAGTAGTAGATGTGCCTAGAATGACTACAAAGACAAGAAGGTACTAGCTCTGGCAAAGTACGCTTTAAAATTGTCCCAGACTCAGTCTTTGTAAGCATGAAAAATCAGCTTTGTTGTGCTTCATAACACAAATTACTTTATTTGTAAATGTGAACTTTTAGAAACAAGTTGTTTATGCAGTTGTTATAAAATGTTGAAGCCAGTGGCACATTACTCAATTTCTAGTTCTTTTGGCTGTCAAACTCGACAATTGGTGCTACTGATCTTACCGCCTCAGGATGTCAGATTACTCAGCCAGGACAAATTACACAAATCTGTGATGACTTTCCAGCCCAGTTTCACATTTCCAGTGTATCACAAGCTCACTCCTTTTTCTGTCAGCCAATAACATGCTGTCTGAAAAAGCTGATGCTGTGGGAATATTCTCCAGGTATGACAAGTTCACCACAATCTCTACTCTTTTTTCCAATCTATTGTGGTACATAAAACATGAGATATTAGACAAACATTTCTTCTGCTTGTGAGATCCAAAACAGGCTATTCTTTATTCCTCATAGCTACACTATATGCATTCTGCCTCCAAGTGAGCTCTCATTGGTTCTTAGCTCCCACATAAATAGAGTCTGCCCCTCCATCAGGATGAATTCCAGACTGGTTGGACTAAATCACTGTATTTGTCAAACTACATGACTAGCAGTTATGGGAGTGTGCTGTGATGGCCTCTGACTTACTAAGATTAAGTCTTGATTGAAAATCACTGGAATGGTAGTATAATGTGACAGGGTCTTAAGCTATCAATCCCCGGAAGCAGTCAGAAATAAAGGGATAAGCTTTATGTGATAAAGAAAGAACTAGAACAAAAAAGTACTTTTTTTTTTCTTTTTTGCTGATGATATAGTATTTTATAGTTATCATTGCCATTTGTATTAAACTTACAGGACACATTTCATAAAATATTGGTTTCAAAATTACACTGCAAAAATGTGTGCATCTCTTGATGAATTTTCTTATTCATTAGATCTTTTTGTTTTGTTCTTTGTATCATAGCTAGAGTAAAAATCTGACCAACTCAGTCTGTTTTCAACTGACTGTGATGCTTCCTGTTTCAGTGTATCTCTACCGTCGAGTAACATGTGAGAGCACTTTTTTCCTCTTAAGATTATGATTGAAATATTTGACCTTCCAGGTTACAAACTTTATTAAATAATCAATATTATATTTTGCAAATTTTGCCATTCATTACTAATTTCACATTTATCATTGTTGGGCCTTGACACTGAAAAAATAAACATATTCTCCATACCCTCCCCATGTTACCTTCTTAAATAATGCTAAGGTCAAACACTTTCCTGTTCTTGTCATTTTACAAAGTAAAGCCTACCTGAAACACATGATGCTCCAATATGTATTTCTACTCCTATTTCTGTGCTCATTTATTACTAATATAAAGTTTCTCTTTCTCTCTTTTGTGTGGATCAATTAGCTTAGATTCATATCTTAGCACATTTGTGTACTGTTCACTCACCTTCTTATTATCATTGTAGTTTGTAATAATACTTATCAGTAGTATAATTGGAAGGTTATATTTATTCAGTTAATTCCAGCAAATAAAATACTAATTAGTTTTACTGCTATATTGTTCCAGTTCTGTCATAACACTCTATCAGTGACACATACGTCTTTCTTTTGATTTGCAAATGTCGCTTCACTACTGACTGACTGTTGTCTTTTATTAACTAAACATTCTTCTAGATCTCCGGTATGCATTCTAAAAAGATCAAAGGCATTGAATTCTAAAGTCACTGTCAACAGGATCACCTAATGCAAGGGTAATTCCTTGAATCTTAATAAAATGGCTCTGTTTAAAATACAATAAACACATTAAGCACACCAGTTTGGTGCTAATTGAGTAAAACTGCAGAAAATGTTAGTATCACTGAAATGTTCTAAAGTTGATCAGTTTCTCTATAAATCTAAATTTTATAATTAAGGAGGTAGTCATCAACCCTTTTTATTACTTCTTGTGGTCTGTAGAAGTGTTCCTGATTCTTCATTAAAAACCAAAGAAGGCCCAAATCAATAAACATTTGCAAACATTTTAGAAGCTTTATTAGATGGCACACAAAGCCAATCAGGAAGAAAACAATGTACAAGAAAAGAGGAAATAATAAAAGTCCTAATGATCCCCAGGGTCCTCCTAACACAGCAGGTACTCCCTAGGTATCACTCAAAGTGCCTGTGGTCCACTTACTTGCAGTTCTTCAAGTATGGCTCTGATGTTCACCTTCATTTGTCAGAAACAAAACATGATGACCAGCACTCAGGAGTTTTGATCTGTACAGTGGCAGAGTACAGTACAGTCTCCCAAACAATCGGTGACACAGTTGCATGACCTGTGTTCAAAATGGGTGCAACCAAAGAAAAACACCAAACCAGATAATTGACCTTATCGTGTTAGAGCATCTTTTACAGATGTTTCGAAGTGAGATCAGGACGTGGTTCAAGGCATGTTGGCTGGCATTGTCCCAAGAAGCTGCAGTCTTGGCAAACCGATACCTGACTGTACAGGAAAGAAGGAATCTACATAAAGATGGGCGAGAACAAAGACAAAATCTTGGAGAAGCTAAGAGCAGAAGGTAGGTAACAAAGAAGCATCTCTGGCTGATATGGGGTGAGGTTTTGATGGTGTAGATAAGTCCCTCACAAATAGCATAGGGAATTACTGTCACTTGCACTTTTAAATAAGGTAGTTACATTTAGAGATTTTGCTGGGCTACGGAAAAGGGAGACAAAGCCTAGTGACAGTTTGAGTCTATTACCTGACAAGAAAAGGAGAAAGGTTATAAGGATGAAGGAGGCAAGAAAGTATTAAATAGGTCTTTGAGAAAAAGGAAGCATTCAGTCCTGTGGGAAGGAGAAACACCTGGGTCCAAGGGTGATTGTTGACTCATAGCCAAGTGTGAAGGCGTGGAGTGATGAAGTCACCAATTCTCTGGTCAAGGCAAGCCTGGAGGGAGGATGACAGGGGGATGAAATACCAGAGGGATTAGGTAAGCTGTCAAGGCCTATATGTGCCAGGCAAGGTGCGGCTGAAGCCACCGAGAGTTTGTGCAGAAGCTCAAGAATGAGTTTTGGGAAAAAAGACGATGCAGGTAGAGCGCTGAGAGGGTGGTGCTGCATTGTTAAGCCAGGGAGGTGAAGGCCTGAGCACATATTGTATGTACTAGATGCAGAAAATACTGGAGAAACCGTGGATCTCACTCCAGGATCAACCATTCCTCTCTCCATTCCCCTCTTCATCTTACTGTTTGATACAGTATATGCTCCACTCAAAATTATGATCCAAGGCTGAACGCATACTTGACAAAGCTGCTCATGGACACCAGGTGTAAGAAAACGCAAAGAGAGTTTAGGGTACCATGGTGAACCTCGTATAATTTAATCTTCTTCTTCTATTTCTTCTTCACCCAGCTTCTCCTGTTAGGGGTCTCCCCAGTGGATCATGTTTTTCCATATCCTCCTGTTCTCTGCATCTTGCTCTGCTACAACCACCACCTGCATGTCTTCTCTCTCCACATCCATACTTCCACTCTCTTTACCTTCCTCCTCATGAAAAAAAAAGAAAATGCAAGAACTTCTTTTCAGATGGGAGTCCGGATGAAGACTGATACAAGATAGTGGAGTATTTGGTTTTATAGAGTGTAGGCAGGAAGGGGTGGGTCCAGTAGGGCGGACAACAGAAGTGACATCAGAAATGGTGAGGCTCTCAATCTTCCGTCCTGCAGTGTGGAAGGAAAAAGGCATTATAGAACAGCACTAACCCTGGTTCTGGGTGCACAGCCCTTAAACTGTCTCCCATGTGCATACCATTGACACAGGTTAAAACAGGAAAGACAACTGTGATCAAGAATCATGTATTGTACTACAGGGACTAGTGTAACAAGTAACCACTACTACCAACTGAGGCATATGTCTTTGGGGGATGAAGATGAATCATAGTACCTCTGGGGTAGGTCATGTGGGGCAGATGAGAACCTTGGCCAGGATTTTCAAATAGTTTTATTGGCTGATGTGGGCAAGAGATGTGGCATTGTGTGTCAAAGGATGCTCAGAGTGCCAAAAAGATGGAGTAGTGAAACGGGTGTATACAGTGGCAGTAGGTCCTGTTCTGGTATTAGAAGAACCATTCAAGGCTGAGTTGTCAGTAAAGGGGAGTCTTATGAAGAGACAAGCAAGGTAAAGATACATTTTTGTTTTGAAGAACTGCATGACAGGGTGGATGGATACAGTCCCCTTACCAAACATCAAAGTGGACAGCTGTGGGGAAACCCAGGGTACTGTTTTCCTGGTAGGTTTCCGGAAGTAAATACAGTTAAGGGGGTAATCTATCTAGATCCTTAGTCCCCCACCTCAGTTAGTTGGGATGTTAGAGATAACAGGGGTTAAAGTTACTCCCTATATCCCAAAGACAAATGGGCCAGAAGGCAAACATACAAGCTCACACAGACTGTTGTTTCTGAGATTTGCAAGTGAAACAGAATGTTAACATTAATGACAAGTTTGTACTAACCTGTATTTCACACATACAGGAAATGTTTGCTAACCTGGTTGAGCAGGAAGTGGGAAGTACAGTATAAGGAATGTTTATGCCAATCAAGAAGCTGGACGTGACCAGCCTACAAACAATGCACCTTGAACAAGGGATGTAAGGTACTTGTGTTTGAACCCACAAGTGGACTGTTCAGAATGGTCCTGGCCACTAAGAAGTGCAATGGCCAGACCAAGCTAAGGAAATAAAACTGATTTTTCATGTTAATGTTTTAAAAAGGTAGCAAGAGAATACAGACCTGTCTTCAAATGTTTGTATCCACAGGTCCGGAGTGGGGACAGGTTCAGTTCTTTGGGTCGCATCATTGTAACCACGTACCAAGACTTTGAAAAAGAGAGCAATCTGAATAGAAGACGATTTACTAACTTTGAATTTGATAAAAGAAAAGGACATTTGTATTCAATGTAAATTGTATGCAAGTATTTATCCTTATTTGTACCTGTCTATTTTATTTTGCAGGTGGACATAGTGGAGAAATTATCGGGTGTAATTGTTCTCTTCTCAGATAAGGAAATTAAAGGTGCGTTTTCTGAACCTTTTCAAGAATGGCTATGTTCCTACAGCTGAAAGGGACTGGTCTGAGATGGGCTTTATGTGGCATTGCACAGAAATAATCCGAAGAGATTCTAAGTCCGGCATACTGTGTGTGGCACTAAACAAACACTATTTCAAAATTCACTCACATTATAGTCCTGCACTTCATACTGCCTCTGTGCAGGGAACTTGTAACTGCTGTTTTTGCAGTGCAAAAGGTTAATAAACAGCAAATAAGACTTATTTTTACAAGCAACAAACTTTATGCTAGCTCTCTCTTTTGTTAAAGTGATGTACATCATGCTGTCTTTATAACAGTTTCCAATTCTGTATTTGAATTAAACAGAGATAGTTTTTATAAATTAAAGACTCACTAAATGTTATATCTTTGTTATAAGGAATGGCTATGCTGCAGCTCCTTCCTTCCCACTTTTAGGGGGTTTCCTTTTCTTTCTCTTGTTGGTGTTGTGTTGTGGCACTATCACCACTGCTATACAAAAAAGCTACTAATCTATAAACTGGATAGTGACACAAATCATGATGGAGCTTTGAGATTGAACAGTAAAAGGAAGTCATATTTTTATTACACCATCCATGAGCAAGCCATCAAAATGCGGTGGATTGTGTAATAAAAAGTAGATTCATTTCCTTTCCTGTTCAATTGCAAATTTCATATACTGTAACTTTGATGTCATTGTCCTGTTACTGGACTAGAGGATTAATAGGCCCAGCGTCAGAGGACCATTTGCAGTGAGGAATGCTGTTGACTGGAGTTTTTGTTTTTTCCTTCATCTCCGTTACCAACTGGCCATATCTCATTTTTACAGACTATAATTTTTGGATTTGTTCATGTTTATCATTTTGAAGTTGATCTGTTTTACTTTGTGTTTTCTAAAGTTTAGCAAGTTATGTTATTAGATAGATAGATAGATAGATAGATAGATAGATAGATAGATAGATAGATAGATAGATAGATAGATAGATAGATAGATAGATAGATAGATAGATAGATAGATAGATAGATAGATATCTAAAAAGGAAAAAATTAAAAAGAAAGAAAAACTTCTGACTTGGTTGTCGCAGTCACAGTGAGGAATTATATAGGCATATTGTTATAGGTATAGAGGAGCATCAGTAGCATTTCTTGACACACTTCTGCTGAATAATATGTTGGCTGAAAGGACCCAGGGTTAGTGTGTCAGAGAGTGGATGTATAGCAGTGTTAATAATGTCACTCAGTTTTGTTTTAAATCTGTCCTTTGCCATGACTTTCAGAGGATCCAGAGTGTGTCCCACAACTAGGCCTGCTCTTTTAATTAGCTTGTTGACTTGGTGGGCCACTCTTGAAGTGATGCTACCAGCCCAGCACACCACAGCATAGAAAAACACACTGGCCATCACAGAGTTATAGAAGATGTGAATATGTCACTACCTACATTAAAGGAACACAGTCTCCTCAGAAAAATGAGCCTGCTCTGTCCTTTCTTATATGGATCCTCTGGGGTATGAGACCAGTTCAGGGTTAGGGTACTTGTAGGAATGCACCACCTCTACATCTACTTCCTGAACAATGACCAGACACAGAGGCTTTTTGATGCTTCTGCACCAAGAAACAAAGTTCTCCACCTGACTCTTATACTGTGTTTCATGCCCTTAATCAGTACACCCCATAAGTACAGAGTCATCTGAGTGACATGGGCTTTCTCCTTGACGTCCTTGATGATCCCATAAACGGTTGATTTAGGTGCAATCTTACTAGCAGCAATATCCTTACCTGTGAAGTCCTTTTTCTGCAAAGCAATGATTGTCCTTTTGTGGCAGGGCTGAAATGAAGTGGAAATGGGGTTTTTGGGATTAAGTTCATTTTCATGGCAAAGAGGGACTTTGCAATTAATTGCGATTCATCTGATCACTCTTCATAACATTCTGGAGTATATGCAAATTGCCAGCATAAAAACTGAGGCAGCGAACTTTGTGAAAATTAATATTTGTGTCATTCTCAAAACTTTTGGCCAAGACTATAAAGGGCGAAGTTTGATACCTTACTAAGCTACCCCTAGTATGGTGTTTGCTTGTGCCGCTTTCCTTCAGGGATAAATATCTTACCATCGTTCAAATATTTTTCTGTAGGTAACTGCCATTTACACAATGCTGTAATTATGTGTGGGGCTGGTTTCATCTGAGACTTAAGAAAAAACTGTAGTGCTATCCTGGGTTAGTTTTTTCATCACGAATATTACAGCTTGAGAAATCCCCCGACACTGAATGATGGAACCTGCAGATGAATGGGGGTCTCCTTAATGAACAAGTCATACCAAAATATTTTTTGATAAAATAGGCAGAATGCGGTAAAAAGTCAAGAATGAGTGAAGAACACACCCTCACCCACTTCAGAATCACCAAGTAACTCAACCATAAGGAGTACCTGCAAACCTCAAAGGGTGACTAAGCTGGGAATTAAGTACCACATTAAGTGAGATAGACAGGACATAAAGCACTCATTATGTAACATAATAGTTTAGAAAAAGTAAGACTTGAAAAATAAATCCTTCAAGTTTTTCTTTTTCCCCATTTACTGTACATTTTTAGTGTCACAAACTTGTAAAGGATATGGCTGAATATGTAATTGTACAGAGACAAAACAAAGGTAAATAAATAATTCATAAAGAGCTTGTGATTCCCAATTGTACGGAGTGGTGCGTTAATTTGTCGGTTTAAATCACATTAAAATGTATTTAGTACATGCAAATGAAGGATTATGCAAAGCAATAACTTATAACAGTTCCAGATTTTCACTTTGTTGTATTTTATGGAGAAAGATATAAAATAGGTCTCTACATATCAGTACATTAAGATACTTCAGTGTTTTTGTTTAAAGAAAATGCATTTAGTTGTTTTCTACACTTAATGATTGTTTATCTCTTGTTTGTTATATTCTGTCATCCATCCATCCATCCATTATCCAACCCGCTATATCCTAACTACAGGGTCACGGGGGTCTGCTGGAGCCAATCCCAGCCAAAATAGGGTGCAAGGCAGGAAACAAACCCTGGGCATGCACCTAACCTGCATGTCTTTGGACTGTGGGAGGAAACTGGAGTACCCAGAGGAAACCCATGCAGGGAGGACCCGGGAAGCAAACCCGGGTCTCCTAACTGCGAGGCTGCAGGAAGCACTACCCACTGCGCCACCGTGCCACCCTCACTGAATATTTGCTAATTTTATTTCCTTTATTTTCTTGCGTATTTTGTGTTTCAAAATGTGGTGAAATTACGATAACTGTACATATCTATGAAATGGATATTTCTTCCCACAGACTACTCAACTCCCACCAACAACAAACAACATGCTGTCCTATTGGGACTGTTAAATTCCTGAACAGATATATTTGGAATCTCACATCTGCCAAAATACTGTTATGCCTATGCATTATGTTAATGTTTTTCATCACTTAAACACTTAATGACTATTCACCAGTTTGTCTATTGGATTATACATATATTCTTTCTGTTTATGCTTTCTACTATATCTATCTTTTGTTGTATAATGTGCAGTTGTCACTGTGTTTGAGTTCGTACATTGGAGAAACGCAATTTTGTTCAGCTGTGCACTCCTATCTGTATGGTTTGAATGGCAATAAAGTAAATCGAATCCAAAATATTTTTTTTATTTGTGAGGGTAGTTTGTAGCCAGTGATGCATTATGTAATAGATTTTCTTTTGTTTTGATTTTGCTTCCACAACCATTTCAATGTAGATAAACATGTCCAAAAAATAAAATTATTAGTAACATATTAAAGCAGTCATTTAAAAATAAAAAATAAAAATGACTTTGAAAGAGTTTTTATAGCCAAGTGCTTTGAAGTGATATGTTTTTTGCATTGTGCTATATAATGGTTATCTGATAATCATAACAAAACCTTAACTATGTCTACTAAAAATAAAATGAAATTATCATAAAACAGATTATGCTTTACTTAGGATATCTAAATTTGGCATATCTCTTGAATGATGGCATGCAGAAAAATGCCTTAATATATGTTTGTTTACAGTATTTCACTAAGAATTTCTAAAGAAATCATGTGCATTGGTGACATTCAATAAGTACATAGCTCTGCTATATACAATGACAACAGTAACTTTTAATTTGCAAAAAATAGTTTGTTAACAATACTGATTTAGTCCTGTACAGCAGTGTTTCTTAAACGTTTTTTTCTTGCAACCCATTTTTGCATTCTTTGTGTCTTCAAGACTCAAAATTGCTGCCGACTGTCATCTCAGGTGTTTCCCCTTGGAGAATCGCTTCTGACAATCATACCCCAGCCCTTCAAAAATCACCCCCTATAGTCATCATTTGGAAATTGAGACCGCAGATCATATCAGAACAATTTGTTTTACTTAAACTGCCAGCTGCGACCCATCCTGAGATACTCCGCCAATTGTACGCAACCCTTTCCCATTGAATACAATTGTGACTTTCAACTGACTCTCTGCAACCCAAATGCAGACAACACATAACCCAAAATGTGTTGCAACCCATAGTTTAAGAACCTATACTCTACAGAAATAAATTGTTCTTGAAATGTCTGTCAAATTGTAAATATTTTTACTGATTTCAAAATACTTTCTATTCATTGTGCTATAGAAAATATGATTTTAAAAGTGTTTTTAATTTTCTTTCTTATGTCAATGTAATGAAACGACACCATAGCTTTTATTGTAGACAGGTTTAATAGCTACTGCACCGAGGAAACAAGACAACATTCTTCCCGAAAACTGCAACAGAAAATACCTGTAGGAAAAGAATCGATTATAAAAATCTGGTCAGTTATAAACAGTGCAGATGATTAACTGTGCTACACTAATCAATGCAGGAAATTTGATAAATAAATATAAAACTTACTTATTTAAATAAAAGTTTATAAATGATAACGTTTTCTGCAGTTCGTATACATCCATATAGTATTAATAGCATCACACAATTTAACAAGACTAATTTGTAAAAATATTAAATCGTAAGTATGTACTGTATATACAGCAGTAGTGTATTGTGGAGAAAATTAAAAATATATCAGAACTTTTTAAACTATAAATAAAAGTAATTTAAACTATAAAAATCTATTGATAACCTTGTTTTGATAAATTTAGCATTGTCATGTGAAACATTGGTGATTCTAAATTGGCCATAGTGTGTGCTGGGTGTGTGTGTGTGTGTCCTGCGGTGGGTTGGCGCCCTGCCCGTGATTGATTCCTGCTTTGTGCCCTGTGCTGGCTGGGATTGGCTCCAGCAGACCCCCGTGACCTTGTGTTTGGATTCAGCGGGTTGGAAAATGGATGGATGAATGGATGTGAAACATGAGCTTGATGTTTTTTAGTGATCTTTTCAATGTCAGCATGTATATGAGTCTAACATACCTTCATTTCACCTTCAGTGCATTTAAACATTTCTCTTTTTTGCATTTTACGTTAATTAGATAAGAAAACCATAAATCACATAAGCATGATATAAAAAATTGCCTCAAAGTGGCAAGCTTTTTAAACTACTGAAGGATATTCTTTTCTAATTAAAATCCAATATTATTCAAAAGACATTTGATTTTTCGCCTGCGATCGCTGGATATAGAAGCCAGCTCTTCTTTTTCAGATAACTTCAAACCAAGATATGATAGAATTTTTATAAACAGGTTTCAAACCCAGTCATAGTCTTCTATGTTTAATAATGGGAAATAAAGGTAGAATTTCTTTTCCAGAGCTGTCAAATGCTCAACAGCAACAGGAATCATTTTTTTATTAGAATTATATATAGCAAAGGAAAGATTTCCAAATTACCATCTTAAGCTGTATTTTTCCAAATTGCTACCCTATTCGAAAATGCAGTTAGCTTATTTGTTGAATATTTTAATTTTTACCTGCATATTTTATTAAGGTAATTGAGATGCATAAATGTCTCTGTTAAATATGTTTTCTTCCTCAAAAAATGCAAGAATCTCTTTTTGGAGTTCATGTATTCAAAACAATATGTACTGTCATAGATGGCGCTCCATTCGTACAAATACCACAGCATGACTTCCATGAAAATTCCCATTTTTCAAGGTAGGAGGTTAAAGTATCAAAGATGTCTTGACCTTCTTATAGTATCTGTCATTTTTTCAAAAAAAATGATTTAATATTTGGTCTTCATCAATAAAATGAATAAATACAAGTAGCTGTGCTTTGTTACTGATGTCAGTAGATTTGTCAGCTTGTAAACTGAAATCCAAATTCTGAAGATTATTCCACACATTTTCTTCTATGTCAGCTGACAGTTCTGTAATTATACTATGAACTGTAACATTTGAGAGTGAATTTTGCTTCTTTGCTTTTGGCTTTATTTCCTAAGATTCTTTGAACAGTTTTTCTACATATCAGCAAAATAATTTACTCTGGGAGAGTATTTGTTCATTTTTTGTGCAATTATTTCAGAAATCTCATAAGATGCAATTTGAGTATATTCAGAAACTGTTAATCTTTTCTTAAAATGTTGCCTTGTTTCAATTCCTGCCCTGACAACCTCTTGAAATAATGTGAATCATTTCCTCGAAGATGTGAGTGTATAGTTGTAAAATGTCTTTTTAACTTACTAGGATTCATGGCTTCATTTGACATTTTCTCACCACACACAACACACATTGGGAAGGGCTATTGTTCATTTTTGGTCCAAGAAAAGCCAAATCTTTAATGACATTCACAATATTACCGATTAGGTCTTTTTCAACTTTATTGACATTTGTTGTTTTTGTAGTAACATCACTGTCACAGTCATCGGTGCTGCACCTCTTCCTTACAAATCTATCTATTTTTTGAGGTGCTAGATGTCATAAAATAATAAAAGTAAAGCTGAGATCACACATTTATAGGACAGGGAAACACTCACCAAAAAAAAAAAACACAGTCACAGTTCCACAGAACACATAACGGCCAAACCCCCCATTTCCCCATCTGGCTCAAACTAATATAAAGTAATGAGTCAATAGTAATGTCCCATTGAGGAAGACTAAGTAGAAATGCAAAGTCAGGAAATAGGCAAAGGTCAAAACCAATCTGTCATCAAAACTAAAACTTGAGGCAAAATTAAGAACCACAAATGAGAACAAAGTTTTTACATATCAGAAGATCCAGCGTAAACTATGCAGGTGGAAAAAGAGCACAATATGATTTTGTATCCAAAGTTGGATGTCTAGAAAACTTTCTGGACAAAGTTTATCCCATCTTCAATTGTGATGTCATGGAATGCTGAGAATGTTAACCACAGAGACCAGTGAACGTTAACAGCACTACCTAATAACACCGGTCAGAAATTCAAAATGGAACTTGAGCAGGTAAGATGTTTCTATACACCTCAGAATTCATTGTACAACTGCTATCAGCAGTTCCATCATCAATGAAGATAACTTTGCCAGTACCTGTGGCAGCCATACATGCCCAAGCTTTAACAGCCCCATCACCATGTTTAACAGATGACGTGTTTGCTTTGGATCTTGGGCAGTTCCACAGTTTGATCTTGCCATCACTCTTGATATAGGTTCATCTTTGTATCGTCTGTCCACAAGAACTTTTTCCAGAATTCTGCAGGCTCTTTTAAGTACTTTTTAGCAAGCTGTACGCTGGACATCCTATTTTTGTGGGTATCTGGTGGTTTGCATCTTGCAGTGTGGTCTCTATATGTCTGTTCATAAAGTCTTCTACAAACAGTAGACTCTGACACACACATTTGCTTCCTAAGGACTATTTCTGATCTGCCGGACAAGCGTTTGGGGATTTTTCTTTACCAGAGTGAGGATTCTTCTGTCATCAGCAGTAGATGTCTTCCTTGGCTTACCAGTCCCTTTGCAATTACTGAGCTAACCAGTAAATTCTTTTTTCTTAATGGTATTCCAGACATTTGATTTAGGGAATCCTAATATTTTACCGATGTCTCTATTGGTTTTATTCTTGTTTTTAAGCCTCATAATGGCTTCTTTGTCTTTCATTGGCATAGCACTTGTCCTCATGTTGAGCAATGGCAACTACAGACTCCAAAGGGAGGAAGCAAGCCTAGGTATCTTATGGCTGCACTAATGAAGCAATGATACACACCTGAGTAATCTTAAACACCAGTGACGCCCACTACCATGCTATCTTGTTCAAGGGGAGGACTCAGGGCAATCAGCCATACTCACAGCTGAAAACACAGGCTCACAGCACACAGTAGTGGGCTTTCCTCGGTTGGTGCCTAGGATGGTGTAAATGCTAAGCCTGATTTGCAGGAAACAGCAAATTTTAAACAGTGTTTACTAGAGAATAGCAAAGAGAAATCTTCCTTTGCTATGTGCTTTGTAGTTAACAAAAGCATGCCACATTTTTTAAATGCACTGCAGTAGTTTGAACAAGATCCCTAGAATATAATCAAGTGTATAGTGTGTTATGAATTTCCCTACATTTTGTGGATCCTGAAATAATGTAAGGAACCATGGAAATAAGAACTTAGCCAAAATGGACATGCCCAAATAAAATTATATATTTTAAAATGTTTATTAGAAGTCCATGAAGTTCACACAAGTATGCTACATTTTTTCTTTACATTCATTATTGAGGGGATGGTAGATTTTTGGATGAGATAAAGTTTCAGCACATAAGAAAAACATAATACCCTTCTCCAAAGGTAAACAGTTTCTAAACACAGATCTCTCTTTAACACATACAGTGGAACCTCGGTTCACGACCATAATTTGTTCCAAAACTCTGGTCGTAAACCGATTTGGTCGTGAACTGAAGCAATTTCCCCCATAGGATTGTATGCAAATACAATTAATCCGTTCCAGACCATACAAACTGTATGTAAATATATATTTTTTAAGTTTTTAAGCACAAATATAGTTAATTATACCATAGAATGCACAGCATAATAGTAAACTAAATGTAAAAACATTGAATAACATTGAGAAAACCTTGAACAACAGAGAAAACTAACACTGCAATAGTTCGCGCTATAGCGCTACCAACCGTTAGCTAAAAACACTTTTTTTTAATGAGTTTTAAGCACAGGGAAAAAAATGAACATTTGAAAAAATCCGTAATTTAATAAACCACCAAGAAAAGTAACATTGCAACAGTGAAGCAGCAGGCTCTATTACAGCCGATGTTCCTGGCTCGCGTGGAGTAGGTGAAAGCGAGGACTGCAAGGCCTTTTCCAGTTTCAAATGATCTTCTCTAATTGGCGAGCTATCGTGACCTGCGTCACTCGTACATTCGCTCCCCATTTCACTCTCAACTGTAGACGATGCTGCGGACCGTGGTCCCGAGGAGTCTGGGCTTTCACCCATCTGCTCCAGGTCAGTCTTTGAAAGGCCGTACCTTGAGCTTGAACTTGGGCTTGTCGGTCTGGGCTTGGATGTAGCTTTAGTTTTCTTTTCCATTTCTTTCTGAGTCCCTTTCTTACCTGTTTATATATGCTATAGTAGAACCCTCAGGTTGGATAAATACAGGATATCTCAGGATAATAAGAAAATAATATAAAAAATAGCACTGCTGCTAACAGAGCTCCGCTTCAGGCGTCCATCTCTCGCAACGGATGAGACCAACCCAACGAATGAGACCAACATTTTATCCAATTTAGCCAACATTACGATCATGTAGTGTTGATGAGGGGTTTTAATATACATTATGATGTTGAAACTGACACTTTTAGCATATGATATACCCATTTGTTGAACTCAGTAGGGTTTTGCCAGATTGTCAATGGGCTGACTCATAGTTATAATCACACATTCAATCTAATTACATACGGAGCTGAGATTAAAAATTTTAACATCATGCCATTAAATTAAGTTACTTTTGATCACTACTTAAAAACATTTGGTTTTGCCATTATCAATACACTCACCAATTAAAATATAGAAAGTGCAACATCTAGAATATAACTCTGCATCAGCATATTCAGAACTTTTGACAAACATAAGCATAATTGAGCAAAAGATGGCACATGGAGGTTTGACATGGAGGTTTGGGGAAGCTCTCCTTATACCCTTTCAATAGTTTTGTGTCCACCAATAATTACTTCAATGACACTCCATCACTTTCCAAGTCTCACTGACACTTTAAATAATGCTTTCCCACGTTAACACAGTCAAGGTATCTTATTATTATGTTAGAGTCAGGGTTTGTTTGCTGCCTTCAATATATTTTCCTTTTTTTGTAATTTCTGTTAGTTTTGAACAATTATTTTTCTTATGTTCTTTGTATTTTGTAATTGTGCAAGTATTGTTTTAATTAAATAATATTTATTATTAATGTCTTTTGCATGTTTTTTCTTTTAAGTTGTGTTAATACTGTGTTGTTTAAAAAATATTTAGTATCTATGTATTGTGTATATTTATTTTATGGTTATGCTCCTTATGTTTAATGAGTGGAAACCTCCCCATGGAGGCAGCACTTCCATGATGTCATTTTTGAGGGACTGCCCTTGGTCTTTATATTCAGGCAGTGGCATTGACTCATCAGAGTGTCATTGTAGTGTTGTGGAGTTAAGATTTTCCTACTGTTCGAATTCTGTTCTTTCAAATTCTTGCTTTTGTTTTTGGGATTTTGCCTTGGATTGCTGATTGGATTTGTTCGTTTTGGGTGCCTTTTTAGGCATACATATTTTTATTTAGTTTCCTTGCGGTTTTTGTGCTGCCCTTATTTATTTAATACATTCTTTAATATTTATAGAACATTATTTTGTATTTTTCCTTCAGCCAGAGATTTATTGTTATTTATTGTTGATGGGCATTATTGAGGAATTTGATCTTTAAAAGACTGAGCCTCATTTTGGAACTGTTCAGACCTTGAAGACTGCCATTTGGTTTTGAGGCCAGGCTGCCTAGAATAAGGCCTGTTTCTATGGTATACCAGTGAGACCTGGGGCCTCATGCACAAAAATGTTGTGTAAGCCCGTTTCCACGCTCACATCACGATGTATAAAAACTCAACTTGACGTAAAACTATGCACATTCTCATGCCAGGTCAATCCCTAGCATACGCAAGTTTTCGACTCAGTTTTGCAAACTGGCGGCACCCAGCGTCAAAGCAGTACTACTTTTCCTGGGTGGCTTCCCTTTATTTTTTAGATTCACATCCCTGACACGGCTTTATTGAATACACTGACATTAACCGCATATCGTTTTTTAGTTAAAGGCTTCTGATTGTAATCAACCTGTAACCATATAATGGTGCACGGAATGGCCAAACTTATTCCAAATACTATAGCTGCTTTAGCGTTGATACTCTCAGTGCACCACAGAGTATTTTAATCCTCTTTATCAGAGTGTAGAAATACAGCTGTATGGCAGCTGATTGGAAAGAGGATTATCGGGATACAGCATCTACAACACGCTGCCTCAGCCATGTGCACAGTCTGTTTGAATGTCTCCCATTCGGCAAACGCTTCAGAGCCTTTCCTGCATGAACCTTACGGTTCAGAAACAGTTTCATCCCAAGAGCTCTAAACGCACACAATCAGTCCTTCCAGTGCTACTGGTAGAACTGTTTGTTCTTATACAGTAAGTACAATTACCTCACTGTAAACTTGCATTACAGTTGTAATATTGCACAACCTGAGCTACTTATACTTTTATATTGTATATTTTTCATTGTTTTTATCATATTATTATTATTATTACTATTGTTTTTGTTGTTATTTTACCATTTTATAGAACAATAAGTTTATGGAGGATTTGCATATTGAATCTCATTGTACCATACAACAACAATAAAGGAATTTGATTCAATTCAGTAGAAGAGGGCACGTATTTCAAATGATGACTACTGGCTTCTAAGTCAATTTAGATTTCCAGGCACTACCTTCTTGGAGTTCTTTTTTCAGATGAAATGCAGTAAAGTATATATATATATATTACACTGTACAGATAAAGTTTTAACTTCATTTAAATAATGTATACTGTTATTAAACGTATAGATACGGTGGACAGCGGTAGTGACGAGCTGGCGCCCTGTTCAGGGATTGTTCCTGCCTTGCACTGTATGCTACCTGGGACTGGCACGACCCTGGATGGATAGATGGATGGAATAATTAAAAATATACTACGAAGATATTTCAATGTCCCTTAAAAGGTTTATTGAATCGGCATTCTAAGCTTACAGATGGCTTGACATTTATTAAAGGGCTGATTGTGTGGCGATTGGTTACTTGGAGAAAGAAAGGGAAGGACAGGAATTGGTTAGATAGATAGATAGATAGATAGATAGATAGATAGATAGATAGATAGATAGATAGATAGATAGATAGATAGATAGATAGATAGATAGATAGATAGATAGATAGATAGATAGATAGATAGATAGATAGATAGATAGATAGTACGTTTGAAAGAGGCAGTACTGCTGTAATAAATTATTTCATCAAGGGTCGCACAGCAAGCATCTTGCAGGAGGCAGGAACAATCTCTGAACAGGGTGCCAGCTTGTTGCAACCACTGCACCACTGTGTCCTCATGTTTAATACATGCTTTAATTCATTTCATCATGAAAATGATATCAAGCATACATCTTAGAATTTAATTTTTTCAGAGAGCTATAATATTTTTCGATCAACTTCCTTTTGTTGTTTATACAATTGCTTAAACGAACAAATAGTGTGTTTTTTCTTGCCTCCACTTTTGCCATTGTCTTTTCACAGAATGCTGAACTTAAGGCAATATTTATATTGACTTGCATATTCAAAGAGGCGTAATTCTGGGAGTAGCACGAGCGTTACATTTCATGCAGACTAAGATTTATGTAGTGGAAGTGCGTAGAAGTTGGCTTACGCATGGTTTTCTGCATCTGATTTTTTTGTGTGCACATTTCGACTTTTGTCCGTACGCCATGTTTTAGTATGAATTCTATGCATGGTGTTATGCATGAGGCCCCTAGTCTCTGGTTTCTGCTTTTTTGATGCCCATGCACCCTTTTCAAGCATTTTATCAAGCTATGGAATTCCAACAATTAAAATTTTTGGAGACAGAATGCATTTTCCCATTTGCCAACTCAAATTACTGCTGGATATATGAGATATAAAGCCCCTATTTATACTGAGAATGTTTCTGCTAACTTACCATGTATTCTGCTAACTTACCAAGTATTATGCCAGATACATGCTTTGTTGATCCTATGCTTTCTGCCCCTTATTTCCCTAGAATCACCTTCCCAGCCTGACCCTCAGTTACTATATATTAACTTTGTGAAGGTGTATAACACAGTGGATTTTATCTTAAGAAATCAACAAAATAATGATGTAAATATATTTTTTTTAATTTTATCGATTTTATTGTAATCATTTCATACAAATAGATGATTTTTTTTACAAAAAATAGGATTGAAAACAAATCATCCCCCACCCCTGAGAAAGAGAGCATGGCCAACAGAGTAAAACTTAAAGCTAGTAAAAATAAATAAATTGATGAGTTTAATAGGCAGATAAAGATAAATTGAGAAGAAAAAAGAAATGGGAAGAGAATCTGCTTCCTCAGTGCTTTAAGATCTTATTCTAAAATTTTATTGATTAGATCCTGCCAGGCTTTGAAAAAAGTTCTGTACAGATCCTCTGAGTGAGAATTTGATTTTTTCCAATTTCAAATAATATAAAACATCAGTTATCCACTGACTTAAAAGAGGAAAGTTAGGATTCTTCCAGTTTAGCAAAACAAGTCTGCGTGCCAATAGTGTAGTAAAGGCAATCACAGTTTGTTTGTCCTTCTCCATTTTAAACCCATCTGGAAGGACACCAAACACAGCTGTTAATGGGTTAGAAGGGATTGTGACACCAAGGCTGTCTGAAAGGCACTTAAACTTTTTTGTCCAGAATGATGTTAATTTGGTGCAGGCCCAAAACATGTGACCCAGTGAAGCTGGAACTTGATTGCAGCGTTCGCAGGTTGGATCTTGCCCTGGAAACATTTTAGACAGTTTTAAGCGAGACAGATGTGCTCGATATATAATTTTGAGTTGAATAATTGTATGCTTTGTGCATATGGAGCTCGAGTGAATTCTCTGCACTTGATGTAAATGTAAAATATTGCACTTGATGTAAATATTTTAATGGGTTTGGGTGTCTCAGCATGCCTCTTCGTCCATGCCATAAACATTTATATTGCTTGGAAAATAGTATAAGATTTATTTGACTTGATTTATTTATTTTATGTATGAAATGTGTTTTGTGATATTTTATGCAAATATAAAACTTCATAATAATATACTTAACAGAAATATTGACAATAGCTAAAGAAAAAATTTGTTGAGAGTGTAAATAGGATAATTCTCATAATGAAAAGACCAATAAAGTATTTCAGATCCCTTCACTTTGTTCACATTTTGATAGGTTCCAGTATTATGATAAAATTATTTAAGTGCATTTTTTCCTTCTTCAAACAACACTCAATACTCCTGAATGAGAAGGGAAAAAGGGATTGTTTAGAAATTTTTGCAAATTTCTTAAAAATATAAAGCTGAAATATCACATTGACTTAGTGATAATAATAATAATAATAATAATAATAATAATAATAATAGTATATTTTAGTTAAATGTGCCTTTTATGGTGCTCAAGGACACCTTACAAAAGTACAAAAACACAATACAAAAAAACCCAATTAAAATAAAATAATATTATGTAAATATAATTATAAAAGTGCAAAAACCATACAGTCAAGGAACAAAAAAAGGGAAGTTGGCAAGTCTAAAATGGTAAGTTTTAAGTCTGGATTTCAAATTGGTAAGTGAATCAGTGCTGTAGCTATCTCAAGAGAGGGAGTTCCAAGGACGAGGAGCAACAAAGCTAAAAGATCTAAAGCCCATGGCAGATAAATGAGCAGAGTGTGTAACAAGGAGATTTGAATTAGAAGATCTAAGAGTACAAGTAGGTTTATAAATGTGTAATACTGTAGATCTGGGGTGCTAGATTATGAAGAGGTTTGAGTGTTAGCAAAATCTTGAAATCAATATGATATTTAATAGGAAGCCAGTGCAGTTCACACAGGAGTAATACAGTATGTTCTATGGAAGTGGTTCTGGTAATATCATGAGCAGCAGCAACTCTGAACCAGCTGAAGCCTATGCAAAAGATTGTCAGAAAGGCCAAACAGTATAGAATTACAGTAATCAATGTGAGATGTTACCAAAGCATGTACAAGGATAGCAGTACTATTAGCTGTAAGAAATGGACGAAGGTGAAACTATGCTGGGTAATATTATTCATTTTTCTTTGAAAGATAAGAGTGTTGTCAAGGAGGCACTGTACAACCATCAATTTTCAAAGAAAAAATGTCAAATCTAGCGAGAGCAGATTTAGTACAAATGAGGAGAACCTTAGTGTTGACATTATTAAGTATGAAAAACTTTGAGGACAGTCATGCTTTTATTTCAGTAAGGCAATAAGAGAAGATGAAGGGAGGAAAGACAGAATTAGGCTTGGTAGATAAATACATATGGGTGTCATCAGAGTAGTAATGAAACTGAATATCAAATCTCCTAAAAATATTGCCAAGTGGTAGAAAGAAGATAATAAATAAAAGAGTGTCCAAAACAGAGCCTTAGGGAACACCACTAGTGATTTGGGTGGGCTGTGATCTAAAATTCTTAAGCTAAACAAAATGTGTATGACCAGAGAGATATGAAGCAAACGAAGTGTAGGGAATACCATTGATTCCTTTAAAGACTAATTTATCTTACAAAATGCTCTGAGAGACTGTGTCAAAGGCCATATTCAGGTCTAGTAGCACCAGAATGGTCAACAGCCCAGAATCATCTGCCATTAGCACGTCATTAGTGATTTTAACCAAAGCTGTCTCTGTACCATGGAAAGTGCAGAAACCAGAATGAAACTGTTCAAATAAATCATTATTGGTAAGATACGCATGAACCTGTGCAGCTGGTGTCTTCTCAAGTATTTTTGATAGAAATGACAGGTTTGATATTGGTCTAAAATTATTCAGACTATCAGGATCAGCGTTAGGCTTCTTTAAAATGGGAATTATAGTAGCCATCTTAGAAGCTGAAGGAACACAACCATAAGAAAGTGATGAATGTATAATGTCAGTTATTAATGAGACAATACAGGGCAGGCAAGTTTTTACCAAATAAGCAGGAACTGGATCTAACTGGGAAGTACAAGGTTTAGATTTTTTAATGAATCAGAGCTTTCACAAACAGTAGACAGTGTAAAGGACAAACATATTAGTAAATTAGTAAAACCGAATTATTACCGAATTATTACCGGTGGTCAGTTTAATTGAATGGATATGATAAGTAAACACACCTGTTTATGGAAGGTCCCATGGATGAAAATGTGTATCAGAGCAAAAATCAAGTCATGAGGTCAAAGGAAGTGCCTGCAGAGATTAGAGACAGGGTTTTGTCAAGGTACAGGAAAAGGCTAAAAAAATTCCCACAACATTTAAGGTTTCGAAGAGCACATTTGCCTCCATAATTCTTAAATGGTATGAATTTGGAACAACCACAATAAAAAAGAGAGGTGACCAAGAACCCGATTGTCATTCTGGCTGGCCTCCAGAGAATGTGTGTAGAGATGGGAGAAGCTTCCAGAAGGATACCTACCACTGCAATACTCCACTAATTTGGGATTTATGGCGAATTGGCCACATGACACATAAAAGCCCACATGGAGTTTCCAAAAGGGCACCTAAAGGACTCTCGGACTATGAGAAACAAGATTATGTTTATATACAGTATGTATGAGAATTACGTGTGGGTTAAAAGAATTCTCCACCCAAAAATTATAATTTTTTATCTGTTACTTTCCCCGGTTTGTAGTGATTGCCAGGGGCACACATTACATCTCATGTTTTTTATGCAAAATAGAATTTTTAAACTTTCTTATACAACAGGCTTCATCCAACCCTGAAGAACAGCAAACAAAATTAAAAGGTCCATGATACAATCTTAATTTACTCGTGTCACATAATCTATACTATTCAGCGGTATGCTCACAACATCTAAAACATATCTTTGTTTGTACAAAAATGTTGTTAAACACTTAAATTACTTAAATCAGACTACCGCACGAAATTGAAGTATGTTCAAACGGGCCCAGTTCTCCTCATTCATTGGTCAAGATTCCTGTCTTCAGTAGTGAACACTGAACTAGGACTGATCCTTGTGCCAGTCCACTTTGACAGAGTTTCCTTTTTCCATGTTCTCAGTTTACACAATGTTATTACTGCTGATGGTTAAAATGAAGAAATTTGTACAAAAGGAGCTGAGCCATTTGGCACTGGTTAGTAGATATAACTTCATTATGATAAGCTACCATGTGCTAGTTTTCAGCTGTATTTTTACCACCACACAAGGATATTGTAAATATTGGAGTAATAAAATGATTTCCAGAAGGGAAAAGCAGTCATTTTAATGTCTGGAAAATGTCTAAAGTTCTTTATGGAGGAATCACAGATATTAATTTAGGAACAGAATCTGGCAATAATTCATTTATAGTTAGTTGTGCAAAAAATAGTTCTTTTATAAGGGCCACTCCATTGTATTCCTGAATTGCAAATTTTAAAAGGCACATCATTTTTCACTTAGTTTCTTTAAGCAGAAACCAAAATCATTAAGTTTAATTTCAGTGCTCATTATTGTTATAAGCTCAGAGTTCCTTGTATTTTGTCAGACTTGCGTCATATGTAATTAAATGGCTCATACATTTAAAAACCACAGGCTTTTACTTCCTGGCTGCAATCTAGATTTTGTATGCTGCAAAGAAACTTTAAATATCATTCTGTCTATAGTAATATATTTTAGATATGTTCAGATGTACATTGCCGAAACTCCTACCTTGTTTCATGTTGAATAAATGACAGTGTCATGATTTCTAGTTTCTTTTTAACATTTCATGCCTGCACATTTTTTCTGTATGTATTCATTTTGCTTACTATTAATTTTCATGTTATACTTTGTGGCATTTTCATGAAACCATTTTGTTTTATGGATGCTGACATTTTGTGTTGTTTATTGTTACTATACCCATTGCCATTCATGTGAAATGTAAGTCACATGACATTTTATGTCATTGTCTTACCTATAAATGATGATGGTATTGTATCTCTCTTGTCTTTGCTCAGACACTGGTCTTTTTTTTTTCCTTTTTGCATGCAGTATATGCCTATACATTGATTAGACTACATGCTTAACTGATCCCTTTGGTTTAGTCATCTCCAGGTTCTTTTATTCTTCTTTGCACTGCATGAATACCAACCTTTTAAAGGTGCTTCACAACAAATAGATCTATATAATTTATTGAATTCATATCTGAAACAGTCAGCCCAATACATTGAGTTCTATCTATACATTAGCTTGAAATCTTAGGTCTGGGTTCAAACCCCAGCCAACACACTGGCTTTGTGGAATTTGCATGTTCTATGACTCTGAATAGTCCTCATGTGAGTATAAGCAGGAGTGTACTTTTAATGGACTTCCAAATTGCCCAGGGTTCTTTACTTCTTGGTCTTGAAATGGATTAAAGGAATATCACATCAATGCTATTTTTGTACAGTATGTGTTATTTACTCCACATGTTTTGTAGTGATGACCAAAGAAAATTTTTAATCTCATGTTTTCACCCAGAGCAACGATAAAAAAAGTTTATGGTAACATGTAAGCTAATGATAACCAATGCTGTACAATGGAAAAATTATGTGAAAAATGTCCATGGAAAAAGGAAAAAGTCACACATTACTCATCATTTAATCCATACTGTATATCATTTATCCAGTTGTATGCTCAAAATGTACAAAAAACATGCATTTTTTACTATTGGTAAATAGGTACTTAAGTAAAAATCAACACACGTCATAAACAGGAAAAACAGGTCACATGGGATTGCATTTTTAAACAGAAGATTTGCCTCTCCCCCTCATTCTTTGGCCAAGAGTCTTAAATAAAAATAAAATTTCTGGGTATATTATTCCCTTAAGAATGTTTTATAATAGATACATGAATGGTTAAGAGTTGCAGTAATAAGTTAGATTTATAACAAAATTAGCACATAGTACACTTTTGAGCACCAAATGTAACAAGACCAATGCTCTTAATAGTTGTTTGATACTATAATGATGCAACAGGAACACAGTAAAGGGTTGGGGACTTCTGTTGCACCTTGTTTAATATCGAAACAAAAAAATAAGTAAATGGGGGGTATTTTGAAGCCAGAGCTTTGCTTTCCACAGGGTTCGAGAGTGATTGCTGACTTCCTGTTTCTTGATCCCTTGAGTACGTGATAGGGCAGAAGAGGCAGGACTTTCCAGACTAGAATGTAAGTGACATCTCTAGTTTTCCAGGGGATCATCTTCCATTCTATAGATAAAAAGGGAGAAAGAGTCAATAATAGTGCTTCCCCACTCTCTAGCCCCTCATTCTTACGTCATTTGAGCTCTGAAGATGTCCCCTAAGTGTGTATTTTTACAACACATACATGCAAACAACAGTAAACATTTTCATCTCTGCAATTAAGTCACATTGAAGCAACGTGCACATCTATTGAACAAATCCTAACTGCATGCACCCAGCCAGTGTCTTTTGAATATCCCCATATGTACATGGACTCTCCTGTGGGGCAACAACAGAATAGGACAGGGAAACTCTGTAGTCCTACTGGGATTATTCAGTGCTTTCAGGGGGAATGACAGAGGTACCTGTCCATGGCAATGTACACCGGACTACTCATAAATGTACCTGGGTCAAAAATCAATGATCCATTTTATGTTTTTGTTATCATATCTGAGGCTTACAGGACTGCTTTGAAACAACTGATTGGCAGATGTTTGAGGATGCAGCTGATGGCAACATCAATGAATTCACAGACTTTGTCACAGGATATATCAGCAAGTGCATTGACGATGTTGTCACTAAAACCACCGTTTGCATATATCCTAACTAGAAACCCTGGGTAAATAGGGAGATTCGGGCTAAGCTCAAGGCGCGGACCTCTGCCTTTGGCTCAGGGGACTCTGATGCATACAAAGCAGCCAGATACGACCTCCGGAGGTCCATCAAGAAGGCCAAACGGGACTACAGGGACAAAGTGGAGTCAAGCTACCACAGCTCTGACACCAAGTGCCTGTGGAATGGACTGTGCTGCATCACTGACTATAAAAAGAAATACACAGTCAGTGTTCAGCCCACTGCATGTCTTGCAAACGAGCTCAACACTTTCTATGCTCATTTTGATGCAGCCAACAAAGAACAGGTGCTATATCCTCAAGGGGGCAGTGAGTCTGTCACTCTGATCCTTGAAACGTCTGATGTGAGAAGGTCCTTCAAAAAGGTCAATCCTCGCAAAGCTCCGGGACCAGATGGCATCCCAGGCCGTGCCCTCAGGGCGTGCACTGACCAGCTAGCAGGTGTGTTCACCAACATCTTCAATCTCTCCCTGAGGCAGTCAGTGATCCCCACTTCCTTCAAGGCATCCACCATCATTCCTGTCCCAAAGAAACCGGTGGTCTCCTGTCTGAATGACTATCGCCCGGTTGCACTGACATCGGTCATTATGAAGTGCTTCGAGCAACTGGTCAAAGGTTACATCTTCTCTTCCCTCCCCGACACGCTGGATCCTCTCCAATTTGCTTACAGAGCAAACAGATCTACAGAGGATGCCATTGCGCTAACAATAAACACTGCCCTCACCCACCTGGAAAGAGGAAATACATATGTAAGAATGCTGTTCATAGATTACAGCTCGGCATTCAACACCATCATCCCCTCAAAACTTGTCTTGAAGCTTGACGACCTTGGGTTGGGGACGACCATCTGCAGATGGATTTTCTCTTTCCTGACAAACAGGCCCCAGGTGGTGAGAGTCGGCAAACACACGTCCTCATCACTCATTTTAAACACAGGAGCGCCGCAGGGCTGTGTGCTTAGACCCCTCTTGTATTCCTTGTTCACCCAACACTGTGTTGCAAAACACGGCACAAACACCATCATCAAGTTTGCAGACGACACAACCATCATAGGCCTTATCACTGACAACGATGAGACGGCCTACAGAGAGGAGGTGCTGGCATTGAGTAATTGGTGCCTGGATAACAACTTGTCTCTTAACGTCAGCAAAACCAAGGAGATGATTGTGGACTATCGGAAACAACAAGGCAGAGAACACCAGGCCATCTACATAAGCGGCGTAGAAGTTGAAAGGGTTAACAGCTTCAAGTTCCTTGGAGTAAACATCACCGAGGATCTCTCGTGGACCCTTCACATAGACACTGTGGTTAAGAAAGCTCGCCAGCGGCTCTACTTCCTGAGGAGGCTGAGGAAGTTTGGCATGAATGCCAACATCACCTCAAACTTTTACAGGAGTGTGGTCAAGAGTCTGCTGACGGGCTGCATTACCGTCTGGTATGGGAGTTGCTCTGCCAGCAGCCGGAAATCACTACAGAGACTGGTGAAGGCAGCAGAGCACATCACGGGCAAGAGTCTTCCTGCCATTGAAGACATTTACCTCCATTGGTGCCTGCGTAAGACAAGCAGCATCATAAAGGACCACAGCCATCCAGCACGCCAGCTGTTCTCCTTGTTACCGTCTGGCAGACGATACAGGAGTCTGGCTGCTCGGACTACACGACTTAAGAACAGTTTTTACCACCAGGCCACTCGACTCCTCAACAGCAACACCTGAACACTTACATACACTTACATTACATCTACATTGCACTACTCACACACAAACTGTACCTGCACACACTCTGAATACTGACTGGAACATGCATCTGCACTTTATGGAATATGCATCTGTACTTATAAAACATTATCTGTGCAATAACTGTCATTTGTACTTGCTGCTCTTCCAACTCATATTGCTCTATAACTTCTTTTATACGTACACATTTTATTTTATATGGCTTGTCTATTTTTAACTTGTAAATTTTTTTTTTTTTTTTATTATTTTTTTAGCTTTATTGGATCTAGGCTGAGTGACTTGTTTTTCTCGTCATACACATTTCATTGTATGTTGACCCTGTGTTAACCTATATATGACAAATAAACCTAAACCTAACCTTATTACTGGACACTCTGTGTAAACAGAGAAATTGAGCTGTCAACTGATCATCACTTGGTGGTAGCCAAGCTCAGACATATGGACATCTGCTGCATAGATCTTTTTTTCACCTGTGGTCTTAGTCAGTGTAGTATAAACTTTTGCTGAGTTTCAATGATATGAGATGGTAAGCCTCCTATAGTCTCTTTAACTGTATGTGACAAGAACCTACTGAAATCGTGTTATGTGAAAGCATCCCAAAAGTCAACTTGAAACCCAAAAGCTATTATATTTGTATTATGTATAAATTCTAGATTATATTCTAGGTGATTATCAGTGAAATAAAATGTGCAAAATTGCTACTGAATTCAATATAGCGTAATTGCAGACCACAGTACCTATGAGGTCAGTAGTTTAACACCCCAACATCACGAAATGCCCTCAACATCAGTCATGAAATGCCCATCACATTACACTGTGGTTAAGATTAGGGTTGTGGCAGGGTTATCTGACTCAAACAGCATTTCGTGACTGATGTTGTGTTCATTACCAGACCTATGTCATAGTTCAGGGGTGGGTAATGTTGGTCCTGGAGAGCTGCAGTGGCTGCAGGTTTTCATTCCAGCCCAATTGCTTAATTAGAAACCAATCCTTGCTAATCTCAGACCTTATTTAATTTTATGGCTTGTAAGTCTGCACAATGTAAGATTCTTACATCGTAGATATTTTCCTTTCCAAGGATATCATCCAAATGATTTGAAGCCTAAAGCAGATAATTTTCAGTCTGTCACATTTTTCTATTAAGTGTTTTATTAAATCAAACAGTGCATGATGAACACACACAGATGTAATTGGAAAAAAGCTAGCTGGAGAACTGCTGGTTGCTTTGTCATTTATATCTTATTGCTAATAAGGAGCCATTAAAACACTAAATGCAGCAGTTTAAGATTGAAATAAGCAATTAAGGGAGGGGAAACTTAACAAATGAGACCATTAAAATGAAGCATCAAAATGTCACTTAAGCAATAAGTGCTTCATCAGCAATAATTGACTTCTTATTAAGAAACTGGGCTGGAACAAAAAAGTTGCAGCCACTGCGGCTCTCCGGGACCGACATTGCCCATCCCTGTCATAGTTATTGCAGGCTGCAGTTAGACCCATCTCACTGAATTTACAATTTATATATTTGGTGTTTTGCAAAAGTAAAAAAGTTTATATTCTCTAACATAATATCTCTGTTTGCTGTTGGAAATATGAATGTAGTAATAGAACAATACAAATAACTTGTCAGAAACCGTCCACATAGTGTTCATCCGCAAAGAAATACAACATAAACACAGAAATACATTCTACTAATGTTCCTAACAGAAATACATCCTACTAATGTAACTAACTTTTATAGTATGAAATTTTATTTTACAGACTCGTTGTTACACATACACTATTTTAAAGGTCCATTTATTAACTCACAAAGCCAAGCTTAACCAGGCTGTTGAAATGACAGTCATCTCATATTTTGTAATTTACATTATGAGAATGTAGCAAAATTATTTTTTGGGAATATATAAAAGCAGTGCGAAGGACAGACTACACAGAATAAGCTACTGATAAAGTAATTCTACAGATATCAAGTATGACCCAAGTTTATAATACCATATGAAGGTTTCTTCTCTTACAACAGAGAAAACAATTATGAGATAGAGGTCTAACCAAAGAAACATATTTTTAGCAGCTGTTTTTTTCTTTCACTTACCATATACTGTATTACTTATTCCAGCCTATGTCAGCTCATTATCTTTTAAAATACATCAGTGGTTTCCTAATAAATGTCATTTGACATAAATTACTATATTTTCTGAGTAACCAACCCTTTGACTGATGAATATATTATTTCTTGAATCCTTCAGATATTTTCTTATTTTTCTTGAAAGGGTAGAGTTCCTTTTATGGAGTGGTTTGCCCATTACCTGTCTGATTTGAATGTTTCACACATCACATTTTATTTAATGTTTACAGGTAATTAAATAAATTGCTGCCAGCAATTTTTTAAGATGATCTGTACTATGTATGTCTTTGCTCCCTGACGGTTGGTGAATGTAATTAAAAATTAATAAATGTGTTCTGCGGCATGTTTGGAGGCATCATTAGTTCTTCTTGCATACAACAGAAGTGGGAATTCAAACATGACTAGTGATGTGTCGATGTTTCTAGCCTAGTTATTTAAGCATATGGCCCCTGACATGCCATAGCACTCATGTTACATTTAGTACAACATCTTTCTTTAACAGAAACTCTCATAGGAGTGAAACTTTATAGGATTATTTGAAGGCATTTTGTCTCCCCATTTCAATCTATTTTTTATTTTTACTCATTTTCAAATATTTCTGCTATTTCTCATAAAAATAAACTCATACTGAAGTACTCTAACTTCACATTTCCCAAAGAACTAGACATGTTCATATCTCCACACTCCAGTCCATTTTTGGAATTCAAATTATGGTAAATATCTTATCAAGATGGGGTCTAGATGGAAAAAAAATATGATGGGAACAAGTAGGAGTCAAGGTGTGGGGTCGTAATTCCTGCTAGGGAAAATCAATCAGAAAATGATTGTTGAAAATTAAAAACATCATTAATGCTAATTGAGGACATATTATTAATTGAAATATAAATGTAATGTCATTGTGAAAACATTGCATTTAGCCTTAAGACTTGTTTATGTCCTTGGCAATGATAATGTTCCTGTAAATAACATGAATAGTCATGGAAAGCCTATTAGAGAATAGAGGTAACCCAAACAATTGTAAAAAAAAGCAACACAAATAATTTAAATACATCATAAGAAAATAATATACTGTGTCATGTAGAGGGGTGATGATAAAAAGAGATTCATAAAAATTATATACTATATGTTGGGGTTGGTTGGTGGCATCATGTAAAAACCAAATGTAGATGGTGTTCATTGCATTAAATATTTTTCAACATAGAGACTGCCAAATTTTACAATTGTTGTAATACTAAAAAAACTGTTATAATTAAATTCATTAGAAATTCTTATTTGATTGAATGAATTTTACAAAACAAGGAACTTTCCCAGAATAAAAAAACAGTGGCTTGTGTTGGAGAATCAACATTCTATAGGGTAAGAACAAGATATTCTATTTTCATATGCCAAGTAAAGCCTCCTAAACAATAAATGACATTGAATAGTTGGTGACCATATAAAAGAATGTAGTTCCAAAGAATTCCATCAACTGTATTTGCTTGATAGCGTAAAATAAAAGAAAATAAAAAAATTAATCTATTCTCTATAGAACTTTATTTTCTTCATTTTTACATTTCCACCTAGGGCACATGTTTTTGGCTTAGGTACAGTTTGAAAAAAAACAAAACGATTTAGACAGTCCCTAGAGCTACAGTTTTAGGGGGCCCTGCCCCTTTAGGTTTCATATACATAGGACAAGGAAAGGTCTGTTTTGAGTTTCAGGGCCAGGTTTGCTTTTGAACACTGAAGCCTACCTTGAGTTTCCACAACTGTTTTTGAGTTTTAGGCCCGCTACTAACATAGTAAAAACAGCAAAAAATTAGATGAAAAGTCAGATTAAATGGTGTGTTCAACTCTAAAACAATCCTAAGATGAAAACAGAATTTTTCTTTGCATTGCTGTGAAGTGAAGTTACTCCCTTAATAGTGCAGTCATCTTATATAACATAGCTTACATGTTTTCACAGGTCACATGGATCAAGCATCACAAAAACGAGCATAGAAAATGGTAAAGTCCATGAAAAAATAATCTTACCAGTTTTCCCAACAATAAATATTACCACTGTCAAAGTAATAAAAATGGATCTATATATTAAATTTGGTCTATAATCAGCTTGTGCCCTGTCTAGACTTGCTTTTTGCTTGTGCGAAGTAATGTAGACAACTGGAAAATGGATGGATGGACATAAAAACTAGATGTCTCCAGAAATGCTTCTTCTCTACATGGCCATACTGGTTTCCATCCCTCAGCTGTGATGAACAAAACATTCTTTGATGTTGCAATAATGAATGCAAAGTATTGCTAAATGAGTTTATATTTTAGGTATATAAGGTCATTATTTTCACATGTACAGAGTGCAGTGAAATTCCTATTTGCATGGTCTAATCACCATACAACATGTTGCCCCTCTCCACTGCCAAAAATGTTTTATGATTATCATGGAAAACTAGTGTGGCCAAGGTATGTCTGTCACAGCTTGTTTTCTTTGTTTTTTACCGCTATGGCAGCAAAATGTGAAAGGGCAGAAAGATATGGTGGAACGCTTTCAGACAAGAGGATAAGAAAAAAAAATGAATAGTGCATTGGGCAGCAACATTATGCCATTTTCAACAAGCCTGTGGCTGTAATGAACCTGAGCTTTTGGCAGTTACTGTAGATGCAGAATGTCTTTCAGTAGCTTAAAAATATATTTTTAGTCATGTCATTAACATTTTGCTAAAAATTAAAAAGATCACCAACTAAATTGGATTGCATTGATTTGAGAATATTATACTCAACTGCCAGGTGTGTTTACTTTGACAATATACCTTTATGTCCCATTTACAACTGTAGACTTAAAAATAACTACCTGTACATCTAATTTTGATTACACTTTAGTTTAGGTCATAATAATTTTGCTGTATTTATAAAGTAATTATAATGTAACTACCTGTATAACTGTATGAATACTTTGTTAAAACTGTAAATTGAGAGAACAAGTGTAAAAGCAAAATCTTTATGAAATTGGTGGATTTATTAATAGGAAACAAACATTTGGAGAAGAAAGAGTGGTGGGAGAATGCAAATTATCAAAAAAAAACAGATTGACGGAAGCCCCCACCTCAGCTATTAAAAACACACTATTGGGATTTGGTCCTCTTCTTCTAGGTGGGTCCTCCACTATGCCACCATTGGAGAACAATGTACAACCAAAAGCAAAGCTCCAAACTCACCTCACACATCTTTTTTTGCTTCCACAATAACATAAGCCACACTTGTTCATCTTTCCTTCAAGTGCAAAGGTCTCGTGGCTAGGGTATGGCTTTAAGTTCTTCTTGAAAGCATTCCCATATAATTAATTGAGTTTTTTCCATGTTTAGGAACATTCTCAGAAAATCCAGTGCCATGATTTCTAGAACTACCTGTGGTAGCCCCAGGTTTCCTAGCATCCCAGACCCAAAAGGTGTAAGTGGGACCTTCTGTACCCCTTTTTGCGCCCTTTATTGACACCTAATAGTTAGAAAAAATTATTTTTCCCATGTAACTAATTTAAGATGTTAATGACTACTGAGTTTCCAGTGCACTTTATTATTAGTTGTATAGCCACCACTATGTTGTGATCTCTAATTTTCAGAAATTCTGTCTTTTCAGATTATGTTCCCGGCAATCTGTATATGAAATATAGGGGTTTCATTCACAAGGATTTAGAATATTTGGCTAGAAGTTTTGTATCTGTATTATTTTAAAGGTTTGTATTTTGGTTACAATTTTCTGCAACACCATTTTGTTTTCTTGATATGCGCTGTTCATTGTGAGCCTTTTGTATTTGCTGTTTCTATGGCAATATTTCCAAGAATGCACTGCAATGTACTTTTTGTGATGTCATCAGAACAAGAGTTTAAAGGTTGTCGTCGACAGCACTGGGATATCCAAGTTAGGATAAATCTTTGTTTTGCTTTGGTAAAGAGTATTCATTTTTGCTCTTCTCAGTTACTAAATCTTTGCTCTTGTTTGTTGACTTTTGCTTCTTATATTTTTTTTTTTGCTTGGTCATGTTGATTCCGGTCTCTTGCGAGTTAGCACACTGTAAAGGTAGCTGGCGTTTACTATATTGCTTTGTTACCCTGTAAGTTACCATCCTGGAGAAAAAAGACTTCTAGCAGACTTCTGTCTCTATAGAGCAGTGCTACTCAACTTCATGTACTTCAGGGGCCAAAAACTGGGAATTAGCCTGACTAAAGGGCTGCAATGCAAAACAAGTTAACATTTTCTGAAATTTTTGGTGTTGTTTCCTAAAGATTTAAGTAGAATGTTTTAAAAGTAGCAAATTTATTTAACAAATTTTCTTTGCATTTGGGGTTACATTTAATAACCAATCCTTCAAAAGAATAATACATGTAGAAATTAGCACTTTATTTAAAGTTGAGCTAACATAAGACTTCTCTTGTTGTAATTATATCACTAGATAAGAACAATTTTAACAAGTAACATTTATCTGAAAATGGGAGTAAAGTAAAAGTGCATCTTAAAATAATTATGAAAGATATTTGAAACTTTAATGTAATATCGATTAATTAACATTTTATTGCCCCATCTACTTTTGCTCTTTAAATGCTTATAAGGATAATATGTATGTAACATATGAATACTGCCATGCTTCACCATAAATACACAATAATACAATCAGAATGCTTATTAATGTTCCCTCTTGTCAACAAATATCCTCTCCTCTTGTTCGGCCTTTAAGTGGAAGAGGTGTGAGCATTTCCTCAGCAAGATCCATGCCATTAAAAAAGCGCACCAACACCATGACCTGGGCCATGTGTGATATATCGATTAACTCGTCAATGGCCAGACTAAAATATTCTGCATTACTTAGGTCAGTTACAAGCTTTTCAAAAAGATTATCAGAAATTGTTTCAACTCTTCAGGCTAGTGTAGAATCTCATAGTTGCAATTTGGATATCTGACCAATGATATCGTCTTTATTTTTAAAATCAGCGAAAAGAGATTCACTGCACTCCAAGAAACATTTTTTAATAAGCTCAACTTCAGTAAAAGGACTGCAGCTCTTTACAATGTTCCACACTATTTTATATGAGGCTTCTGTAATGGAATCACTCTCTTTTATTTTGCATCATAGTAAATTTTGCTGGCCATGTAGGCCGTCTAAAAGTGAGCGGATTTTATCCTTTCTTAAATTGGTTTTAGGGGGATATAATTTTCTAAAGTCAGCATGACAGCTTTCGTGGTGATGCTGGATATTTGAGCTTTTTGGTACTGCTATACTTCACAGACAAAGCAGACATAGAGGTTTATTGTTTATTTCAGTGAATGCGAATTCTTCTTCCCATGCTTTGTTAAATGTTCTATGCTTATTTGAAATTTTGTGTTTTGCCATTTTCTTGTTGTTTTCACCAGTAGCTCTCTAAACATTTTGTCTACTTCGCGTTGTGATACAGAAAGAAACTTTGCATGAACTGAAAAAATGTATAAAACACTAGTGCGCCCCCTTTTGAGAGAAAACGGAATGTTCTTATTTTGAGCAGGAATTTAAATTCTGAAAATGATTAATAGACTTTAATGCATTTCTTATTTCCTGGGGGCCACAGAAAATGCTTTAGGGGTCCGCATGTGGCCCACAGGCCGCGTGTTGAGTAGCCCAGCTATAGAGTATAACTCGTTCTTCCTGCCTTACATATTGAAGCACATATATGTGTAGCTACTAGTGCAGTGGACGACCTCGCAGCCCTCACAAGGATAGTGGTCCCACAGACCTAAAGTGCCCTCTCATTATACATCCAGAAAGCCAGTTGAAAATTATGTATTTCGTTTTTGAAAACATAAGTATTGTAAATATTTTATGCATTTCTAGACTAAACAAAACAGTGGGAAACTGAATATCATGTCAGATTATGTTATATATAACTAAATATCAATTAGTGCAGGAACCTCCTTACAAGTAGGACTGAAAGATGGCTGTCTACAAGCACTTCATAGTCTGAATGGGGAGAAATGAGTGTTTGGGAGCAGGCTTGGTGGAGATGGACGTTTGAATGGCAGCAATCCATCCTTTAAATTAGGAGGATTAGAGAAAGAGGATCAAGACTTTCTTGAGAAATAAATAAACTGAAACCCTGCAAAGGCGTTAGTACTTGCCTGCATAAGCATCATCCCAGTGATGATGAACAATGTAATAGCAATCGCTGATACTGTAATACTAATAGTGTTCAGATTGGAAACAGTGTAAACCATTAAAGTCTTGTTCCCGGTCCATATACGTTTTAGAGGTTTTTCCTGTCACCTATGTAAATGTCCAAGTGAAGTCATTGATTTCATTAGACTTTTAGAATGCAGATTTTGTGTTTAGTTGTTAAATAGACAAGCCCTTTATTGGTATGAGCCTATGGCAGTTTGACCGAGAGGACTCCAACTGTCAGCTGTCAGCAGGAGTTTGTAGGGACTGAAAGGAGATCAGTGCACTCTTTTAAAGGAGTGTTGATTCTTCAGCAAGAAATGAAATGGTCAAAATGAAGCTTCAGCAGTCTCTGACAGATGCAATTTATGCATATACTGTATATGTCACAAAGATTGGCTTTTCTGAGTGATGCTGGCATATGTGTATAATGCATTTCGAATGTCTAAAATATGCATATTCAAGCTAATAACATTTTTCATATTTAATTTATTGTATATTCTATAGTACGATTTCAGTGTTCTGCCAACAGGACTGCCCTGATTACAACTGGGTATTTCACATACTGACAATGAACCCTTTAATAAAGATATGACAAATGACTGTCCAGCTCCAAACCTAGGCAGTGAAATGCAGTATTTATACAAATATAAGTAAATAAAACTATTAGGGTATCAAAATGTTTCATTATGTTTACACCACATTAGTTTTCCCGTGAACTGCAACAGTTTGGCCAGGTACAGCACCATTTATTTGAATAGTTTCTGACTCCAGGGGATAGGCTGGTGAGTTCAAAACAGATGTTTTTTTTATTTTAAAGTGGGGGTGAGTGCCTCTAGAATTTTTACATTATTTTTAATGGTGGAGACTTGGCTCCAACCTTTTTTGGTCTTGGCACCCCCATACCAATTACACAGTATATCTAACATGTACCTAATACAACAAAATAAATAAGTTCTTATTTCATGTCATTATTCCGTGTTACACTGTGCATAACTGCCATCACTCGTATGCACATAGGGGGAAGTTTAAGGGCTCTGGTGATGGTAATTCTTCAATACTCCAGGGCTTAGTGATGTGTGATATTGCCTTCTCTTTTCCTCCCTCTGCAGACCAGACGAAGATTGGCAGTTTTCCCACCTCTGACATCACTTCCAGTGTCAGTCCACCTGGACCCGCCTCTTCCTGTCAAGAGTACACATAAGCAAAAGTTCCACCATCTTTGAGTCAGTCAACACCAGACTCCAGTCTGAATAGATGATTCTCTAACACTCTAAATTATGTTTTGTTTATTTTTGAAATTCAGTTATACAGGGTTTGCGCACAGGTGCTCCAAACCTTCTTATTTGTGTCCTCTTGTTCTTACCATAATTATGGTTGCTTCAGATACAGTGTTACAAACACAGTTATATTATTATTACATCATAATCTAACTAAATGTACACTTTATTTAGGGATATTTTAACTAGCATTCCAAAAGAATTGTAAACCATCTTTGCTAGAAAAATTAGAACAAGCCATTGCGAAACCAAATCTAAAAAATAGTGTTACCTGTTAAACATAAAGCCCAATTTTTATTAAACAGTTTTAGTTGATAAAAGAAAATAATTGCTTCAAACTGCTTTCACATAAACTGGAAAAGTGCAAACTTTTCTGAACACAACTTGTTAAAAAATAATCTTGGGGGAAATACTGTATACCAAGTATTACCAACCTATCAATTTATATTATTATTTGGTTCAATTACACTACTTAAAGTTGTTTATTTATGTTACCATTTTATGGAATAATAAATTATATAGTGTCTACAAAAAGATTTAGAAAGATATCAGATCGACTAATGTCAGTTCATTATCCTCTTATTTTAAAGGTGGAAGCTGAGTCACCAAAAAAATTAGAAGAATCAGTGAAAACTGTTAATGAAATGCTGGGCTGTGTAGTTTTGATGAGGGTGCACTAATGGTTTTGGCCACCAGGAGTCAGCAGATCCTAGGAGCCTCAGTCAAGTTAAAGGAGAGCACCATCATGACTGCTCAGCTTATTCTCAAACTGCCATTTAGCAAGGACCATGCTTAATAAGACTACTAACGTGCTGTGTCAAAAGTGTGATGTGCAGATGGCTTAGTCAGAATAAGTAAGACAGGAAAAAAGAGCAAGTGAGAAATGACCTTACCTGATAAATAGGGGCACACCTATATGTAGTTACGTCCACTGGGAGAGTTTGTCTTTCTTGTTTTACTGCTGAAGTGGTGGTCATTTATTCTAACATTGTGGGGGCTTGTGGTGAGCCACACACTGAACAAATTAAGTTTTTGTTGAGCTTTTTATACATCCCCTGAGTATGCTAAATCACATTCTAGGGGTTGCCAGGAGTATATCCTATCACATGATGGAGATGCAGGTGTTATGAAATTTTGAAATTCATCAGTTTATGAGAGGATATATTATAAATATATTTATGATTGTACTTTCTCTTTTTACAAGTATGACTTGCAAAAGTAGATACAAAAACTCATTGAGCAAAATTAAAAGATGGCTTTATAGATTCATGTTTTAAATACATAATAAACTTATTTATAAACGCATAGTACCTGGTTGAAAATATTCCTACCTTTTTAGTGTCCTATCATTCTTTTATTATAGAAGATTTATGTACTTTTAGCAAGACTGTAAGCTTGACTTTGATTTCAGATATGGAATTTGTGTTTATATTGTCCTTCTTTAGATCTTTTTCACTATGACCAGAACCTTAAGTTATATTTCAGCTCTGTCTTTGTCAAGCTGGGTGTTCTGAAGTCTTTTTTTTCACAGCAGCAACTGAACAAGTGAATGCAAGACAGAAATTCAGGAAATGAGCAAGTAGTGTTTTATTGTCTAATTTAAAGATCGATTTCCTTCCATTCTAAAATGTTGAATAACAGATATCACCACATACAAGAGCTTACTGATTAATCCAGCTGTTGAACTTGACCTTGAACTTGAACAGAATTTCACTGCCAAACAAAATATCTTATTTACTGCCTTTATATAGAGAAGATTATCCAAGGCACAAGTATCGATTATTAAAATTGTTTAAATATGTCTACAAATGTAGCAGTTGAGGGAGCAAATGAATGCTAACTGATGTGAGTCAATGGTGATGATTTAGCCTTCAATCGTGCAATTCTATTGATAGTGTGCGATTACCTGCTGTTTCTCTAGTAGCAGTTTTGTTATTTCATTTTTCAATAATTTCTCACAACAGGAGTTATCAAAGACGAAATATTAAGCATTATATATTTAAAGGAATTCATTTAACAACCAGTGACACGTTAAGCACAGCCATGCAGTTTATTAATGCGAAGTAGGCACTACACTGGAGAATATTTGTTTTTATTTTAAATATGAATACCAGATAAGTGTAACTAATTTAAATCTGTGCCAGCAATATTAACATATCACATGTTTGAGATCATAAATATATATTATTATACATTATATTTTTTTTACTCATCACATTAAGGCAAAATACTTTAGTCATTGTGGACATATCTATGCAGTACCAACAGTTTTTGTTTAACAAAAAATCTCATATTTATTGCTGCCATAATTCAGTAGGAGAATAAAAGAGTAGACAAACACTAATATCTGTTTTTTCTCACTGGACTAGACTAGACTAATAACAGTAGTTAGATAGATAGTGCTTTTATTTGTGAGAGCAGCCACAATGAGACATTATAATGCTGTTTTGCTGTAGATATGAAATAAGCTCCAGTCATGTTTCCTCACACATTTCTGTTGAATATTTCATCAGGTGTAAGTACCCAGGGTTAGTTTGTCAGAAAGAAGAAATGCAGCATTGTTCATATTGGCATTCAGTTTTGTTTTAATTATCTTCTTTTCTACTACCTCCAGGGGGTCCAGAGTACATCCCAACACTGAGCCCGCCTTTTTAATCAGATTGTTGATTCAGTGGGCTTCTGATGAAGAGATGTTACTGGCCCAGCGGCACAGCATAGAAAATGACACTGGCCATTACAGAGTTATAAAGCATGTAATGGATGTCAGTACCCACATGCAAGGGACAAAGTCTCCTAAAAAAAAGTCTGCTCTGCCTTTTCTTATATAGTTCCTCTATGTCAATAAACCAGTCCAGCTTGTTATTAATGTACAAGTTATTTTAGCAGTGCACCACCACTACATCCACTCCTTGAATAGTGACTGGGTGCAGAGTCTTTTAAGTGCGGAGAAAGTCAATAACCAGTTTCTTGGCTTTTCTGATGTAAGTCGCAGACACTTCTCTTTGCATCAAGAAACCAAGTTCTCCGCCTGACTTCTATACTCTGTCTCATCCACCTTATCAATACACCCTATTGGAAAATTCCTGCTAGTGACATGACCTAGTGTTATATTAATATATCCTGGCAAAGTATCGGGACAAAAAACTGAAGTTTTAAGCATACCCGAATATGATTTGACCACTTTAAGAGGGATGCATATCTGTGAATAGATGTCTATCTATATGTTAGGACATGGCTCTGTGAACATAACTGAAAAATCAGTCTAAATGAAACTTGGCAAAGCTTTTACTAATGTACAATCAAAAGCATATAAATGACCAATGGCATCGATGCCAGAACTGTGGCTGGCTGCAGCAGGTGTGACACCCTCTTCAGCCTTCTAATTGTAAAACATCTTTCTGTCAGTAGATGGTGGAAGTGAGCAAGCATATGACTTAATTGCATTCTGTCATCAGGTGTTTGTTTGTAAACGTCTATGGTAATTTGTTTGAATTACCACATGTGACATTTCAACTTGCTACATTGTTCTGTACAAATGAATTTCTGGTTGGCATTCTGGGAGAAAGGCACGGTCACTTGGTTTGCTGTTCAGTCCACACAAGAATAAAGTAAGCATTTTTTGTTAAAATAAAAAGCAAGCAAAGGTTATAAAGCCATGTACTTTACTTCTCCAAATGCAAAGAAACCATAAAAAAGAACATAGATGTGACATCATAAGAGTAACCAAAAGACTCAAGTTGTTTCTCCTGTAATATATTACATATCCATCTACAACAACAACATTTATTTATATAGCACATTTTCATATAAATAATGTAGCTCAAAGTGCTTTACATGATGAAGAAAAGAGGAAAAAAAAAAGACAAAGTAAGAATTAAAATAAGACAACACTAATTAACATAGAATAAGAGTAAGGTCCGATGGCCAGGGAGGACAGAAAAAACAAAAACACTCCAGACAGCTGGAGAAAAAAAAAATCTGCAGGGGTTCCAGACCATGAGACCATCCAGCCCCCTCTGGGCATTCTACCTAACATAAATGGACAGTCCTCTTTGTATTTAGGGTTTTCATGGAAGGACTTGATGATGATGGTCATGTAGACTTCTGGCTTTTAATCCATATCTATATATTATATATCTATCAGAAAAGACATCTGGTATCATTTAGAATTTAACCTGGAGTTGGATCACAGTCTATCAGAGGGCCAATGTATACACTGAATTTGGGCGAGCATATATACAGTACGGGCGGCACGGTGGCGCAGTGGGTAGCGCTGCTGCCTCGCAGTTGGGTGACCTGGGGACCCGGGTTCGCTTCCCGGGTCCTCCCTGCGTGGAGTTTGCATGTTCTCCCCGTGTCTGCGTGGGTTTCCTCCGGGCGCTCCGGTTTCCTCCCACAGTCCAATGACATGCAGGTTAGGTGGATTGGCGATTCTACATTGGCCCTAGTGTGTGCTTGGTGTGTGGGTGTGTTTGTGTGTGTCCTGCGGTGGGTTGGCACCCTGCCCAGGATTGGTTCCTGCCTTGTGCCCTGTGTTGGCTGGGATTGGCTCCAGCAGACCCCCGTGACCCTGTGTTCGGATTCAGCGGGTTGGAAAATGGATGGATGGATAGATATATATAGTACATGAAATCACTATGTTCTTTAGTGTGTTTCATACCAGTGTTGTAAAAGTGTGATTATCTATGAAAATAAAACATATACAAATGGATTTGTTTAATTTAAATAAGCACAAAAAGACGGTGGTGAGTGTTAAACAAAATACTGTTTACTACGCAGGACAAAAAGCACAGTTAAAGCCCTGTCACATTGCACAATTTTTCCACCAAGGTTTAGTCATTGACTTAATTCAAATAATCTTAGCAAGCCAGAGGCAGCTGTTGTGCACTCCTGTGACTTTTAGTCATGTAACCTGACATGCCTAGAAACTTAGGGTAGCCTGTCTACAACTGACACAGGCAAAGTCAAACAGTTTTGATATTGTGCAAGATTTGAGAATGAACGAGTGCTCATCCAGAAGTGCAATGCATGTTAAACAGCCATGAAAAATAAGAAATGCTTGTGTTTTGGACCTTGAAAACAGAAGAGACTGGTCTGTCTGGTGTCTTGTATTTTAGGTGCCACAAGAGAATGAAAACAAAAGTTGAGATTGCAGCTGAACTTGCCTACCTGCAAAGCATTTGTACAGCACTGACTTTGTCAGGTACACTGGTGTAACAACGGATTGTGCAGCTTGTGCAAAGCACAAGGGCTTACGAGCTTGGGGGGCCCATTCGGAGCCATATAGATTTAAAAAAAATGTTTAATAACTTAATTAAACAGCACTTTCACAGTCTCGATGCAGTGGCTTCAATGTTCAATGTCTTGTTACCATCAACTCTGACCTCGATGGCTGATGACAAATTGTATGCTGCTGCTGCCAATCTTCTCATTGAACGCTATAGCACCAACATTTCACTGGCATTTTGTGCTCAATTGTTGTCATTTCGTGCATGTTTCCAATCCATCCTGTCAACCGAATTGACTGTTTTCGAAGTAGCTGAACTGTTGCTGATAGATCACTGTGCACTGTTGTCTACTTTCAGTGACGTTTGCAAGTTACATGTTACTGCTGACTATAACAGTGACTGTTGCTGCGTGTGAACGATCATTCTCCAAGTTAAAACCCATTATAAATTACCTCAGAAGCACCACGTTGGAAGACAGACTTAGTGGCTTGGTGGTACTCTCAATTGAAAACATGCGTGCCAGAAAACTTGACATGTCAAACATTGTTGAGGCTTTTGCGCAACAGAAGAAAAAAACAAAGAAAATGCATCTATAACAAGTGTTAGTATCTTTGCAGACATGAGTTCAGTTGTGAACTGCTCAAAGATGGCGGAAAGAGGTGGGTCCAGGCAGATGGACACCGGAAGTGACGTCAGTGGTGGTGTAGTCATTAATGTTACAGTATGCCGAAAAAGGAAGAGAAATAAATTAGTACACAGTGTCAATCCCTGAAGTGGCAGGTACCATTACTAGAGCCTTTAAGATATCACCTTTGTGACAACATGCAGCATCTGAGTAGAGTAAAAGTGAAAAGCAAGTGAAAAAGTGTAACAAACTTACGTTACTGGATTTTAACAAAAAGTTAATCTTACTTACTGTATGTACAAAACACAACATGAAGAAAACATGATATTGACTGGGAAACATTGTCAGAAACACAAATACTGAAACAATTGAAAGGGACAAGGCTCTAATATATTTTATTGGCCACTTGGCTGTAAGATTTCTTCAGCTTCTCATTGGATGTTTTGCTTTGAAAAGGCACCAAAGGAAAAGTTCCATGCTGAAGAAATTCCTCAACTCTGGAGAGTAAAGGTGTCGCCACCACTCTGTCATTCTCAAGAATGAGATCACTGCATAGGCCATTCAAAATGTTAATAAGATGTATAGTGTTTTAATGTTCCATGGCAAAATATTGCTGCTACAGTATTGTACACCTACACTACCCTGGTGCATCTCTTTGGCTCTATGCCCTATGATGTGCCTGCCACATCACTTGACTTTGTTCAGGCAGAATCCAGCCTGATCCACATGCATAACTATACACAATATATGTGGGTGTCACTTGCCTCCATCTCCATCACCCTCTGCAAAACACACAAAGCAATTCATATACTGTAAAACCCAAATAGCTTAGAACACCATCTTAAAACAACAAAGCAGTAACCATACACCTACTGTATTCTACTTTCTGTTACATTGTCTGAAAGACATTGATTTGGTTACATGGAAAGAAAAACTATTGCTTTTTGGCCTTACTTGTACATAATGGCTCCTAAACTCCTTCACCCTTTCGCTTTTTCTTTCAAGTGGAGCCTTATACGGCTGTTTCATTAACACAGTGTGTTTCTATAGCACCTTATGAATGGTGGACAGACTCACAGAAGCATCATCCTCAACGATGATGTCTTTGTTGATGACAGCACTCTGAATCTTTCAAAGTCTAATGGCCTTGTTTTCCCTTATAATATTGACTATGGCCATTTCTTGTTCAGATATAAACACTGAACCTTTACTCCCAGAGTGTGGAAGTGGTACAATTGTAGGAATGCAAAATATATGCATGTGAAATGAGAAGCAATCCACTGATTCATTAGTACAAGGTGGCATATTACAGTGCAACACTCTATGACATGGACTTACAAGGATACAGCTATATATAGTTCAGTATAGAGTATGTGCAGGATGTTAGAGTACTGGGGTCACATAATTGTTCTTTTTCCTGAACAATGCATATTATGTATGCTACAGATGACCTCCTCAGCTAGCGCTGTGTTCTATGACCTGCCTCAGCCATACTTGGGCTACTTGGGCTATGATTGAGCTATTCCTTCCTGTCCCTCTGCACTTCCTCTTCAAATTCTCTTTGTCTACTGTACCACCAAACATTTGAATACCATGTCCTCCTGGAAGTCCAGGTTCTTGTGCATCTCTTACATCTGCTTCTTGTTCCTTTCTCAACAGATGTCTGAACTGAAACCCTGAGCATTTATTTGGTTGGTTGTTTGAGTAACAACTTAAACTTGGGGGATCAATTGACATGTGTACTCTTTTATAGAGCTTTGCAGTTTTCAAAATAGGGTGAATCACACATATCACTGTGTCCTGTTTTAACAGATAAACAATATCATTATGCATTGGTATTTTGTATGCAGTGATTTATGCAATGAACAACTGTATCACTGTGAGTGTAAATTATACATAACCAAGTGACAATAGTACAACCATTTTTGTCCATAATGTCATAATCAAATTAGAGTTGTGTCTGTGTAATGACAGCTATTCTTAGTGTTTTGCAAAAGGTGCATTAGCATTTACATTTTGTGTATGTACAATGAGAATTTCATCTTTTTGCCTCTGAGGGTTTCACACTATATGTGTTCTTCTGCCACTAGGACTGATCAGGTACAGTTAATTTAAGGACCAGGAGATGAAATGTAAAGCTTTAAAAAGACAAAGTGAAAATATCAATTAATTTGGTTACCAAAAATCTAAACTTAACTCAAATGGAGGATTGCTAGAATTTCAAATACACACAATTTCAAATTTCAAATATTTGATTTCATTATTTGCAATCCTGGATACTTTCAGGACCATGGCACTGTTAATTTAAGGTGTGCCAGTGACATCATGCAGCATGACTTTTGGGACCACAAACCCAGCTAATGAGTGATGCATCATGTCAACAGGACTACAAAATGAGATGCTACCATGATTAAGCAAAATGGCGATCCAGCTAAACAAAAATATGATAATAGCCATTGACTGTATATAACTCCAGAAACTTCCATCCATCCATCCATTATCCAACCCGATATATCCTAACACGGTCACGGGCGTCTGCTGGACCCAGCCAACTCAGGGCGTAAGGCAGGAAGCAAACCCCGGGCAGGGTGCCAGCCCACTGCAGGGCATGCACACAAACACACACACACACACCCATACACAAAGCACACACTAGGGACAATTTAGAATCGCCAATGCACCTAACCTGCATATCTTTGGACTGTGGGAGGAAACCAGAGTGCCCGGAGGAAACCCATGCAGACACGGGGAGAACATGCAAACTCCACGCAGGGAGGACCTGGGAAGTGAACCCGGGTCTCCTAACTGCGAGGCAGCAGCGCTACCCACTGCACCACCGTGCCGCCCCCTCCAGAAACTTCATATGACAAAATAAACTATATTAAAATTCTTAAATAATATTCTGTAATAAATGTATACAAAACATAAGACAATTTTAAATCATTGTATATTTCCATCAGGGATTCAAGTCTTATATTATTACATTGTAAACATATGTTAACCTTACTTCATTTTGGTAAGTAATCAGTGTGAACGTCTGTAGTTAGCCTATTGACTGAGCAATACTGGGTATTTCAAGTTCAGCCTCAATCTCATCCAAGCTATTTTCTTTTTTCATGGAAAAGTGTACATGCATTCGGCAGCAAATGTTTCAGCATGAAAGAACAATCACTTTCAGTGTACTTCTAAGTGTCCTCACTCCATTTCCGCTTAACTATGTGTAGTCCCTAAGTGTGGCCCTATATAACATTTCTCAAATGTGGTGAAATTAAATGAAAAATGGATCTTTTTAAAGAAACAAGACAATAACTTTTTGTTCTGTTTTAATAAAGAGAATATTTCTCTGTGTAATTTGTTTCAGTTTCTTCTGGAAAGTGCACCTCAGCAACACTTTATCTTACAGAAAACAATATAATTCCTCATGTTAACACTTCACTTCAGCTGAGCAAAGCTGTCTTAACAGTCCATACATAGTGGAGGTTGATAGAGTGGGCTGAGGAAGTGCAATCTGGGCAAGAATACCGCAAAAGAATGTTGCTGTCTCTAGTATACAGTTACTCTATACTGTATGTCTGATCCAAATGAAGGGAAAGATATGTGAACTTTGATGGGTTATTTATCCCATCCTAGTTTAAATTCCTTAAATTTAGTCAGCACCTTAATGTGGCAGAGTGGTTTGCATGATTCAATGATCCCCTAAGCAATGCTATCGGGAGTTGTGTACTTCTGGTAGGGCCACCCATGACGGCAAGGTCAGAGGTGAGGACCTAATTAAGACTTCTCCTGCATAAAGGTTCTATGGCAACAGACAACAGACAAAGAGTACTGCTGTTAGGTGATGATTTATGTTCTTAGTATGGAACCTGCATGTATGGCAGCATAGGTGTGATGTCCATTCATAAACACACCCAGGACAAGTGCCTCATCTGTGTCCTGCTGGTGTGGCTAGGGGACAATTAAAGGTGTCCTAAACAAAGTTTGTCCCATCTGTACTCCTTCAGGAAACTGCATCTGGGGAGACACCCCCTCTACATGAGGTCGAAAAACTACAAATCTTTTCCGCTAGCTTCTTGGAATGTCCACACACTCATGGATTCGACCACTACTGGCCAACCACCTCGGAGAACAGCCCTCATAGACTCAGAGCTTCAATGCTACAAGGTGGACATCCGTGTCCTCATTGAGACTTGTCTTGTCCACACAATATTACATTAAGGTGCAAACCACACCAGTGCATTCTGCAGATAAGTCAAATGCAACCATGAGGACAAAGCCAATAGTAGAGATGAACCTATCAGGCATCTTGCAAATGTGAAATCCATCCATCCATCCATTTTCCAACCCGCTGAATCCGAACACAGGGTCACGGGGGTCTGCTGGAGCCAATCCCAGCCAACACAGGGCACAAGGCAGAAACCAATCCTGGGCAGGGTGCCAACCCACCGCAGGCAAATGTGAAATTCACATTAAAACTAGTCAGAATATACAGAATATGAAAGTTAAACCTGACAGGAATATATATACAGTATATATAAATGATATTGAATATCTGTTTAATTAATTTTAAATGTGCTACTCCTCATTCAATTTTTTTCTGCTATTAGGTAACATGGCATCATGGTTGTTGTAACTATTGCTTAACAGCTCCAGAAATTTCGGTTCAAATTTGGGTCTGTGTTGACTTTGCACATTGTCCTCATGTTTGCAAGGAATTTCCTTGTTTCTTTCTTCACACACATAAAGGATGTACATTACAACTGTGATGAGAACAAGCCATTTAGCCTTACAAGCTCATCCATCCTATTCACTTAGATTGAGATATGAAGGTCCCTAAAGTCCTAATCTAAACCATACTACTTAACTCATTTATTTCATGCACCATTCATTTTTGTGAAAAACTTTGTAACTAGAACTTTTCTTAACTAAAAAAAGAAAATCTCAGCACAATTTACCAGTTTTAGTGTTGTTACATTGGTTACCCATATCATTTAGAACTGACTTTAAAATACTCCTAATGGCTTACAAAGTCTTAAGTAATCTTGCCACGTCCTATATTTTGAGATGTCTGTTCACTTCCACTCCAGGTTATATATAACCTCAGATCTTCAAATGAACGTCTGCTTATAATTCCAAGACCCAACTTGAAAAGAAGTGATGAGATGGCCTTTTGTGTTATGCACCTAAAATTTGGAATACTTTACCAATTGAAATTCACCAGGCTAATACTATAAAACAATTTAAAAATACTGCTAAAAACCCATTATTTTAAAATGGCTTGGTCGCAATATTTCAGTTGTATCCCTGTTACACTATACTTGCATTGAATTATCATTTTCCTTTGGGTTCTGCAATTTCTTACTAATCATATTCTGTACTATTCTCTGCTGACCTTTCTGGTTCTTCTGTGGTGGCGATCTGTGCCACCCAACCTGATCAAGGTACCATGCTGCCCCCTGTGTTTATGGATTGAATGGCAGATTTCCTAGATGTCCTCTTGACCACCGTCATCAATGTCTTCCATGTGAACCCTGAAAACATTGAGGACTGATTTAGAACATCTAAGGCCCAGTAGGGGCGGGGGAGTCTTTGGGCCTTGGAACCCCTGCTGATTTTGTTTTTTCTCCAGCTTAACTGGAGTTTTTTATTTGTTTTATTTCCTCCTGGTTATTCAAACTCTTTGCTACATACTGCATAATATTATTGCTTAATCTTGTTTGTTTATATTTTATATTAACTTCCTTTTATTTAATTTGTAAAACACTTGAGCTACATTGTTTGTGTGAAAATGTGCTATATAAATAAATGTTGTTTGTTATTGTAACATTTGTGCAAATTCCGCCCTTAACAAGTATCCAACCGTGTTGCCTTGTTCTTATTGCAGAATTTAATTTAAAGTAACATGTTGGTCCATAGTACAAATTCTTTTCATAATTTTAAACACTTTGATCATGTCACCTCTTAATATTTTTTTTGCTTAAACTAAAAAAAGTTCTCTTCCTTCTATTCATTGTTTGTACCTCGCAGTCCCAGAATCAGCCTAGTTGTTCTTCTATGGACTTTCTCTGGTGCTATTACAACTTTTTTATAATGTAGTGACCAAAACTGTACACAGTACTCCAGATGAGGCCTCACCAGTGAGTTATATACTTTAAACATAAACTTCCTTAACTTGTCCTCTACACATTTTGATATATAATGTTACATCCTATTAGCCTTCTGGATATCTTGATGTAGATAGTAATGAGTCCACTATGACTCCTAGGTCATTCTCATATGATGCACACTCAAGTTTCAGACCTTCCATTATGTATTCAAAGCTATCATTTCTGCTTCCTATGTGTAATCTTTCACATTTACTTAAATTAAATTTCATGTTCCAAAAATCTGACCAAGCCTGTATGCTTCCAACTCCGTCTGTAGCAATTTGATGAATCTAGTTCATCTGCCCTTCCATCTACTTTGGTAGTACCTATAAATTTAACCAGCTTTATATTAATTATATTCTTCTCCAGTTTCCTTATGTATATTAAAAACTGCTGTGGCCCTAGCACTAATCCCTAAGGGGCAAAACTTTTAACATGAACTAATTCTGACAAAGTTCTCCTCACCAAAATCCTTTGCTTCCTGTGTTTAAACTCTCGATTACCTGTAAGTTTGGTTGACATCTCTGAACTAACATTTAATAGTAGTGTGCATCCCTTCCAAGGATAGTTCCTACTGTCACACATGTGCGCATGGGAGGCAGCTAAAGGACTTGAGTAAGGGCAATTCCGAATCAGACCAGGATGTGGCAGAGTGCACTGACTCTTTTTCTCCCTTTCCTGCAGACCATTCATGGGAGATTCCACCTGGCCCTCTTGACGTCACTTCCGGGTCTGAGCCTATGGAAGAAGACCTTGCCGGCTCCGGCCCCTGTTATGTCATGTCCAGGCTCGAGCCTATGGTTGAAGACCCTTATGAGCCCAGCCCCTTTGACCTCACTTCCTGTCTTGCCCTTTAAAAGCCTCCACCTTTTCCCTATTCCCTCAGTTCTGTTTTGGACTCGGTTTTGTGCACAGTAGTGCTATCATTTACGTCAATTTGCAGCCAGGAAACCAAATACAGGTACTTGTCGACTTACGACCGCGATTGGTTCCGACTGACTGGTTGTAAGTCGATCTGGACGTAAGTCGGCCTATGTTAATTTAAGGTAAGAATATTAGACTGGGTAATAATATTGTAATCATCTTAAAGTAATATTTTATCAACATTTTCTTACTTTCTAAGACAAACACAGCATACTACAGTACAATTTGTTTAATATGTGGAAAACGTACAAAACAAGAAATACTGTACTGTACATTTAATTCCTGGCACCACTGGTGCTTGGCTGCGGGTTGTCGATATCGCCTTCATCAGATCAGGCGAGGCTGCGGACGGGGTGATGGGAGGAGTTGCTCTTTTCATAAACATAATGAGCTTCGTCTGAATTGTTTGTTTTTTTTTTTCTCTTCATAAATTTCGCAATAAGGACGAAATGTGTTGCGTGCCATCCGTTCAATCCTCGCAAATCGTTCAATATTTGGGTCCATTTTTTCAAAATGAGCGAGGAGTTTATTCAGTAGATAAATCTTCTGACAATCCCTTTGTGGTGAACATTCTTTGTGGCACCTCTTCGTCTTACTCCAATTCTCTTGTTTCTTCTTCCGCCACTCTTTCTTCTTCCAATTCTATTAGCTCTTCATTCATAAGTTCACCTGATTCCCGGTCTAGCAACTCCTCGACATCTTCCATTTCACATTCCAATGAAAGGTCTTTTGACAGTTTCACTATTTCTTCACGAATCTCATCAAGTTCTTGTTCACTGTTAAATCCAGCAAAAGTATTTACATAACGCTTAACACACTTCTTCCATACGCCATTCATACACTGTGAGTCGACATTTCATGCGGGGAGGGCTTCTGTTTTCTCTGATCTGAGTTCACCTCTGTTATAGCGCGTCTTTATTTGAAAAGAGCAGTGTCAGATCGGGGCGAGCGTGAACGCTAACTTTGACAAGCACTATAAATTTACAGCGGTTGTTACAGACGTAACTCAAATGTATGTTTTTATTGTATAATATTAACAATAACAGCAGCTCTCTACTCAAAGCGGTAAACTCGAGAAGCTGCTAGCATCGAACCCAGAAGCTCTTGATTGGGAGTCAGCAGTTGTGTGTGGGAACTGTTAACATTTGAATGTGATGATTGTATATAAAACTTGTGCACGAACGAGACTGGGATAACTGTGGATGTGGATGTGAGTGGTGTGTGTGACTGAGAATGACTGGTGTGAAGCCTGAAGTCCAAATATCAAATAAACACTTTCACAAGTACAAGTATAACAGAACAAGTGCGCTTTTATTCAAGAAGAAAAAAGAAAGCAGGTTGCGGTAAGCAGTTGATGCGACTGCTTGCGTAGTGCAATCCTAAGAACTGCCCAATCAAGAGCTTCTGGGTTTGATGCTGGCAGCTTCTCAAGTTTGCCGTTTTGAGTAGAAAGCTGCTATTAGTGTTAATATTATAGGGTTATATGTTAGGGTTATATTATTATCGAAAATTGCCAAAACAACAAGACACAAACACACGTGGGGCAACACTGCTGCGTATATTTTTACTGCTGCATAGCGAGACTTGAGAGTGCGGCAAACTGGCGCTGCCAACAGCTGGCGGGGGGAAACAGTCAAACGCGTCGTAAAGTCGAACAGTCGTAACTTGCATAGGTCGTATGTCGACGAGTACCTGTATATAGGTGGCTGCCCCAAACCTTTCTATGGCTCTTTGTGGAGTTTGTGACACTACGTTTGACTAAAAGCTTCCTGGATGGTCACTGGCACTGGTATGTTTTTGCTGCAATTATTAAACAGATTAACAAAAACAAAATGGTAAGCAGTATATTTACAGCAGTAGTAGTTAATTGCAATCAGGGCTAGTACAGATCCTACCCTACCTGGCACTAAATCACTACTTTTGCCATTATGCAAAAAAAGACTGGCTGTAGTCAAGCAGTTTCCTAACGATACACATTTTTTGTGAGTGAAATGTGAACTGATAATGACTTTTAGCAAATTTAAATGCAGCCTTGCAGTCAGGCAATATTACTGCATAATCTGCTTATATGACACAGGACCTAGTCTCACCTAGATAGGAAAGGCAACTATGTGAGAAGCTTACGTTTTGACTTCTGTAGAGCCTTTAACATCATATAGCCCTTACTGGTAGAAGACAAGCTAAGGTCAATGAAGGCAGACACCACTTAGTGTTTTCAGTTACTGACAACCTGACAGGCAGACCTCAGGATACAGAACTATGTGTCAGAATGAGTGGTGAGCAATACAAGGGCTCCCCAAGGAACTGTCCTAGCTCTGTTCCTTTTTATTCTATACTTATCAGAATCCAAATACATTTCTGAGGCATGCCACCTGCAGAAGTTTTTGACGTCTCTGCAGTCATGGAGTGTATAAGACGTGAACAGCCTGGTGGATGACTTTCTTTGGTAGTACAGATTGTCTACAGTTCAATTATAGTAAAACCAAAGATATGGTAGCAGAAAAGAAAAGTTAACATGATTCCACTTTCTATCCATGGAGAGGAAGATAAGGCAGTTGAGGTATTCAAGTAGCTGGTGGTACCCATTGACATATACCTGGATTGAGCTGTAACCACAGGAGTCAAATACAAAAGGGGCAAGAGGTTCTTTGACATAGATGGAATATTTCTGCAATATGTTTAATCAGTGTATGATTGCAATTGTATTCTTTCACACAGTGGTTTATTGATGCAACAGCATAAAAAGAGGAGTTGCCAATAGACTTAACATATTAATTAGGAAGGCTGGCACTATTCTGGACAATGGCTTGGATTCTGTGGAGGCAGCACTAAAGAGGGAAACATTGACTAAGGTGCTGGCTACCATGTACAATGCCAGACACCCTCTATATGATGTTCTAATCTGTGGAGTACCTTCAGCAATAGGCTAATTCTCACACTGTGCTCCAAGCAACAACAATTGAGGTCTTCTTCATCTGCTGTTTATTAGCTCTTACAATATATTCTCTCGCTAAAGTGTGTTTTTCTGGCCATTTTAATATGTTAATTTAAAAAGACTATGAACATTTATTTACTTGTTTATTTTTCTATTTAGACCAAGGGGCATTTTATGTAGATATTATTTGCAGGGAAATGTTAGAATCCTACTTTTTAGTAAAGTTAATTATTTTAAATTCATTCAGCTTAAAAATCCTTTAAAAAATGAACTACTGTAATTCTTGCAGGAGTCCAACATGCAGTAATGTAAAAAATATGAATGCTATACAAAACAACATACCATGCCCATCACAATAAAATCAGCACAAAACCTCTATCACCCCACTACTGGTCACATTCCCCAGATGTTTTCTTGCAGACAAACATTTTGATATGTGTTACTCAGCAGCTTCCTACAAGGTCATCGCTGAAACCTTTTAAAAGCCAAACTGTAGCCCGGTGAAAATATTTAAGCTTGACTGATGTCATTTCACAGCTGTTTTGAGGAAAATCCTTTGCCATCCAATTATAGTGGCCCCAATGCTTGATTGTACTCGTTGCCTTTACTTGGCAATTTTTTTCTAACATTCTGAAATAGACAACAGAGAATATATTCATTAATATAGTTTTACACTTTTCTTTATCTCATTAAAAGTGTAACGTAAACAAAAATTATTGTAAATTAAAGCAACAGTAATTTATTTGCCTTATAGTGTGTGACATACATATTCATTTCATTTTTATTAATAATAATAACTTTATTTATATAGCTCCCTATCATTCATTTACATGCAACTCAAGATGCTTTCCACAGATTAATCAACAAAAACAATAAAGATATATCATAGTTACTTGGATATTATCATTAATTAATAATACAATAATTTCTAATACTGTAAATGTAAGTATACTAATTAGAAAATGAACCTGGGCATTGTTAAACAGAACGTCAACAATAAAGTGCAAAACAAACCTTCACTCTTATCAGAAACAGGTTCATATTGTTTTTTAATTAAATGCCTTATTCATAAAGATTTCAAGAGAGCAACCAGATCTAATTTACATATATATATAAATAAATATACATACAGTATATATCTACATTTGATTTTTCATATTATTGTGTCATTATTACTGAAAGCAAAGAAAAATATTTTGATTATTTGTTTCTCTGTAAAAAGATTATCAGTGATTGACTTTATTCTGTCTGCACATAACTTTTAATTAAATTGTAAAGATTTCTATTTTTATTTACGGATATCTATTGTTTGTTGATTTAGACTTCTAAAAATGTTCATAGAAAATGAATTGGGCAAATATAAAGAATTGCATTAAATTCACTTTTAAGGTGGTCTATAAAAGCAAGGTAGAAGCCCATCTAACAGACAATAGCCCATGCCAGGTATGGCGGGGAATACAACAAATCAGCAACTACAAAAGCAATACACATGTGCCAATCTGTGCTGATGCCTCATTGGCAGAGGAACTCAATTTTTTCTTTGCTCGCTTTGAGGCAAAGTGGTGTCAGACACACTGACACTCCACTCCCACTGACTACCAGCTGTGACATTCTGACTTTTCAGGAACTTCAAGTGAAACGGGTGCTCAAGACAGTGAATCCAAGAAAAGCTGCTGGACCAGACGGCATACTTGGCATGGTACATAAAAGTTGTGCCGACCAGTTGGCATGAGTCCTTACTAATTTATTTAAGGTGACTATTCCCCCCGTCTTAATTCAGCTACTATCATCCCTTTCCTTACAAACTCAGTCATCAGTAACCTTAATGACTACATACCAATAGCATTGACAGTATTGCAACAGTCATGAAAAGGTTTAAAAGTCTTATAGCTCAGCACATTAAAGGCAGCCTCCCTCCCAACTTTGACCCTGACCAGTTTGCTAATAGATCAAATAGTTGCATGGAAGATGCCACCAGTACAACCCTCCATACAGTGATGAGCCATCTGGAATACTCACGGACCTAAGAAAGGATATTTGTCGATTATAGCTCGACATTTAATACAATCATCCCAACCATACTATTTGATAAGCTGTATAACCAGAAGTTTTCTCTTTCTCCTTCTGTGCATGGATAAAGGATTTCCTTACTGGCCACCCACAAACTGTTAAAATTGGCCCCCACAGCACCTCCACCCTCACACTTAGCATTGGCTCCTCTCAGAGCTTTGTATTGAGCCCACTAATTACTCCAGCAACACTTTCATCTAGTTCATTGATGACTCCAAAGTGGTAGGTTTCATAACCAGTCATGATGAGTCAGCATACAGGGATGAGGTGCAGAAGCCCCAAGTGTGATGCTCCAGTAACAATCTCTCACTCAACGCCCGCAAAACTAAAAAGCTGGTCATTGACTTCAGGAGACACAGAGCAGAACCAGCCCATCTATACATCATCGGAGATCTGGGGGAGAGGGTCACCTCCTTTTAAGTTCCTGGGAACTTACATTTCTAAGGTCCTGTCCTGGACAGCAAACACTCTGGTGGTGGTCAAAAAGTCCCAGCAGTGACTGCATTTCTTTAGATTTCTCTGGAAAGTGGAAATGAAGGAGAAGCTGCTGTTGACCTTCTAATGCTCAACCATCAAAAGTGTTTTAGTATACCGTATTTCATCATGGTATGCTGGAGGTACAGCAGCAGACAGGAAGGCTCTGCAGAGGGTAATATCTACTGCAGAGAAAATCATTGGCTGCTCTCTGCCCTCCCTGAAAGATATCTCCAGTGTCCAATGCCTCCGCAGAGCCACATAAATCATTAAAGACCCTTGTCATCCTGGCCACCTAGTGTTCACACTACTGCCATCTAGGAGGCGGTACAAGAGCATTACTGTATAAGTAAAACAAAAAGATTTACAGGCAGTTTTTATCCTTGGGCCATCATAATTTTAAATTTTAAGAATTCATAGAACTGTTAGAATTTTTTTTCGAGGACAAAAGACAATTACTTAAATGAATAATAATTTCCTGTCCCTTATTTATTTATGTATGGTATTTATTTCTCATAGGATTTGTGATTTTTATATTATTTGTTTTTCATTGTTTGGTGCACTTGTACTGTTTACAGTTGTAGCTTTTACAATCTCATCTTACTGGTACAACAGCAATAAAGGCTTCCTTCCTTCCTTCCTTCCTTCCTTCCTTAAGTATCAGATATAGGCATACTCTGACAACAAATTCATGTCATTATTCATAATCAAGAATGATGGCACAAATGTAAAAAAACAGAGGGATGTGTTTAAAACATAGCTTTCTTTTTATTAATAAGTACAAGTATATGAAGCTTTCAGAAAGAATCAGGAAAAGAAATACTACAGAAATAGGGAAGAAGTAAGTGCTTCATGTTTGTGTCTTGCAACTCCAAAACTTTGTTCGAGTTTGCATGGTCACAATTTATTTCTAATTAAGCAGAGCCAGGGGATATAAGTATATAATAGTCCTGGTAGATTACACAGCCCGATATCCAGAAGCTGTTCTGTTGTGGTCAGCTACAACCAAAGCTATCACACGAGAATTGGTTGGGGTCTTCTCGTGAGTCCTAATGGATCATGGGATGCCCTTTACCTCAGAAACGTTCAGTAAAACGGCCAAGTTACTAAAGATAAAACATTTGAAAACCTCAGTGTATCATCTTCAAACCAATGGTTTAGTCAAGCGGTTTAATCAAACCCTCAGGCAGCTGCTTTGCGAGGTGGTTAACAAGGACAGAAGAAACTGGCATCAGGTCCTCCCCCTTGTCCTTTTTTGCATATCAGGATATCTGACAAGCCTCTACGGGGTTCTCACGATTTGAATTATTATATGGACGACAACCCCGGGGCATATTGAACATTCTAAAAGAAGGTTGGGAGGAAGAGGCCCTCCCCTCAACAAATATATTTAGAGTATATCACACAGTTATGCGATAGATTCAATAAAATCTAACCTATTCTAAAAACTCACTTGCAGAAGGCGCAAGCAGCTCATGCTCGCTGTTATGACCGTGGTACATCTCTACAGGAGTTCTGCCAGGGAGTTCGGGTCATGGTACTTGTTCCTACCTCACATTCTAAATTACTGGCTCATTGGAAAGGCCCTAATGAGGTTAACAAGAGGAAGGGGCTCGTTGATTATTTGGTAAAACAACCAAATCGTCGACTGAGTGAGCGGGTATACCACGTAAATCTGCTGAAACTGTGGAAGGATGGGGATCCCTATCCCTTCTCCGAACAACCCTGTTCATTCTTCACTCGTACATTAGACCTTAAGTTTGGCCCTAATTTGACTGCCATTCAGTGGCGAGAGCTGGAATCAGTTATCTTGTCTATTCCTGAGGTAGTGAGTGAAACACCTGGACGGACCTCCCTGATTGCACATGACATAGTGACGGAACCCGGGGTGATAGTTTGAGAACACCCGTTTCGACTTCCTGAGGCAAAAAGAGCAGAAGTGGAGATGGAGATTAAATGAATGCCGGAACTAGGTGTCATAGAGGAGAATCATAGTCCTTGGTCCAGTCCTATCATATTGGTCAGAATGCCTGATGGGAGTTGAAGGTTTTGTAGTGACTTCTGTTGGCTTAACCAGGTCTCCTGACTCAACACATATCCGATGCCGCTAGTGGATGACCTCCTCGAGCGGCTAGGACAAGCCAAATTCTTGACCACCCTGGATATGACAAAGGGGTACTGGCAAGTTCCCTTAACAGATTCCGCATAAGAGATGACTATGTTTAGCACCCCTATTGGACACGCGACTTTCCAGCATCTGGTGGATAAAGTGCTCCGACCCCATAACTTACATATTGCTGTCTACCTAGATGATGTCATTATCTATTCCAGCACATGGAAGGAACATCTTCAGCAGGTACAAGTGGTATTGCGGGCATTAGGAGAAGACAGTCTGCAAATTAACCCAAAGAATGTTTCTTTGGATTAATCGAGGCCAGATATTTAGGCTACCTGGTGGGGCAGGGTACCGTGCAACCACAGTGTTCTAAAGTTAATGCCATACTGAAATGGCCCAATCCAAACACCAAGAGGCCTTTCTCAGATTAGCAGGCCACTATCTCTGGTTTGTGCCCCATTTCTCCGAGACAGCAGCACCCTTGACAAACCTCACAAGGAAGAGGAGTTGAAATCATGTGGTATAGGATGTTAAATCAGAAGCTGCATTTAGTGACTTGAACCAGGCCCTTATGTCAGCTCCAGTATTGAAAGCTCCTAATTTTTTTTTAATTTTATTAAAATCACACAACAGTCCATACAAATAAATCAATTTTTACAAACATAACATTGAAAAAAAATCAACCCCTACCCCTGAGAAAGAGAGCTAAGCCAGCAGAGTAAAACTTAAAGCTAGTAAAAATAAGTAAGTAGATGAATTAATAAGTGAATAATGATTTTAAAAAAGGGAGAGAATCTGCTTCCTCAGTGCTTTAAAAGCGTATTCTATAATGTAACTGCATTTTTTCAAAATTACCAAAGTTCAGCAGCTTTAACTCAAAAAATGGGATTCAACAAAAGCCTGATGCGCCGAAATGATTCCACAAACAAAATATCTTCATTTTTAAAAGTTTTAGTTGAAATTCAAAGTAAAACAGTTCACACAAAAAATAAAATTAAAATAGCAAAAAAAAAGAAAAATTCTTTTTAAGAAAAGTTCTGCTCAAAGCTTAAATCTTGTTGCATTTCAAATCATTGCACTTCAAACGTTTCTGAACTATTTCTAGACTATGACGACGTTCAGAAAAACTGCATGCCTATCCCATTAGTGAGTTGAAAATGGGTCTTTCAAGTCCCTTTTTACTGGGACCTGTACTAAACACAACCGACTCAATTTTCACATTGTTTCTCAGTTATAGCAAGTTATTAGTTATTATTATTATTATAGTTATTTCCCCTTGGGATTAATAAAGTATCTATCTATCTATCTATCTATCTATCTATCTAATCTATCTATCTATCTAACTATCTATCTATTCTATCTATCTATCTATCTATCTATCTATCTATCTATCTATCTATCTATCTATCTATTACTAACTTATAGGGGGAAAAGGCTATACCATTGTCTATGACTATGGAAGAAATTTATATTCTATTCAAATTAAGCAAACATTAATATGAGTTTGACTCAAAACTTTAACTTTCAAAGATTGGCTCTTACACTATAATGTTATTGATTACATCATGCCAGGTTTTGAAAAGTTCTGCACAGATCCTCTAAGTGAGAATTTGATTTTTTCCAGTTTCAAATAGTATATAACATCAGTTACCTACCGACTTAGAATAGGAGAGTTAGGGTTCTTCCAGTTGAGCAAGATAAGTCTACGTGCCAATAGTGAAGTAAAGGCAATCACAGTTTGTTTGTCCTTCTCCCTTTAAGCCCATCTGGGAGTACACCCAACACAACTGTTAATGGGTTAGAAGGGATTGTGACACCAAGGCTGTCTGATAGGCATTTAAATATTTTGGTCCAGAATGATGTTAATTTGTTGCAGGTCCAGAACATGTGGCCCAGTGAGGCTGGAACTTGATTGCAACGTTTGCAGGTTGGATCTCGCCCTGGAAACATTTTAGACAATTTTAAGCAAGACAGATGTGCTCGATATATAATTTTGAGTTGAATAATTGTATGCTTTGTGCATATGGAGCTTGAGTTGATTCTCTGCATTGCTACTTTCCACTCCTTTTCTGAAATATTGAGTGAGAGATCCTTTTCCCACTGTCCTCTTGGATCTTTGAAAGGCAGGGACTGTAAAATGGTTTATATATTACAGAAATGCTGTCTGAGCCCTCAAGACTGATCAGTATTTTTTCCGACATAGAGGTAGGTGGGAGGTGAGGAAAATTGGGCAGGTTCTGTTTAACAAAGTTTCTGATTTGAAGATAGTAAAAGAAATGTGTTGCTGGAAAGTTAAATTTGGAATGTAAGCTCCTAACTTTTCCTTACCTTTCATTCTCCAGACTGGCACTTCGGACACAGGTCTTGGAGCCGTGCTAAGCCGAAGTGTACACGGAGTTGAACACCCCGTCATGTACCTGAGTCGGAAACTGTTGGACCGGAAAACTAGGTATGCGACCGTGGAGTGGAAGACACTAGCGATTAAATGGGTGATCACTCAGCTGAGGTACTACCTCTTAGTACGCGAGTTCATCCTGGTAACGGACCATGCACCTTTACAGTGGATGACTTTACACAAGGAGTCGAAACCCACAAATCATGAGGTGGTTTTTAGACTTACAGCCTTACAAGTTTTCGGTCATTTATCATCGGGTACCCTGCAAGCCAATGCCGATGCCCTTTCTCAGTGTCATGACCTCTCAACCAGGTACGCCTGACCCAATGGGTCTGGGCTGAGGGGAGGCCATTTCACACATGTGCACGTGAGAGGCAGCTAGAAGGGCCAAAACAAGGTAATTTTATGCCAGACCAGGGGGTGATGGGGTGCAGTAAACTTTCTCTTTTATTTCTGCAGACCAGACACGGGAAATTCTGCCCGACTCTGATGACGTCACTTTCCGGTTCCGGGCAGGCAACGTCACTTTCAGTTCTGACCCCCAAGGACATCACTTCTGGTTCTGGATCCGAGGATGTCACATCCAGTTCCAAGGCCCAATGATGTCACTTCCAGCTGACCTGCTTTAAAAGCTGATCAGTCTCCAATTGTATTCAGTTCTGTCTTAGACTTAATTCTGTACACAACTCTGCTCCATATTTGACTTTTTGCAGCCAGAAGTTAAGTATACAGGTGGCTACCCCAAACCTTTTTTCAAGTGTCGTGGCTGTTTATTTCACAATACATATAATGCAAAGTTCACTAACTCATTCCCTCCCTCCCTTCCTCACTCACTCATCAACATAAACATTGTTTCCTGTTTAGTTAAAAAGCTGGAATTTGGCTGAAGTATACATCTAGAGCAGCAGGTATTTGCTAAGAAAGAACATTTTGCTATATCAATATTTAGGGATAAAAAAAAACTTACAAATCTAAATACCCCAAAATCTCAAAAAAGCTTTGAGTGATTTGAATGAAATTTGGTGTGTTATCGAAAAAAAGAAAATTAGCCAACACGTTATTTTTCTATTTGTCCATATTTAATAACATTATGTTAACTTTCATGCTCTGTGTGGTGCTAACAGGGAACTTTGTGCGAACAAATGCTGCAGCAGAAGAAATTGACAGAACCACTAGTCAATACAGTGGATAGACAACTGAAGATAAATGGGCAGGAAAACTCAGACCAAATTACTTTTGCCATGTACAGTAAGAGGTGAAATGGAAAAGGCAAAGCTCAGTAAAACCCAATAAAACTTGAGTGCTGGTGCCACACACTGTGGCTGCGAGTGTTGGTGTGGCTTTGCCTGAAGCAATAAAGCTGTGAGATAGAAGAAGAGATGGAAGTAGTATCCTCAGCTCTAAGAAATGGGGGACAGAAGTCATAAGTTTAGACTTAACTAGTCCCCCTTGAGTTAGTCCTCTGTAATATAAATTTGCATCATTTACATATATATCTGCTTACTTTGACCATTTCTTTACATATACATTTGCATCTGCGGACTTTAAACGGAGTCTCCCGATCTTTTAATAAGCCTCTGCAACATAATACTGGTAGTTATTTTCTTCGAATTCAAGTACTTGAGAAAACAACCCCAAAAACAAAAGCCAAAATTCATTGCATGGGCTGTATAAATGTACAGCTAGCAAACATCATAGCTGTTTGTGTAATATGTTAAAGTAAAATGAAATGTGTTAGAAATTTACTGTCTGCCTATGGCAATGGCAAAAAAAACACAAGCCTAAAAATACAATTGATTAAAAACACAAAAAGAAATACTTGAGTGAATGATGTAAACAAGTGAAAATCATAAATGTTTAACACTAGAATCCCTAAAGCCTACGAAAAAACTTAAAATTCCTTCACACCTCTCCATTAACGTGTTTTGTTTTGCAAATGTGTCGATCAGCACAAACAGCAAGCAGCCTGCTATCCCATCCCCTGCGAGATCTAAACACTAGCGTGATGAATTACTCAATTGAATTACTAAAGTGACTATAACTGCAGGTGGAAGTCCCATTTTACTTATAGTACCAAGCAGAGTTATGTTGCAGTGCAGCAGTCTATTAGCCAGCAAAAGGGCTGTGAAGAAGCTGTCTGTTGTTATGGTTTCTGCCTTTGTCCAGAAACGGCTCCATAAGCTTTATGACCACAAACTCGGAAAGTCTTTGCCCTGAGTTATAACTCAAAACACAGCTCTCAACAAGACGTTGCCAGATATCCGAAAACGCAGCAATTGTGCTGTTTTTCACCCGTTCTGCACAGGCAAATGCCGCATGATAGTCTGATAGTGGTCATGGGACAATGTATCTTTGATTGCTGGTACAACAAATAGTTCTGAGCAGGCATCAACCACAGCACCAACTGTGGTCATTGCTGCTCTTGTGAAAAGAATGGAGATAAATGCAACTCACAGAGGGAGAGGCAAGTTTGTTGTACCACATGAATATCACTGACAAAGTAAAACTGAATAATAAAAAAAAAGCGCTAATTTTTACAAGTAGCCAAAATTTACACCGGGCTCAAATCAAATGCATCTTTTTATTATATTATAGTAATAATAATAGCAGCTCACTACTCAAAAAGCGGAGCGCCCGGACTCAAACCCAGAACTTTTTCGTTATAAGGCAGCAATTCTTACCTCTGCACCAACCAAGAATACATATCAACTTCCTGTCGATTGACATTTGAGCTTGGGTTTTTAACTCATTGACAGAAACATTAAACTGAATGATTTTTTTCTTTGGTTATATTCTTGAATAAAAGTGCACGTGTTTATTTAATATTTATACTAAAGTCTTCACACATTATATACTTCACGTCATTACTAGTATAACATGGAAAAAATTTCTGTTTTAGGTATGTGTTCAGCATTTCTTGCCTCGCATATCCTGTCATCCTACACTTACGCAGATCGTTGTAGACATGGAACACACATAAATCTTCACACATTATTATGTCTACGTTTTGTCAATTATTACTAAAACATGAAAAACATTTCTGTTTTAGTTATGTGTTTACACAGATCATTGTAGACATGGAACACACATGAAATGTATGTATTTCAAAAAAACGATATATTATTTACCCTATACAACTCTAGGCACCTCACACCCAGGTAAACATACTTGAGCTCTGAGAATTTTCTGACTGACTTCAGCTCCATCGATGGGGGGAATGGAACAGCAAGCTGCTTGCTGCTTGTGCTGATTGACACATTTGCAAAACAAAAGACGCTGAAGAGGAGAGGTGCAAAGGGATTTAAGGTGACCCAGGATTATGAGTTTTTTTGTGGGCTTCAGGGATTCTAGTGTTAATAACAATAATAATAAAAATAATAGTAATAAGGTCAGAAGGAATAAGGACTGAGCATCTACTGAGAGTTTGACTGCAGCTCGTTGACATCTTGGGCATTCAATTACTCGAGGAAGAGCTGACCTGCGTCAAGTCCAAGGAATGGCTAACAGAGTGAGCAACCAAACAACCATGAATACTAGATACACAAGAAAAATAATTAACAATGTAAATAGGATCCACCAAGTTACAAGTGTGGCTCTCCCATCTGGCAGCGGGGTTTCTCAGGAAGATATGAGCCAGAGTAGTGGGTATCCTGAGTAGTCTTTCAATGAAATCCCGTTCACACAACACGCTCCTTTCATTATATAGGCAGTTCCCAGACGGAGACTAGGTGTCAAATTGGCCTGCCAGTCCCAACATCAACCTCCACTGCAGCGAGAACAGCAGGATCAAAGCATCACTGGGCCAAGGAGGAGTACAAAGAAGTTATGTGGACCCATCATTATTCTGTCCTGAACAACCAGGATGCGCCAAAAACCTGATGGACCTTTTGCAAGTTATGCAAGTGGAGGTCAAGGAATCCCATTCTACTTCCTAACATGACTGCATTAAAGATCAGCAGGCAAGGGAGATACAACAAGAAGCATAAGCTCTAGAACTTTTGGCTTAAGAAGTTTATGGCTGCCCACTGCCAACTCACGAAAGTGCTGAACGAAGTGGCCCAGGATGACCAAGGGTATCTTTAAGGGTAAAAGCAGCAAGGACTCAAAGAACTACCGCCCAATCACATGCCTGCCGAAGAGCTGCCCCAGCTCTGTGAGCCTGCTGTTGCCCCGGCAACAGATAAACAGTCTTCCACAGATGTGGTGATCGCACTTCAGGACACTCTTCAGCGTGTTGGTCCAGTTGGGGGAGGTCCCAAGAGAGTTTAGAAACCTCACATTTTCTTGAATGAGTGCCGCATTAATAGGAATGTTTCTTGAACGAGCATCACTGAACCACATAAAAACGGCTTTTTCGACGTCTTCAAATGCAGCAGTTCGCATACATTTGCAACCTGAGATTTTCTTCTTTTTTTGCTCTGTCTTTCAAGAAAGTTGACAGTGTCGATGGCGAAATTCCGAATTCACTGGCAACGTCACTTTTCTTTTTGCCGCAATCGAGAGCTGCAAAAATGAAAGTTTTTTTTTCTAATATGAACTGTCATCGTGGGCGGCATGGTGGCGCAGTGGGTAGCGCTGCTGCCTCGCACTTGGGGACCCGGGTTCGCTTCCTGGGTCCTCCCTACGTGGAGTTTGCATGTTCTCCCCGTGTCTGCGTGGGTTTCCTCCGGGCGCTCCGGTTTCCTCCCCACAGTCCAAAGACATGCAGGTTAGGTGGATTGGCGATTCTAAATTGGCCCTAGTGTGTGTTTGTGTGTGTCCTGCGGTGCCCAGGATTGGTTCCCTGCCTTGTGCCCTGTGTTGGCTGGGATTGGCTCCAGCAGAACCCCGTGACCCTGTGTTCGGATTCAGCGGGTTGGAAAATGGATGGATGGATGGAACTGTCATCGTTTTTTCGTGTCTGCCGTTTCTATAAGCAGGTGAGAATGAGTTAAATTCCAATGGATGTTTTTCAAATGTTGATGAGCAATAAGCAAAATGCATCACTGAAAACCACTTTAAACAGCAAAAAAACAGTACAAGCAAAGTTCGAAGAAAGAAAATATTTTTTACAATGTTTCTGTTTGATGATCATTGTGCACAACTGAACTGCGACCACAGAACTAACTGCTCTGTGGATGATTCACTCAGGCATTTCAAGGTCTTTTGGGCACTTCATTGTAATGAAAGTCCATCCATCCATTCATCCATTATCCACCGCTTATCCGAGGTTGGGTCGCAGGGGCAGCAGCCTAAGCAGGGAAGCCCAGACCTCACTCTCCCCAGCCACCTCCTCCAGCTCCTCTGGGAGGACTCTGAGGCGTTCTAAGGCCAGCCAGGAGATATAATCCCTCCAGCATGTCCTGGGTCTGCCCCGTGGCCTTCTCCCAGTGTGGCATGCCCAGAACACCCCTCCAGGGGGCATCCTAACCAGTTTCCTGAACCACCTCAACTGACTCCTCTCAATGTGGAGGAGCAGCGACTCTACTCCGAGTCTCTCCCGGATAACTGAACTCCTCACCCTATCTCTAAGGAAAAGTCCAGCCACCCTGCAGAGAAAACTCATTTCGGCTGCTTGTATCCGCGATCTTGCTCTTTCGGTCACTACCCAAAGCTCGTCGCCATAGGTGAGGGTAGGAACGTAGATCGATTGGTAAATCGACAGCCTCGCCTTTTGGCTCAGCTCTCTCTTCACCACGACGGACCGCTGCAGAGCCCGCATTACTGTGGATGCCACACCGATCCGTCTGTCAACCTCCCGCTCCATTCTTCTCTCACTCATGACAAGACCTCAAAATACTTGAACTCCTCCACTTCAGGCAGTACTGTGTTCCCAAACCAGAGAGAGCATTCCACCCTTTTCTGGCTGAGAACCATGGCCTCGGATTTAGAGGTGCTGACTCTCATCCCCGCTACTTCATACTCGGCTGCGAACCACTCCAGTGAGAGCTGGAAGTCACTGTCTGTTGAAGCCAACAGAACAGAAATAGCAGAGACGAGATTCTGAGGTCACCGAACAAGTCCCCCTCCGCTCCTTGGCTGCGCCTAGAAATTCTGTCCATATAACTTATGAACAGAATCAGTGACAAAGGGCAACCCTGGCGGAGTCCAACCTCAACAGGAAATGAGTCCGACTTATTATCGGCAATGCGGACCAAGCTCCCTGCTCCTCCTGTACAGGGACTGAATGGCTCGTAACAACGAGCCTTGTACCCCATACTCTTGGAGCACACCCCACAAGATGCTTCGAGGAACACGGTCGAATGCCTTCTCCAAATCCACAAAAACACATGTGGACTGGTTGGGCAAACTCCCATGACCCCCTCCAGTATCCTGGCCAGGGTGTAGAGCTGGTCCAGTGTTCCACGGCCGGGACGGAATCCGCATTGTTCCTCTTGAATATGAGATTCGACCATCGACCGAAACTCTCTTCTCCAGCACCCCTGAATAGACCTTACCGGGGAGGCTGAGGAGTGTGATCCCCCTATAGTTGGAGCACATCTTCCGATCACCCTTCTTAAAAAGGGGAACCACCACCCCAGTTTGCCAATCCAGAGGCACTGCCCCCGATGTCCATGCGATGTTGCAGGGATGTGTCAACCAGGACAGCCCCACAACATCCAGAGCCTTGAGGAACCCAGGGTGAACCTTGTCCACCCCAGGGGCCCTGCCACCTCGGAGCTTTTTAATTACCTCGGTGACCTCAGCCCCTTTTATGGACAGGCACCCCCTAGATTCCTCCAGCTCTGCTTCCTCTAAGGAAGACATGCAGATGGGATTGAGAAGATCCTTGAAGTATTCCTTCCACTGGTCAATAACGTCTGCAGTTGAAGTCAGCAGGGCCCCATCTCCACTGTACACAGTGTTGGTGGAGTACCGCTTTCCCCTCCTGAGGCGCCTGACAGTTTGCCAGAATCTTCTCGGTGCCGACCGAAAGTCTAATGAAAGTATCTGCTGAATGTATTTCATAGTAACGCAAATTCTATAGACTCATGTCATATGGGGAACCATAAAAATACTTCGTTGTAATGAAAATTTCGTTGTAAAGGTATATGTTGTAAGGGAATTTTACCTGTATATATAAGTAATTATTTTATAAGGATGAACATAGAAAAACGTTTGATAAACATATCAGTTTATTTATAGTGGATTGACAGTACATGGGAAAAAATCCTCTTTTTTTTGCAAAATGGAAAAAAGAGCTTGACATAAAGAACTTCTTATACATAAAGGCATAAACGTTTAAATGATGCTTCCAGGCAAGACTACCTAACAATTAAACTTGACACAGAATAAAGTTCAGAGAAAAGTGAAAGAGCAATCTATAAGCAATTGAACATTGACTGACCCTGCTCTGTTACATTTATTTTTTAAGGCAAGTTAGATATTTGTTGTCAAGCTCCACTCATAATAGTTAGCACTTCCAAAATAGTTTTACTGTAAATTCCTCTTTGCATTTGTAGGTGAAGCTACAGTGGGTAATGACATGAAGAGTTGTTTTTTTTTTCATTGTCAATGATCAAGCTCTTTTTAAGCTTTGAACACAGTTTAGGTATGTTCTAGACCAGCATTTCACACCTATTACCCTTTGATGGTAACAGCATTTTGGCTCATTTTTAAAATTCTTGTTTAAAAAAGAAAAACGTCCTTTTGATGTTTCACATGTATTGTAATGTGTAACTAGTTTCACCAATTCTTCAGAAAGTTCTGGAAAAGCCCCTTTTTTCTTCAATGGAAAGGCAGATCACCTTCTGCTTTTCAGTCTCTTAAATGATTGTAAACAGTGGCCTTATGTTGTAGCTGGGAAAATGGGACATTCACTTCTGATAGGAATTCTTGGGTTGAATGGTTTAAATTTGATTTATAAATATGATTTTAAATAACTGGTTAATAGGCTCTTAATACAACATACCTCAGTATATAAACACAATTATCCTATCCTATTATGTGATATCATCTACTGCTGAATTTTGCTCTTTAATTGTAATATTATTATTGTACTATTGTATTGCATTGAGTATTACTTGTGTTCTGTTCTATTCTGTGTATTGCATTGTATTTACCCCCCTTTTTTGACACCCACTGCACGCCCCAGGCCTACCTGGAAAGGGGTCTCTCTTTGAATTGCCTTTCCCAATGTTTCCCTCCATTTTTTTTCCTTCAAGGAATTTTTTCTCTGAGTTTTTTTCTTGTCTTCTTAGAAAGTCAAGGCTGGGGGGCTGTCAAAAGACAGGGCCTGTTAAAGCCCATTGCAGTATTCCTTGTGTACTTTTGGCTATACAAAAATAAATTGTGTTGTATTGTATTGTATATCTGGCACGCTGATACTGATTTAATCCATGAAGAGAGGTAATTTTTAATCATAATGTACTGTAAGAGCCATTTGTTAGTTAGTAAAGATATGTTAAATTGATTGAAGTATTTTCTTAGTTATGTTAAAATGTTTGCCTATATATTAATGCATAGTCTATGGGAGATTCTAGTATATCACCCACAAGCTAAACTGAAATAGAATATTCTAATTATTTCTTGTCCGTCTGACTACAGATTTGTCCCAGTTTCTGATCTGCCTTGTAGTTGGTAAGGCATGGAGGGCAAACAGATTTCAAACCGTATCCCATAACATATTGTATTGGCCATTTTAGAGGTGCCATATTTATAGAAAGTACTGAATGTATTAGGTAACGTGTATTGTAAGTTTGCCATAGAGAAATAACATAACCTTTAGGTATAGACATTAACTGAAGTTTAACAAGAAAAAACTATGTTTGTAGAAGAAATGTCTTTTCCTGTTTTGCATTTTATCCTGCATGTGTAATAACTTTTCTCTATTTTTTATGTGAACTGTTTTGCTTTGAATTTTCAATAAACCTTTTTGAAACAAGCTTTATTGGACTGAGAAACTTAATTTGCTACGTGTTTGACTCATGCTTGATCCTACCTTGCCAACTCAGTAGCAGCTCGATTTTGGGAACTGGAAAATATTTTAAAGTAAAGTTTGGGAGAAAGTCTTACCGACAACAAAAAGTAACCTTTTAGGAAGTAAATTGGTGTTTTCTTACTGTGATTCATTCTTATATATATTTTTTTTTTTCACATCTTATGTGTAGGTTAATAAACACTTAAGAATGTTTTGTGCTTTTGTGCTTTTTACTGACAACAACCAAACTGGGACCCTAACTTATCATTCGATAGTTGGAATTTGCAAATATAAATTATAATTTAGTGACTACTCTGTCCAGTTTGTCATAATCAATCTAGTTGAATACTACAGTATTTTTGTCAAGATACAAAGAAACCTCAACCACTAAAATAACAATAATAACAATAAACTGAAATAAGCAGATTTGAAAATGAATGAGTAATAAGTATACTTTTTTCATTTAGGCTTTCATAACACCCAGCCTCGGTTGTAATGTAACATAAGATATAGCCACAACATTGAAGTAACTATTACTAGGCAGCTATGATAAATTTATGTTAAAATACAATAAATAATATTTACATCATACTGCTCCATTCATCATTTCTGAAAGTCCTGACTGAGATATCAAAAGTTTACAATAGCCAGTATGGTCATTCCCATTTGTAGATAGTTACAAATCATATTTACAGGAATATTGGTGTTTGGTCCCCAAGGTTGATAAGCTATATGATAACATGCTGCAGATCTTTGGAAATTAGTTGCTGTATGCCTTGTAAGGAATTCTAGTATCTTCAAATTGTCTATTGTGGCACCTTCTATTTCTTGGATCCTTTCCAGCAACCACTTAACACAAAATAGAATGAAAAAGTCATTTATATTGCCAGCTTCCAATTGTTCAAGAACACTACAAATTCCCTAATCACATCCCTGTTTGCCATCTTTATCACTGGGAGAACATACAGCCATGATTGAAACATCTCTTGCATCACCTTTTGAAGCTAATTGGGCATTTGATTTCTTTTACTTTTGGTACAGTAAATATATGGTCCACTGAAGAAATGCAACTAATGCAGTATTGAAAAGTGCTGCATCATCATTTGATTGATGTTTTATTTATGCCATGAATAAAATAAGCAAAAATTAAATCCACAACACTAATATGTATTACATTTCAGTGTGTTTTACACATTGGATTACATTTATTTTTTCATGACAGTCTTCAATAAGAGAAAACCCCACAAAGACAAGCTGAAAATGTGCAGATTCCATGCTGACAGTGACCAGGTGCTGGATTCAAAGCCAAGATCCACTGGGTAGGAGTACCAACCATATTACACTAATGTGTTGCCCTAACATTAATATTGCTGCATGTTATTGCCTAAAAGGCTTTTTAATAACTAACCATCAATTTTCATTCTTCTTCTTCTTCTTATTATTATTACTCTTCATCTGTTTCCACTTCTATGTGGGGTTGATGTGCTTGATCCACCTTCTCCAAAAAGCTCAATGCTGCTCATCCTTGCCAGTCAAGCCCTTTTCCTTCAGATCTTCTTTTACTTTATCAATTCACCTCTGCTTTGGCCTCCCTCGCTTCCTCTTCTCCTTGTATTTTCCTATTCCCATCACTCTTTTGGCCACATATTCATTATCTCTCCTTGTCACATGTCCAGACCACTTCAACCTATCTTTTTGTACTCTTTTAGATATCTCTCCCTTCTGTTGCACCCACTTTCTTAAAAACCTTACCTTTAACCTTTGCCTTAATTCTTCAATCACACAATACTCCCTTATACCTTGTTCCAACTGTTTCATCACCACTTCACTCAATGGGTTATCTCTGCATCTAGTTTTCCATCTTGGTCTACCACTGATCCAGATATTTAAATGTATCCACTCTTTTCAATAGCTCTCCTGCAGACTAACTTCTGAATCCTGATCATTGTTAAACCTCATATATTCTGTCTTCTTCCTATTTATCTTCAGCCTCTACCTTCTGTCCTGGGTATGACTTTAATCTGCATACAGCCCTGCATGTAGGCCCTCCAAACTGTAGGGAAAAATCTGGGGGGTTGGTGGCAGAATTGACACTCCAACCACCATAAAAAACCTCACATTGGTTTCCATTCCATCTGAACTAGTGTGGTGCTGAGGTGTCACCATTGCATGGCTGCACTCATGTCCTAATCTGGGATCCTGAGTTGGTTTGTCATGTGGTGGGTACGGTAATGCACTGTATCAGTGCGTGCTCCCTAACCTCTATCTTCCAAACCCTTATCCATTCTTCCAAACTTCCCTCTCCACTTTCTCTTTCCTGGCTCTACAAAACACAATGTCATCAGCAAAAAACATACACCTAAGGCATTGGTCTTTTATCCCATGACTCAGCACATGCATAATCAGATCAAAGTGGTAATGAATTAAAGATCCTTGGTGCAGATGTACTCTAACTGGGCTCTTGTCCTGTCACCCCTACACTGCTTTTAACCTGAGTCCTCACTCCCTTATATTACTGTATATCCTGGGCAATCCTCACATACTTCTCTGGTGCTCCTTCTATCTCATTCACGACCAGACCTCTGATGTGGAACTCTATCATAAGCCTTATCCAAATCATTAAACACCATTTGCAAAACTTTCTGTTTTTCTTAATGCTCTCTATGAGTGTTCTCAATGCAAAACTACATCAGATGTTCTTCTGCCTGACATAAAACCAAACTGCTCCTACCCTGTGGAGGTCTCTTCTCATCAGCTTTCTCTCCATAACCCTTTCTCAAATTTTCATTGTGCGTGACATCAACTTTAACCCTCCATAGTTCCAGTAATCCTGAATATCACTATTCTCCTATTACATAACCAATACAAGGTTAGGTGAAGCCGAGGCTGACAGCAGCAAATGCAAAATAGGAAAGAACCCTAGAGAAAGCACTGTCCTTCTCAGTGCACAATGACTTGTACAGGGGACAATTTTTTCTTACAACACAAAGGTTGCTTGTTCTTTTTTTAAAAGATCAACCTACTGAAAGTTTTTTAAACCTCCTCTCATGTAAAATTCATTCTCAAATCCCTTGAAAATTTTGTATATCTCATGGCTGAGCTTCAGTAAGAAAGACACAGAGTAATCGGGGTTTGACAGTAAGCACCAATGCAACTTTGCTCTGAACAGGTGTTCTGAATTTCTCTTCTGATGTAAAGGTCTACCCTCAGTTCTATAAAACACTGCCTGACTCTTCAGTGGCATATCACAGCAGTGATCTTGAATCCTTTTGTTGCTTTTCAAAAGCTAGCCCAGGGCAAGTCCTATGTTTACATTTTCCTCTACATTCTCATTCAGTATTCTGTACCATGCAAAGCCTAGGAATTGTCCATAGAAAACACACAGCTAAGCAAAAGAATTCTAACTGTCACTCTAAGGCAGTGTTGAGAATATATTGGTATAGAACTAGAAGCCAAAGGCAAGTAAATTTTATGTCATTGCTTTAGGCAGTACAAATGAATGCTAAGAGTTTGGTGCAATTTATTTTAAGAAAAAAGATCTTTTCTTTCTTGTCTGAGGAAACATTGTCACTTGATTGAACATGCTTAGACAAATTACTTTATTTTCAATGTATCTTTTTGAGAGACACAAGTTAAGATGTGTCAAATATTGACTTTGCTCAGTCAAGCACTTGGTACAGGGCCCTCTAACTCTTTCAGCAAGAAACCTGCTTCTGGCACATTTCACTTGTGTGAACTTAGAGCAATTTGCCTCTAAGCTTTTTATATTTAAAAAAAGTTAAAAAGAAGAATTTACTCTGTAAGTAAGAAAAAAAAACATACTATTCACTGATAATCATTTTCTTTAATAACAGTGATTATTTAACTATTGTGCATTCAAAACATTATAATTGTGTGCCTTTTAATAAATAACTGAATTTTGCCAAGGAATTTGCAAAAATAAAGATAAAGTGATTCTCATTGAAAATCCTTTTCTACTTGATTATTTAGCAGTACTGTTTTTCTAAAGTGTGTCCAGTTACTGTTTAGATTTAACATGTTATGCCTTGTGAGTTGGGTTTTTTTCTCTGGTGTCTTCTCATACTCCTACATTATTTAGATAGCCTCGTGTGTGTGATAGTGGATGTGCTCTGGGATGGAAAGGTACCTGGCTTTGTCTTGGCCTGGGCCAGATCCCACACACCCTGTACTGGAATAAGTGGGTTTAGGGAAATGAATCAATACATATTTTTAATCCAAGTCTGCAGGCAGCTGTCTGAATGTATATATTGTTTATTCTTCACATATTTGTGTCATTTTCTTAGTAACTCCAATTTCCAGTTATGTAACAGGGATATTTCATATTTCAGTCAGGGTTCCCCCATTCCATTTTTATGTCTGTTTTGTTAATTTTTGATCCTTTGTTATGTTAATTTCATTAGTCATTTAGTTTATATGTAGCTGTCTATTTTCTTTTATGTTACAGTGTGTTTTGTGGGGTGGCTCCCCAAAAGGCATGCCACCTGCACTTAACCATCAAGAGGTTGCCCTATAAAGGCTGGGAGAACCCACTGTCCCATGTGGTCTATATTCATGGTGGTGGTTCTAGTGATTATTAATATGTTGGCATTCCTATTAGGAAGTAATAAAAGCACAATAATCATCAATCATTATTGATCTTGATTTTCAGAGGCTTTTGATAGCACCTTCATGTGTGATGGCTTGTAATCACTCTAAAAGAAATGTGAGTTCAACTAGTTAGATGGTGGCAGAATTGGCTTAAACACAGGAAGCAAAGGGTTATGGTGTGACGCAGAAGTGTCCCTCAAGGATCACTGATGGAGCCACTGTTCTGTTTTAATTTAAACATTGTAAATGATTTTCATAAGAATATAAATAACAAACTAGTTAAATTTGCAGTTCATATCAAATAGGTGGAATTAAAGATAAACTATAATCAGCCAAATAATTAAAGATCTACCTAGACTAAATTTAGACTCAAATACTAACTTAAATTGCAGAAACACACATCCTTAAAAATTTGGTAGGAAACTCATGTACCTGAAGAAGGACCAATGCAATTAAGAAGGTAACATGACAAAAATCCACCCAGACACAAATGTTAGAATACTGCAACTTTGAGACAGTAGTGCCTAAACCCTGAACCAAGTGCCAGCTCATTGTAAAGTTTTGAATCTATATAAAATGTAAGGAGCATTTATGCAGATAAAAAAAAGATCCTTATCAATGGAGCCAGTTTCTTTCTACCGCTAACATAATTTTCATCGTTCCTCCACTATGAGAGTTTTTTGGGAAAAGTGAGAAATATTGCATGCCATGTTAGAAATTAAGTAGATTCCCATCATCCTATAACATGAACTTTGAAATACACACGTGAAATAGGAAAGGTTCACAGCTTGTATTCTCTGGGAGGTTCATTTTAATACAAGGCATTAAAAAAGAAATAAAAGTTACATTTTTTGAGCTATTAATCTAATTGCAATATTTGTTTTATCTAAATGGGCTTTTAATGCATAATGATCATGTATTAAATAACATGTAATAAGTATGATTATAGTAGACCATATATAAAGTCTAACATTTTACTTTAAATTGTTTTAGTTAGCTGAAATATTTCCAAAACAAATATAAACACAAAAATCATTCTGTTTATTATTTAGTATTTTGTTAAAAATCCATTAAATAGAATAATTGTAGTAATTAAGTGTGTGCTTTGCTTATTACAAATCCACCCCTGATGTGCTGAATAAGGCCTAGAGTTTGGAAGACCTATGGAAAACAGTATGCCTCAGACAAACCTCAGAGAGTCTGTCTGCCTATTTTGAGAAATACTGATGTTAATAGTCCAGGTAGCACAATTTTGGTTATAATGGTGAAAAAATTAATAGATAAGAAGTTAGACTAAGACTTTGGATAGGTGGGGTGGGCTGAACAACAAGAAAAAAGAAGCAATCTTGGATTGCTAGTGATCAAAAGCCCCCTCTGGCATCTCCTAATTTATGAGGAATATTGGGCACCTTTAACTTGAGAGAAGGTCTATCAACTATAAGCAAGATACTTCTTCCTAGTCCTCTCCTATAAAAAACAAATACTAAGCAAGTCCATAATTGTCAGGCAGATGGGCATTATATTGTGAAATACACAAGGAATGAATAAACAAGTGAGTATAAAAATTAAAATAATTAGGAAAACAAACCCTGACTGCAACACAAAGGTGTAACTATGACAAGCTTTCCCCTATCTGTCAGAAGAGATAGACTGCAACATTGCTCACCTCTAAAAACTAACACTGAAATATTTCCCTTCTACATGGCAACAAAATTCTCTCTTTTCTCTTTCTCTCTCTCTTTTTCTAAAACTCAGGCCATCAGTCCCCTCACTTTTCCAGTCAATCTTCCATCAACTCACTTCTGGACTCTAAGTTCAAATAGCTCAGGAAAGTAGCCTTCTTTTAACCTCCATGTCACAGCACTAAATAAAATAGCCTACAACTCCCAGCAACACTGGCATTATTACTTTATTATGCAGATTTAGAGGGTGCGGGGGGTTGCAGGGAAGAAGATTAATTAAGCAGGCTTTTTAAAAAGGAGCCAAAAAGATGCCAAGGGTATCATGATCATCTGTCTGTTTTTGTTTCTATTCATCTAAAACACCATTGGATTACAACTATAGCTACCATGGATTACAGTTTAATATGAATATACAGTATGTGTTGTCCTATGCCTGCTTGTCGGTGTGGATTTCTTTATCTTCGTCTGGGGAGTGCTCCCAATCACGTCAACTCATCATGCGGCAGTGGGAACCTGGTAGGACAAAACTTTAAATTTCCTTCAGAGGGCTGTTCACAGGTTTTTTATTTCTCTCTCCATCATCATCTGCTTCTATTGTTCTGGAATATATTGGACTTTGTTGTTAGTGTTAATTGTTTATTGTGTAGTGTATGTAAATAATTATTGGCGTAAGGAGCCAGAAATGTTCCTGGTTGGCAATAATGTGTGAAGGCTGAAGTCCAAACACCAAATAAACACTTTCTCAAAATGTACAAGTATAACAAAACAAGTGCACTTTTATTCAAGAATATTACCGAAGAAAAAGAAGTTGGCTTAGGATAAACTGCTGACAATGCTGCTTAGGCAGGTGTAGTGGTATGACTTACTGACTCGTAATAAGAAGTCGCGTGTTCAATTCCCAGGTTCACCTATTGCAATTTTGAGTAGTGAGCTGCTATTTTTATTACTATTATATAATAAAAAACATACTTTTGATTTGAATCTGTAACAGCCAGTGTAAATGTATGGTACTTGTAAAAGTTAGCGTTTTTTTTTCACTTTTTTTCTCTCAGTCAGGTTCACGCTACAACCCCACCACCGACCACCCCCCCAAACCCCATATCTGATGCTGTTAGTTTTTATTTAAAACTAGGAAAACTATGGTGTTTTGAGACAACATAAATTCTCTGATCTAAAGAGATAAAAGCTGATGCAGAAATGCTGGTGAATCTGACTTCTTGGTATCTTGTTGTCACTTGAATTTTTTTTTATTCAGTTTATTGAGTATTCCTGCTCATGCTGAATTAGTATGCACCTTATGGTCCATGATGTCAAAGCCGCACTGATAAAAATACAGAGACATAGGTATATATGATATTTGGAATAATTCATTTTATGACCTGTATAGTACATTTCAGAAAACATTGTGGCACTGATGCAACACTATTCATATTATTCATATTCATTCACATACCTTCATGCGATTGTAGTCAGTGACCGCATTTTTTTTTCCTGATCGTGCCCAGTCTCCACATTTTGATGCATGGTGGTGTTTCTTTGTACTCCAGGATATGCAGAGGAAAGAATAGTACAGAGAGATCAGTTCCGTGCTATATACAATCATCAAATTTAAATGTTAACAGTTCCCACACACCCAAGGATCATCCTTCATACATTTATGACATGTGTACTTGTTGCAATGTTCACTCCTCTCTCTATGCTGTGGTTCTTATTACATTGAAGGGGCACCTGCCACTGAGTTTGCTTTCCTGGGGGAAGAGGTGATCTTGGAACAGAAGCTTGTCGATGTTGTATCCTCTTTTTCTTTTTGCATCACCTTTCCTTGTAAGAAATGACGATGAAGTCCCTCTGCAAGGTGAGCCAAGAACACTCTTATTTTCTCAGAGAACCCCGTGCATACCTTGTACAGTACATGTGCATTCATCGCTGCCAGGTCAAGCATGTTGTAGAACACAGCAACCAGCCACTTGCGTCAGATCGGGTGGGGGCTGGGGAGGGAGAGCGTGAGAGAATAAAACAGAAAAAAAAGGTAACTTTTACAAGTACCATAAATTTACACCCGATATGATGCTGTTATTTTCAAATAATATTGCATTAGTGTGATGATGTTTTCTGGTTGGTACTATTCAGGTCATACAATGTCACATATATTTGTCTCTTTCTTTTTTTCCCCCAGTGCACACAGGTGGCCGGTTGCTGTGTTCACAATATTTTCCCCACATTTGTTATAACAAAATATTTTTACTGTCCCATGAATTTCATTACAACTGGATTCCACATGTATATTCTTTATTCATTGCACCACTAATCAGTGTCTCTGTGTGTGAGTGTGTGTGTGCCAGGTCAAGGCTGGGTGTGTTCCTGGGGTCCCCGCAATAAAATCTTAGTGTCCCCATGAACGCTACGTCTATCCAATGATTACTCTCCAAACCTTGCTTTGGTATAATTTTAGACATCAGTAGAGGGTGGGTAGTACCTTGGAAAAATATCAGTCAAACAATTCTTCCAGAGAAATTAGTGCAGGGCATAAATAGGAAACACATGCACGACTTAGCTTTTGAATTGAATGAATTGAATTGCCATTATTGAAAGGGCCGTTTTTGAAAGCATTTGCCCATTGTATAGCGTTGGCCACCATAGATGCCTATACTATTAGAAAGTTTTTTATCTCCATTTTCATAGTCATCAATACGAAACACATAGGCTAAGCAACACAAAGTTGTCCTTTAAAGGGCTAGGGCATCTCACATTGTCACTTTACTTGCTGTTTCTTTTGCGAATAAGAGCTCCAGACATATTTAAAGGGTATGTAAGGCCTCCAAAAGACACATAAAGCAAGCTATGACCTTCACTGGGCAGCCCAGAAGAGGGTCGCCCCTAATTCAGCCAGTGCCTCAAATACTACCTGCAGGCTATGGTTTACACCCAGCCCAAAATGGACATCCAGTATTAAAAATACTGTATATCAAAACATCTTTCAAGCAAGAGAAAAAGCATAAAACTTGGGCTTGCAGAGATGCTCCAAAAAAGGAATCATTTTATACAAGGAGAATATATTAGCAAAAATAGAAAAGCAGGAAAAAAAAAGGAGAAATGAGGAAAAAAGTGACCTAAAATGCAATCCATGCATTCAATGCAAACAAAAGCCCAATACACAGTATAGGAGCAGAATCCAATAAAAACAGAGGACCCAGCAGCAGTGACTTCAGGGTGGACCTGCCTCTTGAGGTTCCACCCAGAAAGTACATGGAAGGGCAGTACAATTATAGAGCACACAATTCAGTAAATTATAAAAACAACAGAAGCAATACAAAAATATACATTATGATAATAATTCCGAATTAACAAAAAAAAACCACTAAAATAGAGATTTAATACTAGCCAGGGAAAAAACTCTGGCTATAACATAACAGTCCTCCTTATTTGGATTTCCATCTGGGGTGTCTGTTGCATTGATAACATCTAGAACATTCCAGCATCTCAGGCCATACATGCTGGCACATAAAACTGTTCTAGAATTGCATCAGTCATCTTTTTTTTGCTTTTTGATGCAGTATTGGGAATTTTTACTTGTTATGCATCACCTCACTTCACCTCATGACAAACTATTGATAATCCTTTGTTTCAAATTAAGTGTCTGGTTTAATTGCCATATATAGCAGACACAATAAAATTCTAATTCTGTCATGGTAGACCAATAACTGTTAAAAAATATGCAGTAAATATAAAATGTGCATATATAACAGTAAATCTGAAGGATGTACAAATATATACTATCCAATGCAACACTGCAGCATATAACACACAAAAAACAATTTAACAAAAAATACAATAAAGATTACTTAGAAAAAAAAATGCATTGTACCTATGTTCAGTATGGTCTCAATGAAACCCTAGCCCATTTTTTTCAACATAAGCAAACCAAAGTAGTCAGCTGTCCTCCGTGGCATTCTGTTACACTAATGTAAGTGTGACTCTCTCCAATTTTTATTTATTTAACCCAAATAATATTCAGAAACAAAGACTTCCCACAAGTCTTTATTTTTTCAACAAAGTTTCAACAATACTTTAACTGTGAAGCAATCGATTATAAAATGGCTGCCCAGAAGTTATGGTTCATATGGCACATGCAACACATGACAAAAACTATATATAACTAACACAGAGACCAGGCTTACAAAATGAACAAGAACCAGAAACATAAATGAAAATTATTTACACACATAAATCATTTCTAATATCATACACTTGTTGAAGAACTGGCAGCATCAGAAAGCCACTTTCAGGTTTGATTACCAACAGAAAAAGATCCAAACCAGGAAAGCCACAACTGTACCAAATCTAAAAAACAAAGTGCTAAGTCTGTATGGAAAGAGCAGTATATACCACCGGGTTATGATATCTTGTTCTTGCTGTTATCAGTATGGTTTTTTTTAGCTCAGTCTTAGATTTTCCATTGTGGAGTATCTGTTTTTCCATTTTCATTTTCATTTTTTTAATCACTTGTCACTCTTTATATATGTCACTTCCTTAATAACAATAATAATTCTTTACATTTATATAGCACTTCCATTTCTGAATTGCTGTTGCTGTGGGTGTTACATCATAATGCCTTCTGGTATACTGTAGATGTAGTTCTCCATAGTTATTGGTCTCCCTTGGTGGATAATCTCTCAAAAAGTCATTATAGTGTTAGTTAGCTATCTTTTAGGGCTAACTTGAAGTTCATTCAGTTCAGTTTTGACTTTGTATTTGGCCTTTGCCCTTATGCTGAGGCTTCATAACTTCTTTGTCTTCTTGGTTTTGACCTTTGCTTGTTTACAACCTCACTTTCAGCCCAGAGCTATTATCTACTGATTTGTACCTGATCACAATAAGTGTTAGGTGCAGTTATTGTGCCTGTTTGTTGTGTTTTTCCCACTAGAATTCTTTATTTAAGTTTTAAATGACAGGCAGATGCATGCAGTATAACCGGTAAAACATGCAAACACTTCCAAACAGGAATTAAAAGCCTTTCTTCTTGTGCCAATGGCATGGATTTTGCTGGGAATTAAACACCATTTGTTTCAGGAATTTTTTTGCAAAGCGGAACACTGAGTTTTGCTGCAAATTCAATTTTGCACAAATTGCTTTACTCATCACTACCAGTGCTTGATAATGCTTGCACATGATATGCCTGCATGCAGCTTGCCCCTCTGCCTGCCACCTGGCAACATTTGAGGTAATGGGATGCACAGATTACCGACTAAGTGTGGCCCTTTTTTTGATGTGGTGTAAGCTTTGAATAAAGACCTTTTAATGGTGACCTAGTCAGGCATTGTTCTACCAGAGCCTTGTTGAATCAAAGTGAACCTAATGAGCTTCCTTGGGTTTGGCAAGTTGCAATTGTTCAACTGCACAAACTGTGATAATCATAACACAAGCTGTAACTACTGAGTTTCCAGAAATTGCTGTGTTTCTTTTTCCTATAAGTATACATTGGATAGATTAAGAAGTTCAGCTACATGATATCAATGCGTGGCTGAATGGTTATCATATAACGAACAAACCAGATATATTAACAAACCCAGACCAGAATGCCAATTCAGCACAGGACACATGCAAATGCACTGTGTCCCTCATGCCCATCTGTGCATCACCTTATTAGCTGGTATCAGGTAAATGGTACCACTGCAGGATGAGAGGTGGTGCTATCACTAACAGTCTTGTCTCTTCCATCCGCAGCTCCAAGAAGATGCCCCATGAGGACAACTGACCCTATCCTTATTGCTCTGAGATGTCCCTTACAGTTCGAACCATATAAAGGCAACCATTCCCAGAAAAAGGCATCTCAGTTTCAACCCAAGTCTACTACATGAACAACCTCTGCAGACAGACCCTTTGGAAATAGCCATCAGAAGCTAATTTCCTTGACTTTCTTGCACCATCAAGCACCTGTTTATTTTGTTACTAATTTCCTTTTTTACTGTTTCACCAGTTAAATGGGTGGGCTAAGTTGGCACCCCAACTTTTCTTTGGACTTTGTCAGTCATTCATAACCGACAACTGTCACACTCACTCATTTCTGGTCATCTTGTATAAACATAAAACACACATGGGCAGCACAGTAGCATAGTGGTAGCACTGCTGCTTTTCAACAACGAGAATGGTATTCAAGTGCTGAATGCTCCATAAATGGAGTCTGAATGTTTTCCTGTGTCTGCATGGGTGTCCTGTCCAAACAAATACAAGTTAGGTGGATTGACAATGCTAAACTGGTCCTTGATGTGTGTTCTCCCTGCAATTAGCTGGCACTCTGTCTAGAGAATGCTTCTGTCTTGCAGTCACTGCTTCCTCCAGTTTCCTTACAACCCTGCTATGGCTAAGCGGGTTTAGAAAATGGATGGATAAAACAGAGATATGGCTGCAGTATTAGACTTTAAATCACAAAGTTATTTGGCTCAATACTCAAAACTCAGACTCAAGGTGTGACCATGAGGAAGCCGCTTAAAACCAGCCGTGCTGCAGTAACAACATAATATACTATTTTCCCATTTTCTAAGAACTCTTGCATACTGGTGTCAGCCAAATGTATAATAATAACATATTCATAAAAAAGAAGAGGATTTAGAGAAAACCCGGGTGGGCACATGGAGAATGTGCTAATTCTACAAAGACAGAAATTTGGCTGAAAATCAACTTTTTTGGCAGCAGTTGAACACTGCCTGGAACTGTATTAATCAAAATTAATCTTACACTTAAGTGCATATTTGGGGGAGTAAGAACTATTTAAATTACTAGACCTATTTAAAATTTGATGCGCAAGTGCAATTTATATTCACAAATGTGTATTATTCTGAACATTCATCTTGACAATAGCAATAATTCAAGCCATAATATATGAAAATGTATTCAATATGTATGTAATTAAATGTGTTAATGTAATTCTTTAAAAGTTTTATTAGTTTTTAAGCATTTACTTTGACAAAAACATTAATTTTCTGCAGCACAAATGAAAAAAATGTGTTAATAAACAATCTGCATGCAAATGTTTTGTAGTTTCTATTTTTAATTCCCCACATCATGAATTTTATTTCATTTGATTATTACTTCAATGAGTAGATGACAAGAAAATTAATTGAATTATTTAAAGTTAGGAGTGCTATATAAAGCAATTTTTAAATCTGATGATCTGAACACAAAATATCCTTGAATGTACACAGTCCATATTCTTACAAAGAGTGCTTATCCACGTTGCACCCTTCCCTCCTACATTATTTCTCTTTGTATACAGCATCTTGTTTGTCTTACTGCGTTTGCCTAGGCTTCCTGAAAAAAATCACAAGTTAAAAAAACATGAATATAGTGTCTTCTATTTGTTTAAAATTGTACACAAATTAATTAAGTTAAAATATCAGTGTATGAAATGGACTGGTGACCTGTCTTGAGTGCTTTGTGTCTGATGTTACTGAGGAAGTACACACTTATGAATGGATTTTTGACTTTCACTTTTAAATTATTTCTATAATTATGGCATTTCAGATTGTCTTTATGATTAGTGCAAGGTTACTTTAGAGCTGAAAATATCAAGGTATTTAATCTTCAGCTGACCTATTAAAGTAACAACACATAAGATCCTCAGCAACCATACTCACCAACCTGTCTATTGATGGTTAGACTTTTTTTAGTTCTCTCTGGACACATAGACAACAATCATTGACTGAGGCATGGTTTTACACAGATCCATATAAAAGAGATGGGTAACACTGAGAATGCCATAAAGGAAATGAATTAGTAAACAGTAAAAAAATAGCACAAAACAAGGAAATAAAAGAAAACTGACATTATTGTCGTTAAAGCAATTCGAAACATAATAAATCAATATTTTATAAAGTAACGGTAGCACTTCAGCAACAAAAACACTAACTTTATTGAATACATCTTCATAATCCCCTGATCTCATCATGTCCTCATAAGCATTGTGCTTATAATATTGCAGAGAGGTATTGATATAAATATGGCAATGATAGCACACTGCCTTGTCCCTTGGTTGATAAAACAACGTTCAAAATTCAAAAGTATGTGTTTTTGTTACAAAGTCGTTCTGTCTTTAACTTTCAATTTTGTCTTTCTCTTGTAGTTCTGGTTCTTCAATTTTGTTTTACTCTTTTAGTATTTTGACCCTATGCCTCACCTAACCACATCTCCTAGTTGCTTAATTATACCCTAATTTGGTTGAGTTCACGAAAATCCTTGGACACTTCAACATGTTCTTAACACAACACTTTGTTATGATTTTTGTGAACTCTTGCAACTCAAAATCAGGCTTTACCTCCAATAGTAAGCCTCAAAACACTGCAGAGGTTTACTCTCAAAATCTACAAGTAGATGTTTGGCCTGCACAGACCCAACTAAAAGATTGCAAAATATTACAAAACGAAACAAAAAGGTAAAAAGATAAATCAAAAACAGTATGCCTAAAAGACATGCTGAAAAATCTGTAAGTCCAAAAATCTTTAATATAAAACAAGTCTAAGTTCATAAACAGAAGCAAAATCCAATTTCAGAATAGAGCCAAACAAGAGAAGTTTAAACCACAATGCTGAGTATTATGATAAGAAATCCCAAACAAAGCAAAAATGGGCGTGAGGCCTCCTAAATAATCATAAGGGCAGGGCCACAACCTAAACAACCTGCCCAAGGAAACTCCCCTCAAATCCAGTTAACCTCTAAACTGTTGTCTGCTGGTTTCCGGCCTAGTAGACCCCAAAAAATGTGAGCTGGCAAGATAACAACAAGAAAAGACTCAAAATATAGCAAAAGTCTCAACAGAAAAAGATGACTGTAGACCTTCAGATGAACAAGGCAAACAAATATCCTTCATAAATAAAGGATTTATTAGAAGAAAGTAGAAAAGTAGAAACAAAATGCTTATAAGAGCAAAAATAGTGAAAAAGAAGAGGAAAACACTGATAGAAGCAAAGTAAATCAAGAAAACCAGAACATCCAACAAAAGTAGCAATACTTATAAACATAAGCACAATTATGTCCTGATTTGAGATTACTCTGATATTACAATCATGAACATAACAGAAAATACATTCAGTATAAAAAATAACAAACATTTTAAAAAATGACAATAAAACATGAAATTTACAAAATACAAACCCTTACATAACACTGAAGAACAGTATTACAGCAGTTGTAGGCTTACAAAGACTTGGGGGCAGTCCCCAAGCAGCTGCATCAGGGGGCCCTGCCACCTTAGGCTCAGAATATACAGAACAAAAACAGAACATAAAATCAATAAATATATTATTAACATAAGAAAGAAATACATCAAATAAAGAAAGCAATAATAATAAGAGGAAAGAAAGCATAAATTATAAAAGTTAACTCAAAAGAAAACAAAATTAATTAAAAACATGACAAATGAATCAGGAATGAGACTCTGGCTGAGCCATTAAGGGGCAGATGTTGAGCTGGCATGGGTCTGAAAACTGACAAGGAATGCTTAGTAAACATAGTTGAATGGGAAGGTGGATGAGCCACCCTACTGGACAAACAGAATTTTGCCAATGTTGTGAGGCTCAGGAGGACTCATTAACCTCCGCATCAAGAGGACTCAGATGAGGTGGCTCGGGCATCTGTTCAGGATGCCTCCTGGACACCTCCCTGGTGAGGTGTTCCGAGCATATCTAACCGGAAGGAGGCCCCGGGAAAGACCCAGGACACGCTGTATGGACTATGTCTCTCGGCTGGCCTGGGAACGCCCTTGGGATTCTCCCGGAAGAGCTAGAAGAAGTGGTCGGGGAGAGGGAAGTCTGTCCCAGTATCTCATACAGACTGTTCTTAAAGGTTGTTAATGCTTCTGCTTCAACTACATGTCTCAGTAGTTTGTTCTAGCTTCCCACAACTGTTTCTGGCTTCAGTCAGTTAGAGTGTTCGGCCAGATACTAAAAAAGTTTATTTCTCTGAGTATGACATGTCCTTAACACATTGACTGCTGGACCATGTATTACCAGGATGCCAAAGTATAGGTCCATGCATATATGAAAAATAACAAACTCTATCAAAACTAACTCATAAAAAATGTAAAGAAATATATTAGAAATCAACATTTTTATTATAACTTTTATTATAACTTTAACAGCAACTCTGTCAAAAATATAAAGAAACTGCTAATTACTTATTAATTTACTTATTATTTTCACCAGTGACATGACCAAAAGTCTCAATTTGAATGAGAGTCCTGGAAGCATGGCACCATGCCTTGTAATAAAGAAACACCTTCAGGGCAGGTATCTGGATCAGTACCATAGAGCCTACAAGTTCCACGTCACCCAGTTGTCACTATTTTGATCACTGTCATTATCATCAAAATATTCATCTTGCAACAAATCAGCAGCTTTATACCTTTTTCTTGTCGACATAACAACAGACTGTCTATTTAGAAAACTGTTTTCTGCAAGCTGTCGCCACCAACACAAGCAGACTTATCGCTATCCAGTAGCTGGTAGCACTGTAGTAAGTAAATGAGATGTGGCAGCAAAGATCACCAGCAAGGTGGCTGAGTTTGTAGTGGCTGTATACTGAGATACGATTTTCTCATTACGTTGCATCTTAACAGGCTCAATGAGATACAAGTTTACTTGTACCTCACTTCAAAAATGTTAAGTCCTAGGATGCCCTTGGTTGCACTCCTCTGTCCTCAGTTAAATATGTATAGAAAATGGTTTATTTTGATTTGGAACTGCATTATTACAACATAAGATGTCACGTTAAAAATACTAATGGATAATATTGTGTACAGATCTTTTGTCATACAGAAAATTATAATGACTTCCAAAGAGATTGAATAGTTTTGCATGGCACTGTATATTCAACAGTATTTAAATATAACATTTTATTTGCTTTATTAATAGCTTCTGTTAGATTATTTTAAGCAGACATTTTTTAAGCTTTTCTTTGGGCATTGTGTAATTCAATTGCAGATCCAGGAATACAAATGTATAACACATTTTTCCACACTATATTTAAAGCAAACAATTTTACTGTGAGTGTGAATGCATTTTGATGAATATTTGGTGAATTTATACTTGAACAAATATTAAGAAGCCAATTATAAGAGTATAAATATGAATACAAGGCAATCCATTAATTATATGCAGAAGAGCTACAAATTAACATGTTGTGAAAATGATTAGTGAGAGCATGAAGCTTTCACTTTCTTATTATCACTTTTGTATATATAGGAGCTCTTTCATAACCTTCAAATCATATGATTATCACATTCTGTAGCCATTGTCAATTATTTAATCCACATTGTGTCTATAATATTATCCTCACTTCTAATATCATTGTTGCATGCTGGGTCAGTCAACAGGGACCTCACTGCAAACATATAATATGGAACATGAATTAATTCCAGTTTGCCATGGTAGAAAGTTTACTTCTGTTTTCCTACATGTGTTGTCTCAAACTGATTAACTGTCATCTCTGACACTATTTTGAGAAGAAAAATTAAATACTTATTGATTTTTAAGTGCATAGTGGTTAACATTTTTAAACATTAAGACAATTTCATAATTCATTTCTTCGACAGTAATACATCTATCCATTTTGTTCCTAAATCAGTTTAGAAATGATTGTGACACTAAGGCCTACTCTAGAACTATTTTGTGTAAGACCGGAAATAGTTCTGAATGCAACACACCAGCTAGGCTTTCTGGTATGAAAGGAGACTAGGGCATGCAGACTAAACCAATGGAAACAGGAGCAGAACATCCCAATATGACAAAAAATGTAACTGTGCTGGAATTCAGACTCAGTCACTGAACCAATGAAGATGCTGGTGGATTCTAAGAAAAATGTTTATATGTAACATTATAGAGAGAAGTGTGACAAAGTAGCACAGCCACACTATATTGTAACCCTGGGAATCAGCACCGCCGGTGCCCACACACACACCCACGCACACGCACACACAAACACACAGAGACTAATCAAATGCTAATATATATATCTATCCATCCATTATCCAACCCGCTATATCCTAACTACAGGGTCACAGGGATCTGCTGGAGCCAATCCCAGCCAACACAGGGCGCAAGGCAGGAAACAAACCCCGGGCAGGGTGCCAGCCCACCGCAGGGCACACACACACACACACACCAAGCACATACTAGGGACAATTTTGGATCACCAATGCACCTAACCTGCATGTCTTTGGACTGTGGGAGGAAACCGGTGTACCCGGAGGAAACCCACGCGGACACGAAGAGAACATGCAAACTCCACACAGGGAGGGCCTGGGAAGTGAATCCGGGTCTCCTAACTCCGAGGCAGCAGCGCTACCCACTACATATATATATATATATTGTGACGGACTTATCAGACCCCTGGAGGTTTCTTAACCCAAACTCAAGAACATATTCGTTCTACTCACCAGTGCATTATAGCTACTCAAGAATTGATTATTTTTTTATAGATAATAATTTCCTGCCTACAATTAAATCATGCAAATATGACACAATTGTTATCTCTGACCATGCCCCTCTAGTCTTGGAGCTAAAATCATTAAGCCCCTCACACTCACCTCGCAGATGGCGTCTTAACCCTCTTTTATTGGCAGACGAGAACTGCACAGAATTTATATCCAAACAAATCAGCTTCTCCCTAGAGACAAACACGTCCACAGAGGTTTCTGCAGGAACACTCTGGGAAACTCTAAAGGCCTTCTTAAGAGGACAGATTATTTCATATCTTTCCCACAGAAATAAATTAGAAACCAAGAAAGTGTCAGAGCTAAGAAGTGAAATTACTAGAACAGATGAAGAACAAGCCAGGCGTCCAAATGAAGTTCTCCACAGGAAAAGGAAGGCCCTGCATACAGAACTTAACATCTTAACAATTAAAGAAACTGAACAACTTATTTATAAGTCTAGACATCATTACTATGAACACGGAGAAAAAGCTAATAAGCTTTTAGCTTAACAAATTCACAAACAAGAAGTACACAATGCAATACCAGTAATCACCAACAAGAATGGAGAAGAAATTATTGACCATAAAAATATAATGCACACATTTAGAGATTATTATAAGTCTTTATATTCTACTGAGCTCAAAGAAGACAACACACAATCTAATGCATTTCTGGATACATCACAGATACCACAAATAGATGCTTTAAGTGCTGAGGAACTGGATAAACCTCTAACGCTAACAGAATTACTAGATGCTATAAAGTCACTACAAAGCGGGAAATCAGCAGGCCCTGATGGTTACCCCGTAGAATTTTATAAGAAATTCTCCACTCAGCTAGCTCCCCTCTTATTGGCAACATTTACAGAAGCTAGAGACAACCAAATACTACCTCAAACATTTCGACAAGCATTAATCACCGTCTTTCCTAAACAAAATAAGGACTTGTTACAATGTGCATCATACAGACCAATTTCACTCCTGAATAATGATGTTAAGATACTCTCAAAAATCCTAGCTAGAAGGATGGAGAAAGTGCTGCCCTCGGTAATATCACAGGATCAAACTGGATTTATTAAAGGACGACACCTATCTTCCAATCTCCGATGCTTGTTTAATGTTATATATTCACCAGCAAAATCAAACACCCCAGAGATATTATTATCATTAGACGCAGAAAAAGCATTTGATATGATTGAATGGAATTACCTTTTCACTGCATTGGAGAAATTTGGGTTTGGCCCGAATATTTGTGCATGGATCAAACTACTGTATACCAATCCAGAAGCTTCAGTTTGTATTAATAACATTTGCTCAGACTACTTTAAACTAGAACGTGGTACCAGACAAGGATGTCCCTTGTCACCACTGCTGTTTGCAATCGCTATTGAACCACTGGCGGTTCACTCCCGAAATTCTTATCAGATAAAGGGGATTGTCAGAGGAAGACTGGAACAGAAAATTTCTCTATATGCAGATGATATGGTCTTATATATATCAGACCCAGAAAACACTGTCCCTGCTGTTTTAACAGCACTAACAGAATTTCAAAAGATATCTGGTCTTAGAATTAATCTGAAAAAAAGTATACTCTTTCCAGTGAATTCACAAGCATATAATATTAGATTAGACACCCTACCTTTTACCATAGCAGATCAGTTTAAATACCTAGGGGTAAATATCACAAGTAAACATAAAGCTCTTTATCAACAAAATTTTGCCGTCTGTATGGAAAAAATTAAGCAAGACTTGAATAGATGGTCAACCCTTCATCTCACTCTAGCCGGAAGAATTAACATTGTTAAGATGAATATCCTTCCTAAACTTCTCTTTTTATTTCAAAACATTCCAATATATATCAATAAATCGTTTTTTAAACAGTTAGATTCAACAATAACCTCATTCATTTGGAACTCAAAACACCCACGTATCCGAAGAGCGACCCTACAAAGACCTCAGGCAGAAGGTGGGCATGGCTTTACCTAATTTTCAGTTTTATTACTGGGCAGCAAACATACAAGCCATAAAAACCTGGACACAAATAAATGAACATACACAGGCTTGGTCCGCAATAGAAGTAAAATCCTGTAGTACTTCTTTATACTCCTTGCTCTGCTCTCCAATAAGTGCAAGTTATCGCAAATATACTAATAACCCAATTGTGCTTTACTCACTCAGAATATGGAACCAAATTAGAAAGCATTTTAAGATGGAAAATCTTTTATCAGTGGCACCTCTGCAAGGGAACCACCTCTTTCAACCTTCACAAGTATATCCAGTTTTTAATACCTGGAAAAGTTTTGGGATTAAAATGCTCAGAGATCTTTATATAGAATACATATTTACATCTTTTGAACAATTACGTTCAAAATTCAACCTCCCAGCTACACATTTCTTTTACTATCTTCAAATTAGAAATTTTGTTAAACAGAAATTGCCCGATTTCCCCCACCTTGCACCCTCCACAATGCTGGAAAAAATACTGCTCAATTTCGAGGAATTAAACACTATTTCCGCATTATATAAAATCTTATTAGAGTCCCTACCTTTCAAAGACCCAAGAGGACATTGGGAAGAAGATCTCTTAATCAATATATCAGAAAAGGAGTGGAAGGTAGCAAAGCAGAGAATTCACTTGAGTTCTATATGCGCAAAGCATAGAATTATTCAACTAAAAATTATATATCGAGCTCATCTGTCTCGCTTAAAACTGTCCAAAATGTTTCCAGGGCTGGATCCAACCTGCGAACGCTGCAACCAAGCTCCTGCCTCACTGGGTCACATGTTCTGGGCCTGCACCATACTAACATCATTTTGGACAAAAATTTTTAAGTGCCTTTCAGACAGCCTTGGGGTCACAATCCCTCCTAACCCATTAACAGCTGTGTTCGGTGTTCTTCCAGATGGACTTGAATTGGAGAAGGACAAGCAAACGGTGATTGCATTCACTACACTTTTGGCACGCAGACTTATTTTGTTAAATTGGAAGAATCCTAATTCTCCTCTTATAAGTCAGTGGGAAACCAATGTTTTATATTATTTGAAATTGGAAAAAAATCAAATTCTCAGTTAGAGGATCTGTACAAAATTTTTTCAAAACCTGGCAGGATTTAATCAATATTATTTTAGAATAAGAGAAATAACTATTACCGCATTTAATTCCCTTCTCCATCTCTTATTTACATATATATTTACTTCTCCCTTTCCTTTGTTTAATGTTGCCTTATTAAAAAGCCTTAAGCAATTTTCCTTTAGCTAAGCTCTCCTTCTCAGGGGTGGGGTTTGATTTGTCTTCAATTTTGTTGGGTTATAAATTGATCTATTTGTATGGAATGAGTACAATGAAAATTAATAAAATAAAAATATAAAAAAATATATATATATATATTGTGATGGACAACCGGCATTTCAGACCGGCCGGGACATCCCTCAAATGAAGAAAACAGCCTTTACAGGACAATACATCCCCCGGGACACTAGATGGCAGCTCCCCTGGATGGAAATGGTTCTCCGGACTCCCGCAGGGCAGCATAGGACATGGAGTCCGGTTCTTCAGCCCTGTTGGGTGCTGTGGGTGCTGCCAGAGGGAGCTCACCAAGAACCAGGGGGATATTACGATGACATCAACCTGGAAGTACTTCGGGGTCACGAGGACGGAAGCCCGCAGTACTTCTGGGACACTTGATGAAGGAAGATGTGGTGTTGACCTGGAGAAGAAATACTTCCAGGTCATGGCAAACCCCAGCAGACTGAGCTGGAGTTGGTTGGGAGTGTGACGGAGCTGCTGGGAGATGGAGGATTGTGTGATTTGTTATTATTGATTATTGTTTATTATTATTATTGGGAGAATTGTGGAGTGTGCGGTGCTTTGTGCACTTTATAGAAGAAAATATTAAAAGAATCTTCTTGTGCTTTTACAAGTGTGCCTGGGACGTCAGTCTGGTGGGTTCAACGGGGTGCTATAGAGTGCCTTTATTTATATATATATATATATTGTGGTGCCCAGCGGGCATCCATGCCCGGCCGGGACGCCCAGGAGGAGTGGAGGAGGGCCTGTTTTGGCCCTCAGTACTTCCGCCACACCGGGAAGTACTGGGGGGAAGAGACTTGAGGGCACCCGGTGGACTTCTGGCTTCACCATGGGAGCTTCCGCCACACAGGGGTGTGGCTACGGAAGCCCTGAGGATGCACCTGGAGCCCATCCGGGGCACATAAAAGGGGCCGCCTCCCTCCAGTCAGGAGTGAGAGTCGGGAGGAAGAAGACAAAGCGTGTTGGAGAGGAGTGGAGGTGGACCAGAGACTGTGAAAGGCATTATATTGTGGCCAGGACTTGAAGGGGTGATTGGTGCTTCGGCACTGGGTTTGTGCACTTTACTTTATTCATTATGTATAATAAACGTGTGGTGGACTTTAATACGGTGTCCGTCTGTCTGTGTCCGGGCAGCTTATCACAGTGGCGTAGTCGGCAGGATGCTCTGCCTGGTTCAAGGCGGGGACCTGCATCCAACAATTGTTCTGTGAGCGGCCCGGTGCAGCAGCGGCACCCCCACACACGCCGCGGGAGCGACGCATGCACAACCCCGCGTGAGCGATTCACCTCACGGTTCGCCACCGGTTCCTTAAATGGCCATGTTCTCCTGGTGCGGGGAGAAGAACAAGGACGTTGCCGGAGTGCAGCGGGCTCCAGCAGGCACACTGTCGCCGAAGACGTCCAGTTCGGCAGCGCAGTGAGGACGGCGATACAAGAAGGCGAGTCCCAGGAGGTGAGTCCCCTGCCCAATGGCGACGGGCCCCATGGGGGCAAGCTTACCTTTTGTGTTGCAGGCAGGGACTACCTGGGACTGCGTCAGTGGCAACGGTATGCCGTGTCTCAGGCTGTCGACAGCGCCGAGGCGGCAGTAGGCAGTGCCACGAGAAAGGAGTCGCTGCAGCTCGATAAGCAGCAGCTGCTGCTGGAATCCAGGAAGGCACGTCGCCGCATCAGGAGACGAGGAAACAGAGCCAAAATGGCCGTGGACCGGAAGCTGCTCCCAGAGACTGGCTCGGGATTGGGCGGTGTGTCTGACGTGTCCGCCGATGATTGGATGGAGGCGGTCACAAGGAATGTCAATCCCGGGCTGAGAAAGGACCCGACGGGGCCGGTTGGAAGGACTCCCAGTGAGCAGCCGGCGGATTTGCCTGAGAAAAAGGTAAGGCAACCGCTGACTGACAATCTGTCTTTGCTCGCGGCGCTGTGTGAGTTGGAGGAATGCCTCCAGCCCGCGGCGTCGTTATTCCAGGTTCTACGCATCCTCCGAGGGCGACTGCAGGTGCTGGAGATGAAGGCGGCCGCGACCCTGACGTCGCTGCGACAGTGGGCGGATCGGCGCAGCGCTGGAGGCTTCAGCCGGAGGGACGCGGCGGGGATGGTAAGTAAGACCGCCCCCGTACAAAGAAAGGGAGATCCTACCGATGGGGACCGTGATTTCAGTGATCGGGACCATGTCGGTAGGTCTCCGACAGCGGATGCTGCGATGCAGGCTGCTCGCATGGTGAGGGGAGTAACTGCGAGAGGGCAGGGCGGACAGGGGCTGACAAGTGCCCTGGGTCCTAGTGCCCGACGCCCTTAGCCCGCGGCAGTCTCCCGTCGCTCTGCATGGACGCAGACGGGAATGGGGCTGAGCGTTTGTCATGCCCAGACTCAAACCATCAGGGCATCCAAGAGGGAAAGGAGGGATCGAGGGCTGAGTGCTGATTCCTCCAACAGGAAAGGACGTGCTGCTGGGTGCGCACGTCCAGTGAAGGGCCACTCCCCTGAGCCAGCGGAATGGAGAGAAAAGCAGGCGGTCCCATCAGCTAGAGGGACACGCAACCCGCGGAGAAGGTTCCGAACAGGCAAGTTCCGGGATCCTGGTAAAAGGGGGGAGCGCTGCCAGTGCGTGGCACAAAGGGACGCCAGAGAAGGGTGTCCAGGCAGCGTCTCTGCCCCTGTGTTTCTATCTGTTGCAGGATGGGGCCCGGGGAAAGGAATAGGACCTGCTTCGTGGGAAGCCGTCCCTCATCAGATGGACCGTCTGGCCGGACGACACTTCGCTGGCGATGGGGCAGCCTCTCAACCGGCGGAGGCTGCGAAGGCACGAGCGGCACTAAACAGCGGGGCGAGGAGATCTCGGAGGGGGTGCCGAAGAAGAGAGTTCCAGGGTGCTGGATTGGACCCTGGACGGAGAGAAGGACCCACTTCGGGGTTGAGCCGCCCTAACGGGGTGTGTCACTCGAACCAACGGGTCTTCGCTGGCGATGGGGCACTGTGGTGCCTGGCGGGCATCCATGCCCGGCCGGGACGCCCAGGAGGAGTGGAGGAGGGCCTGTGCCTCCTCCAGGACACGAGGGGGCGTCCTCCCTGGTGGCTTTGGGGACCACGGGTACGGAGCTTGGAAGCTCAACCCTGTAGGGGCCCATGGTCACCGCCGGGGGCGCCCCAATGCCTTGGGAGTGTTGGCCCTCAGTACTTCCGCCACACCGGGAAGTACTGGGGGGAAGAGACTTGAGGGCACCCGGTGGACTTCCGGCTTCACCATGGGAGCTTCCGCCACACAGGGGTGTGGCTACGGAAGCCCTGAGGATGCACCTGGAGCCCATCTGGGGCACATAAAAGGGGCCGCCTCCCTCCAGTCAGGAGCGAGAGTCGGGAGGAAGAAGACGAAGCGTGTTGGAGAGGAGTGGAGGCGGACCAGAGACTGTGAAAGGCATTATATTGTGGCCAGGACTTGAAGGGGTGATTGGTGCTTCGGCACTGGGTTTGTGCACTTTACTTTATTCATTATGTATAATAAATGTGTGGTGGACTTTAATATGGTGTCCGTCTGTCTGTGTCCGGGCAGCTTATCACAATATATATATATGTATATCCATCCATCCATTTTCCAACCCGCTGAATCCGAACACAGGGTCACGGGGGTCTGCTGGAGCCAATCCCAGCCAACACAGGGCACAAGGCAGGGAACCAATCCCGGGCAGGGTGCCAACCCACCGCAGGACACACACAAACACACCCACACACCAAGCACACACCAGGGCCAATTTAGAATCGCCAATCCACCTAACCAGCATGTCTTTGGAATGTGGGAGGAAACCGGAGCGCCCGGAGGAAACCCACGCAGACACGGGGAGAACATGCAAACTCCACGCAGGGAGGACCCGGGAAGTGAACCCGGGTCCCCAGATCTCCCAACTGCGAGGCAGCAGCGCTACCCACTGCGCCACCGTGCCGCCCTATATATGTATATATATATATATATATATTTTTTTTTTTTGTCCTCAATATTCTAGTAAAGGAAGACTGTGAGTGATCATCTGTAAACTTGGATGGAGTGTGACGAAAAAAGAATAAAAAAGAAGAATATTTAAAGTTCACATTTCTTTAGATACTTTTGATAGTGTGTTAAACTATAAAAAAAGAAAATGTAAGCAAACAACAAGGGGATGGGAAGGAAATTTTAAAACATTTGAAATTTTTGTTTGATGCACTGTTAAACACGCCTCTAAACATACACATGTGGAGGAATGATCAATGCAAATTGAGACAGTTTATCAGTAATATACAGGAACTTGATGAGGTTGTATGCTCAGGTGAGGTGGGCCACATGCAGCACTGCGGCAGCAAGGTGAGAACTCTTGAACTAAGCTGATAGCTGTTGATTTGTTTTTTCTTAGTTGGCACCACCACATCAGCTCTAAAGGCAAAATTAAGGACTTAATGACAGTAAAATTATACTTTATTTTAAAGCTTTGAAGATGCCCCCTAGTCACATGTGTACAACAAAAGCAAATATATTTATATACTGTATATATATTTTTTTTTTCCAATTATGATTTTTACTATTATCTTTTGCTCTTAGCAAATCGATAAGAGCTTGCGCTAGCAGGAATAAGGAAACATCCTGACTGCAGTGTCCCATTTATCAGTTACTTACAAGAACATGAGAACTATTCACTAATCATGTACTCCTGTACTTAACTGTATTTAAAAAATAGCTGTAATTCAGTCACTGCCTTCATTGTGCTGCTGGATGACTCCACGCATGTTATTAAAGGCATCTTCCCCAGTCCTGAAATTTCTCTGTGACAATATCTTTGTCAATATATCCATCCATCCATTTTCCAACCCGCTGAATCCGAACACAGGGTCATGGGGGTCTGCTGGAGCCAATCCCAGCCAACACAGGGCAGGAACCAGTCCCGGGCATGGTGCCAACCCACCGCAGGACACACACAAACACACCAAGTACACACTAGGGCCAATTTAGAATCGCCAATCCACCTAACCTGCATGTCTTTGGACTGTGGGAGGAAACCGGAGCGCCCGGAGGAAACCCACGCAGACACGGGGAGAACGTGCAAACTCCACGCAGGGAGGACCCGGGAAGCAAACCCAGTTCCCCAGGTCTCCCAACTGCGAGGCAGCAGTGCTACCCACTGCGCCACCGTGCCGCCCCTTTGTCAATATATCATATATAAAATTCTTTTTGATCACGGTTATTTGAACGTACATAATACTAGATATTATAATAGTATATAGTGTAAATTAATAACCATTAGTATTAGTATACTGTACGTTAATAATATATATTTATATTACATATTCACATCTGTTCTATGCCCTTACTAATATAACTCTGACCAGTTTCAGACCCATATCTTACACTCTGTTTTATACTACATCCATAACTCCCTATATTTTCCTAAGAGTATTCAGTAGCACTCTATTTTCTTATGTTTTGTAGCTTTCTCTTTTTATTCCTTCACATTTCTATTCCTTTTCCTTTTATTATTTCTGGAATCTGGATGATCACATAGTGGTAAAGTAACTAGTTTGTATTTTAACTGTATAGTAGTTAATATAGTATTACTTTGTTTAGATTCTTTTCTGCTTGTTCTTTCTTTTTTGGTGTGATTGTTAAAATAATACCTAGGTCTGTTATATTAGTACTGCTTTAGTATGTAGATATGTAACTGTCAACATCTCAGTTCAACTTTTGTTCAGTAATGTTGGTGAGGATTATCATTATTGTTTTCTCCGTTCTCCAGTCTGTTAGTTTGTGATTTATGGGTTGTGACATTACAGAAACACATAGTTTGTAAGTCTATCTTTGAAATAATTTATATTTATTGGTGTTCACAAGAGACCTTATCTAATTATTTAGTTTTCACCTTGTAAACACAGTTCAGACATAGAAGAATGTGATCCTTTTGCTTTAATACAATGTCTTCTGAGACGTATGATGTCATTGACATGTGATGGTGAAGACACAAAGCATAAATTTTAGATTCTGTTCATTCTTAAAAATGTATTAATAATTATGTTATTTGTAATTGTGTATTCTTTTAGTTTTTATTTAATATTTACTATGACCATCAACAAGGTATTCATAACACCTAGTGTAACAACCCACAAATATGTGACCAAAGCATTATGTGAAAACAAAACGAAAAATAAAAAACAATTATTAAGACAATATTAACATTATTGAACATGTGTGTGAATAAAAATAAAAATAACACCAATTTAATATCAATAAACTGAAGAATTTGACAGTTATTATTGAAAGTCAGTGAATTTCATGATAAAATCATTAGTAAGGTATTTGAGCTTAGGAAGCATTTGATCTGACTGTTTGAAATAATAGACTGTGGGCAGTGTTTGACATGCTCTTTGGTAATTGGGAGCCCTGCTACTGCTCCATTGTTTTCTGTCTGCGGAAATTGTACTCTACTTCTTCTTCTCTCAGCTGCTCTCATTAGAGGCCGCCACAGCAGATCATCTTTTTCCATATCTTTCTGTCCTCTGCATCTTGTTCTGTTACACCTATCACCTGCATGTCCTCTCCCACCACATCCATAAACCTCCTCTTAGGCCTTCCTCTTTTTCTCTTGCCTGGCAGCTCTATCCTTATCATCCTTCTCACAATATACCCAGCATCTCTCCTCTGCAAATGTCCAAACCAACACAATCTCGCCTCTCTGACTTTGTCTCGTAACTGTCCAACCTGGCAGTTTCTAATCTTGTCCATCCTTATCACACCCAATGCAACTCTTGATATCTTTAATTCTGCCACCTCCAGCTCTGTCTCCTGTTTTTTGGTCAGTGCCATACAATGCCCCACACAACCATACAACACAGCTGCCCTCTGTTACTGTGTGTTAAGAATCAACTCATACACAGATAGGCACTCTGCAAAGAAAAGCCACAACACCTTTGCAGCTTAGTGTGCTTACTTACTTCATCCATCCCCTATGTTTTCATTAAATCTAACATTGATGTACATTTTGGTCTCCTTAACTTTATTGTAGATAACAGACTTGCTACAATAGTGCCTTGTCTTTTATGAGTGACTTAATGAAGTGATGATAGGCATCTTTATTTCAGGATTTTAATTCAGAAAATGTGTTGATTTTTAATTGTTTGTAGTCATTTTTGGCACTAGACACTCTTTTTAAAAAGTTTAAAAAGAATAGTAGAGATTTACAGAATTCTGTCTGAACTTAAATTAATTTTTCATACACTGTGATCCAGTGTACCCATTACTGTTGGGTTATGCTTAGGTTACTTGTGACTTATTCGAAAGTACATGAAAGTACATTTGAAAGTTGATAGTGGAGTGTACTGTGATCTCAAGGATCTCATAAAGATCCATCAAGTTTAATAAGTGAGTTTGAGCTAACCCCCATGGATAAAAGGAAATATTAACTTTTAATGGTTAGGCTATCTGGCTGTCAGATTTTCTGGTGTGGTTTTATAGTCTTAGTCTTATGTTTTTATCTGTTAAATAAATTATTAAGTCTCATAAACTAAATAAAAGCTTTCATTTTATACCTCTCATTATATGTAGAGTTTTTGACTTTCATCCGAGGCCATATATTATAAGAAGGTGTTAAGTGGCTATGCTAGATCACAGCTAGAAAGATTTCACGACTCCTTTCAATCATTTTCTCTTTTATATTTTTGCCCTATCACATATAAATTTAGTTTTTGTTCTTTTTGTTACTATTTGTGGGGAAACGACACAACAATATTTCAAAATAGTAGAGCAAAAATGTTACCCATGCTGTTTCCATTAACTGTACTTGTTACCTCTTAGTTATCTTGTTTTATCTCACAGGCTTCTTCTATACAGTCCATGATTAGTTGAAGCTACATACTTCAGGGTGACATGAATTTTACTTCTATTTTACTGGGACTTTTTCTATCAACACTGGGAGTTGTAGCCCTCTTAGAAAATATGGAATGAAACCTGAAAATCTTCCTGCATATATCAGCCTTCCAGTATACTCTTTCAGAATGTCACATACCCTTCCCTTGACAGAGCCAAGTCAGCCAGGCTTTTTGTATATCTTGCATTATGTTTAACTTGAGGTACTGATGCTTTTTGTTAGGTTATGTCAATTTGTGTTCTTACTGCAGCAGGGTTGTTAGTGTGATAGCTGGAGTCTGATCCCAAGTAGGGTGAAAAGTAATAGTTAATGGCATACCATTAACCCTAAACTGGCCCTAGTGTGTTCTTAGCATGTGTGTGTGTGTGTGTGTTTGCCCTGTGATGGACTTGCACCCTGTCCAGGGTTTGTTCCTGCCTTGTGCCCTATGCTAGCTGGGATAGGATCCAACACCTCTTGCAACCCTGGTCTGGATTAAGCGCGTTACAAAATGTCATGACATGACAAACCCAATTTAAAAATAGCTTACAACTTAAATGTTGATCAGTCTCTTCTGTCATGTCAACACTATTTTATTTAGTGTTTAAAAGAAAACCTATCTATTTTTTTTACAACTGCTGTTAGTTTTTTCAAACTTTTAATCCTGTTTCAAAAAATGTTTTATTTACTTTTTGTTTGCTGGCAATCTAACATTTTTACTATTGAACCAGAATGGCCACTACACTATATGTGGTAAAGGTCACACGACCTTTGCAGCCATTTTGGAACAGTATATAGAGCTTAAGTTAACATATGTTTGTGGTGTATTAGCACTCATTTTGGACCTAGTTAAACAGACATATCACTTTGCTGACTTCATTGGAGTTGGTTGGTGAAAAAAACTCTTACTGTAAGAATTTCATTAAGGACAACCCAAAAGTATGATGAGATGTCCGGGGCAAAGTGCAGTTTTTAAATAAATAATCCAGACCCAGAGCATGCAGGTTTCTATCAGGTGTGGTTATGTGCGAGTATGATTTGCTCCGGGGATAATTGGGTGCTTGGCTGATCGCACATTCACGTGCAAATGCAAGCAGATCAGTCAGGTGCCTTATTCACACCTTGGAGTAAGCAGAGTACCACATCTGTGTTCAATCAGGCCATATAAAAGGAGCCTGCACAGCAGAGAAGAAATAGAGACATGGAGGTTAAAGAGGGGAGAAAGAAGGCATGATTGGGAGGAGAGAGAGCTGGTGCGAGTGAATGGAGGCAGGCAGTCAGGCAGAGTCCCAGGAAAGCAGTGTGTAGCTGCTACTCCAGAGAGGACTGAGGGTCAGTCCTGCTGAGCAAGTTGGGGAGCAGGAGTAACTAACTGCTCCAAAAGGGCTCCCTCGCAAGGCTGAGGAATGGCAATAGGAGCTGAAGGAGTGAGGCCCGTGAAGGCAGCAAGGGCCTGAGCCAGTCAAAGGGTTAGTTCTGCATTTTCTCTAGGTGCAGGATCCCAACTCAGGGCTGGTGAGTTTTTATAGAACTGCTTCATGCCTGTGATTTTAAGTTTGTTTTTATGGAATATATTTATTTGGATTTTAACCTCTACATACAATCATTTTATAGATTATTTATTTACTAGCCGACGCCCGCCGTAGCATATGGCGGTGTAAGAATAGGAACGGAAAACGGTGAAAAAGGAATTCAGAAATCAAGAAGAAATAAATACTTCTTGAAAGACGCAGTTGTGAATAGGTGTTTTGGTAGAGACGACAGATTGTCCTCACAGGTGGTGCAGTGGTAGTGCTGCTGCTTTGCAGTAAGGAGACTGTGGAAGATTGTGGGTTTGCTTCCCGGTTCCTCCCTGTGTGGATAGCGCTTTGAGTACTGAGAAAAGTGCTATATAAATGTAATGAATTATTATTATTATTATAATCAGTGTTTGCTTGCAGTGCGTCTAATAGTCCTTTGTATTGTTCCACGCACAGATCTTGTTGATGTAATCTGAGATAGTTGACATGCACGCCCTCTTTTTTAACATACTGTGATAAATTGAGGGCTCCGTGACCCCTTGAACCCTCAGACTAGACGTCAGACACCAGGTAAAAGTCCAAATAATGGTTTATTAATAATAATTATAATAATAATTGTGCACAAAGCACCCTCCTCTCCACAAAACTCAATAATAATAATAACAATAAACAATAATCCTCCACACTCCCAGACGCGTTGCCACCCTTCCACCCAGCTCAGCTCAACGTCTGGGATTTCCCATCGTCCTTTTATACTCCCTGACCCGGAGGTGTTCCTGTCCAATCCGTCCACAGTTCCTTATCCCTTCCGGGTCAGGGTAAACAGTCCTTTTCTTCAACCCGGGAGCACATCGTATCTTCCTGTCACGTGACCATGACGTACTCCTGGGTTATAGGGCACATAAGAGCCTCCGAGTCCTCCTACAGCGACTCCTGGTGGCCCCCAAGGTATGCAGCAGGGCTGCGTATAAAAACTACATAGTCCATGAGGCCCTGCTGGAACTCGGGGGACGTTCACGCAGTTGGGAGAGCTCCTCCTGGCGGCCTGGGGGTGAGAACCGGAATCAAAAGCCGGCAATCCACCACAATTCCCCCCCTTAGCGAAGCCAACTGGGGCGAAGCGACCAGCCCCGCGAGGGACGTCCTCCTCCAGGACGACGCGTTAGCCGGACCTTGGCTATGTTGTCTAGGCTCCGCAGCGAACCTTGGGGGAACGGTGTATCTTCTGTCCCACCGCTCCCCTGTCCTCTGGGGACAACTTCGCCACACGTGGCCCGGCCGACGACAGTTGTAACACCGATGATGTCCTACTTTTTGTCCCCCTCTGTGAGACCAGAAACATCTCGGGAACTCCGTCAATATTTGCTCCGCCCTTTCCTCCACCAAGGAGGGTTTTACGGCCACTTTGCTGCTCTCAGCCCTTCTCTCTGTCTTGTCAGGAGACCCGTGTTTCAGTTTGTGGATCTCCTGCTTATTCTGGGGCTTGTGCACAGCGTGAGGCTCTCTATGGAGAAGAGAGGGCCTCTTTGCTGTTTGCACGCCCGTTGTTCTACGCATTATAGGAGGTGGCGCCATTAGTACCACCTCGCCCCGGGTAACAGCACTTTTCAGCTGCCCCGGTTTGATCGGCACTTCCTCCGCCCCTCCAGTAACGAGCGACAACTCCCTTATCACGCAGGTCGGGGTCTCGAGGTCCGTATCGCTCCGTGAAGCCATCTCATACCGCTGTCCCGGTTCGATCGGACCTTCACCCGACCACTCAGTCACCATTCCACAATCTATTGTCGGGTTCACAGTGCTTTGACACCCGCTACTAATTAAACGCGGTGCCGGATCACACTGTGTCCCTTTATGCTGTACGGCACAGATTTTATTTCCCTGAACCGCCCTTTTAATCTGGGGTATATCCACAGTTTGGGTCTCTCTATTAGTAAAAGAGAGCCCTTTTTCTGTCTGAACACCCTTTGATTTTTTATTAGAAGGAGGCGGTGTCTTCAGCACCTTATCGCCCCGAGAGACAGTACCTTCCAACTGCTCCGGTTTGATTGGCGCTTCCCCCGCCCCTTCTGTCATTATCCCACACTCTCGTGTAGGGCTCGCAGTGGTTTGGCACCCGCTACTTATCAAACGCGGGCCCATTTCACACTGCGTCCCTATTTCATTATATACGGTACCGGCATTTCCTACTTGTACCGCCAAATCATATAACACGGGACGCTCTCTACCAAACCGCTGTAGGTATTCATCCAGCTTTCGTAACGGCGCTTCAGCTGCGGCTCCCAACTCTCCAACAATCTTCTGTATTGTTGCCACAATCTGCAAGAAACTGTGCACGGGCTGAAGCAACTTCTCCAGCTCGCGCACATCAAAAAAGTTATTTAATTCAGCCGGAGGCATGCTCAAGAGATCACTAGCCTTACCCTCCGGCTGGGAGCCAATGAGCACGCCCGCTGTCGGCACGTGCTCTGACGGGCTTTGTGGAGGCTTCTGGGATTTGGAGTTTTTTTCGTCTGAGGGCCGGGTTGCCTTCTTTGGCAAACTGCCGTCTGTCTTTATTAATTTGTCGACAGATCGATCAGCTACATCCCGGCCCTCCTTACCTTCTTGCGGGTTGAGCGGTGCTTCGCTCGCCTCCCCCTTCCTTTTCGGAAAAACCAAGTCCGTTTTTTCCGGGTTGAAGACGTAAACAGCTGGACACGGACCTTCTCCTTCGGGGTGGGTCACATGTCCGTCGCCAGCACCCGACATGCGGAAGTCTTTCTCGCTCGACTGCTCCACTGATGTGAGTGCACTACTGCCTTCTGCATTCTCTCCTGCCTCCCGCAGAACCTCCGGATAGACCCCTGGGAGGTATGCGCACGGGACAAAATGCGTTATTTTAAATAAGTTTTCAAATTCGCTCCCGGCACATACCTCATTTCCATCGTCCTCTTCCGTATGCTTCTCCCGAAGCACGTAGCCGCTCCGTGGCTCATCATGAGAGCAGGCAATGTTGAGCCTTAGACCTCCGCTGTTGCTGGCGCTCTGCTTTGTCTTCTTCTTACCCATGACGTCCTTGGTAAAGGTGAGGTTTGGCGATTTTTCTACGTGTCTGGACGCTGCCTTCTCCGGGTTCTCTGCCCACAGTAAAATTTATTTATGTACAGGTCCTCTGCCAAAATCGACGGCCAGAGAATCCTGCCTAGACTACGCCAACTGTGGTAAATTGAGGGCTCCGTGACCCCTTGAACCCTCAGACTAGACGTCAGACACCAGGTAAAAGTCCAAATAATGGTTTATTAATAATAATTATAATAATAATTGTGCACAAAGCACCCTCCTCTCCACAATACTCAATAATAATAATAACAACAATAAACAATAATCCTCCACACTCCCAGACGTGTTGCCACCCTTCCACCCAGCTCAGCTCAACGTCTGGGATTTCCCATCATCCTTTTATACACCCTGACCCGGAGGTGTTCCTGTCCAATCCGTCCACAGTTCCTTATCCCTTCCGGGTCAGGGTAAACAGTCCTTTTCTTCAACCCGGGAGCACATCGTATCTTCCTGTCATGTGACCATGACGTACTCCCGGGTTATAGGGCACATAAGAGCCTCCGAGTCCTCCTACAGCGACTCCTGGTGGCCCCCAAGGTATCCAGCAGGGCTGCGTATAAAAACTACATAGTCCATGAGGCCCTGCTGGAACTCGGGGGACGTTCACGCTGTTGGGAGAGCTCCTCCTGGTGGCCTGGGGGTGAGAACTGGAATCGAAAGCCGGCAATCCACCACAATATGCATTTATGATGTACTGTTGAAATAGTTTGTCGCTGGAGTGCAAAATACTAAATGTATTCCTCATTGCTAATCTGTACACGTAAAATTGGCATTGAATAAGCCTTATTCACTTGGCGATTCTTTTATCAGGAACATGTTGTAAATCTTTGTACCAGCCAATGTCCCCGTAGGGAATAAAAATGGGTACACCATAGGATCGCAATTCATATTGAGCGTGGAAATCTGTTTACAGGAGTTGCCTATGGGATAGATGCAAATGTCCCTTTTGGCAGGTGGTTCACCATCTTCTCTGACGAAAATCACTGCAACATCGGTATGACATGTCGGGGCATTGTATTGTCGTAAATCCTGCCTAGGGTTTTCCTTGAAAACCATTCGTACAGATGCTGTTGGATTGAACTGAGCGATTTCATGCATGTGTTTGTATGATTTAGCGAAGGAGTTGATGGTTCTGAGCATGGAATCTAGCTGGAGAAGTAAATTTTCACTCCATGCAGAGTTTGCTTTATTTTGTAAGCGTACTTCAGTAGCTTGCGCTGTGTCAAAAACATACAACTGTCCATATCCTGGAGAGGTAGAAGTGTTAGCGTATAGTGGAGAGATTTGGTGATAAATTTGCCCGTGTATTTTAAAACAGTATGGTCTGTGGCCAGGAGGCTGAGTTATCTGTGCACCCATGGAAGCAAATGCTAGAGAAGGGTTGTATTCTCAAATGTGTTCACAATAATTTTTAGCTTCTGATGTTTGCTGTGTAAGAAGCTGTTGTAAAGACACAGGGGTCTCCCGCAAAGGTGGTAAAGCTACTTTATTGTTGTGGTAGCACCTCGAGTACTTGTTGGATGTATTATGCTCAGCAGGCCAGTATAGTGCATGACAGTGTTTGCACTGCTGTTCTGGAGTCCCAATGTTGTACTCTTGGACGGGAAGACAGGAATTAGGTGAAAAAGTACCTGTGGTAACGGGAAGAGGATTGTGTGTATGTCTGCTGAGACTGCATTGGTTTGGAAACGTTGCTTTGCAGATGTCGCATTTCAACAGTTGTGAATGAGTTTTGTTGTGTTTAGTCAGACAATCCGGTGTTGTGAACTTCTTATTGCATTTCTGGCTCTCATATAGTTGTTGGGAAGAATGCCTTTTCTTGTGTTTAGTAAGTGAGGTTCGTGTTTGAAAAGTTTTGTTGCAGGAGGAATAGGAATCGAGAAAAACGGCGTGGGCGTGTATGGGAGGCCTCAGGCAGTGTGGAGAAGGGTTTGGAAGAGCAGGAATAGAAATCAAGAAATGCCATGTTGGCTGTGGGTGGGTGGGACCTCTTTTGAACAGGAAGCAGGATGAACCAGAAGAGAAATATACAGTGGTGTGAAAAACTATTTGCCCCCTTCCTGATTTCTTATTCTTTTGCATGTTTGTCACACAAAATGTTTCTGATCATCAAACACATTTAACCATTAGTCAAATATAACACAAGTAAACACAAAATGCAGTTTGTAAATGGTGGTTTTTATTATTTAGGGAGAAAAAAAAATCCAAACCTACATGGCCCTGTGTGAAAAAGTAATTGCCCCCTGAACCTAATAACTGGTTGGGCCACCCTTAGCAGCAATAACTGCAATCAAGCGTTTGCGATAACTTGCAATGAGTCTATTACAGCGCTCTGGAGGAATTTTGGCCCACTCATCTTTGCAAAATTGTTGTAATTCAGCTTTATTTGAGGGTTTTCTAGCATGAACCGCCTTTTTAAGGTCATGCCATAGCATCTCAATTGGATTCAGGTCAGGACTTTGACTAGGCCACTCCAAAGTCTTCATTTTGTTTTTCTTCAGCCATTCAGAGGTGGATTTGCTGGTGTGTTTTGGGTCATTGTCCTGTTGCAGCACCCAAGATCGCTTCAGCTTGAGTTGATGAACAGATGGTCGGACATTCTCCTTCAGGATTTTTTGGTAGACAGTAGAATTCATGGTTCCATCTATCACAGCAAGCCTTCCAGGTCCTGAAGCAGCAAAACAACCCCAGACCATCACACTACCACCACCATATTTTTCGGTTGGTATGATGTTCTTTTTCTGAAATGCTGTGTTCCTTTTACGCCAGATGTAACGGGACATTTGCCTTCCAAAAAGTTCAACTTTTGTCTCATCAGTCCACAAGGTATTTTCCCAAAAGTCTTGGCAATCATTGAGATGTTTCTTAGCAAAATTGAGACGAGCCCTAATGTTCTTTTTGCTTAACAGTGGTTTGCATCTTGGAAATCTGCCATGCAGGCCGTTTTTGCCCAGTCTCTTTCTTATGGTGGAGTCGTGAACACTGACCTTAATTGAGGCAAGTGAGGCCTGCAGTTCTTTAGACGTTGTCCGGGGTCTTTTGTGACCTCTCGGATGAGTCGTCTCTGCGCTCTTGGGGTAATTTTGGTCGGCCGGCCACTCCTGGGAAGGTTCACCACTGTTCCATGTTTTTGCCATTTGTGGATAATGGCTCTCACTGTGGTTCGCTGGAGTCCCAAAGCTTTAGAAATGGCTTTATAACCTTTACCAGACTGATAGATCTCAATTACTTCTGTTCTCATTTGTTCCTGAATTTCTTTGGATCTTGGCATGATGTCTAGCTTTTGAGGTGCTTTTGGTCTACTTCTCTGTGTCAGGCAGATCCTATTTAAGTGATTTCTTAATTGAAACAGGTGTGACAGTAATCAGGCCTGGGGGTGGCTATGGAAATTGAACTCAGGTGTGATACACCACAGTTAGGTTATTTTTTAACAAGGGGGCAATTACTTTTTCACACAGGGCCATGTAGGTTTGGATTTTTTTTCTCCCTAAATAATAAAAACCATCATTTAAAAATTGCATTTTGTGTTTACTTGTGTTATATTTGACTAATGGTTAAATGTGTTTGATGATCAGAAACATTTTGTGTGACAAACATGCAAAAGAATAAGAAATCAGGAAGGAGGCAAATAGTTTTTCACACCACTGTATATGAGATTGGGATCATTTTATGCACTGCAATGATTTGACACTTTGTTTCTGTTTGGTTTTAAATAAAAGCACTCTACACTTTTTCACCAACCCCTTGCTGAATGAATATGTCTTCATTTTCCCGGCTCACCTTGGTCTATGAATATTGACAGTTATGAGTTGAAAAGGCTTCTGGAAGCAACCAGGGAGCATTGAGCCAAACCCGGTCATCACAAAATCAAAAAAGAAAACATAAAACTCTTTAAAAAAATCATATAAAGTTTTGTATCTCTTAATAAAACAAACCAGAAGTTAGTATTAAATATTTATTAATACAAAACTAGATAAGAAAGAAAGTGACAAAATACAAAAAAATGCCAGTGTTGCAATTTGTCTGAATATTTTTTTATTTATTTTAATTATTTTAAATTTTCTGCAGCCATTTCGAATTTCCCAACACATTGTTGAGCCCTAGTTGAGCTGATATGTCATGATGTGATAATGGCGACCTCATAAAAAGATGGTAGTGGCTACTATTAGTCTATAAGTGTCAAGTTTTCAAGATCAAATAACATAAAAACTCTCATATAGACTGTTTTTTTACAATTGTTTTTTTTTTTCATGAAAAAAATAATTTTTTTAAAAACTTCTGTTTAGCTTGGATTATTTTCATTCACTTTAAAAAAATAGTTTTAATTACCCTTTTTTGTGAACTTTGAAGAAAAATAACAAGGCAAAGGTTTGTGTTCTTTTTTGTTGCTAATTTATCTTCATCTGTGCCCCTCAGATTTTATAAATAAGCTATTAAACACATTAACTAGAAACAAGGAGAATCAGAAATAAATTAAATAATAAATATACAATAAATCCCAATACCTTAGTGACAAATAAATGAAAGGAATAGAACTAGAAATAAATTTTAAACAGTGAAAGTAAGAATAGAGCTTTAAATGTCTGATGTCTAAAAAAATATGATTAATGCCAACAGGCAGTATGTACTACATGACAAACAATTTTAAATAAAACAAAATAACATGCTTCACTCATGGAGCTCCAGCTCTTTTAACAAATATTCCCCTTTTATATTGGATCATTATTATAGCATTTGTTATTTGTATTATTATTAACTATATCTTTTTTTGAGATCACATTTAATCAACCATCATTTGAGGTTCCACAGCCCTAATGTTGCACATTTAAAAATAAATATAAAATAAGCCTTGTCATTTGTCCTCAAATGTTTTCGTTGCTTTGACTTATTTAAAACCAAGTAGACAGAAAATAAGGATTTAACCCTCTACATTACCATATTATAGGTGAGCATATTTGAGAAATAAGGTGAAATCCTTAAATGTACTCTTATGTGTGTGAATCACTTTGTGCCTCTTAAACGTGCTTTCACTTACACCGACAGGACACAGAATACATTACATTCATGATGTTACAGCTCTCTGAACAATTTAAATACTAAGATGTATGCTTGATATCATTTTCATGATGATAGAAATGAAAGCATGTATAAAACATTCAGGCACATTGGCACAGTGGTAGCGATGAGCTGGCACCCCATCCAGAGATTGTTCCTGTCTCCTACATGATGCTTGCTGCACCGTGCGCAACCCTCAATAAAATAATTTATTGCTGCAGTACTGTCTCTTTCAAATGTACTAAGCCCCGATTTCTGTCCTTACTTTTCTTTCCCCAAATAACCAATCACCACACAATCAGCTCTTTAATAAACGTCAAGTCATCTGTAAGTTTACATTAGAACGCTGATTCTTCAAAACTTTTAAGGAACATTGAAATATCTTCATAGTACATATTTAATTATTCCGTCCATCTATCTATCCAGAGTTGCGCCAGTCCCAGCATGCATACAGCGTGAGGGAGGGACAATCCCTTAATGGGACACCAGCTCATCACTACTGCTGCGCCACAGAGTCCTCACATATTTAGTCATTAACAATATACATTATTTAAATGAAGTTAAAAAATGTATGTGTATAATGTAATATATATACTTTACTGCATTTCATCTTAAAAATGACATCAAAAGCTCCAAGAAGATAGCGCCTGGAAATCTAAATCAACTTAGAAGCCAGTCGTCATCATCTGTAAATAAGGGCTCTCTTATATTGAATTGAATTTAATTCCTTTATTGTTATTGTATGGTAACAATTAGATTCAATATGCAAATCCTCCATAAACTTATTTTCCTATAAAATGGTAAACAACAACAACAATAATAACAATAATAATAATACAATAAAAAACAATGAAAAATATACAATATGAAAGATAAGTGGCTCAGGTTGTGCAATATTACAACTATAATGCGAGTTTACAGTGAGGTAATTGTACTTAAAAGTACAAACAGTTCTACTGGGAGCAGTTGATGGACTGATTGAGTACGTCTAGAGCTCTTGGGATGAAACTGTTTCTGAATTGCAAGGTCCCTACAGGAAAGGCTCTGAAGTGTTTGCCAAATGGGAAAAGTTCAAATAGACTGTGCGCATGGCTGAGGCAGCATGTGCTAGAAGCTGTATCCCGATATTTCTCCCCGCTCTTGACACAATCTGCCATAGAGTTTTCCAATCAGCTGCTGTACAACTGTGATTCCACACTCAGATACAGTGGGTTAAAATACTCCACGTGGTACACTGAGAGTAACAATACTAAAGTGGCTATGGCATTTGGAATAGTTTGGCAATTCAGTGAACCATTATATGGAGGTTGATTACAATCAGAAGCCTTGAACTGAAAACGATATGCGGTTAATATCAGGGTATTTGATAAAGCCGCGTCAGGGATATGAATCTAAAAAATAAAGGGAAACCACACAGGAACAGTAGCACTGCTTTGATGCTGGGTGACTCAAGTTTGCAAAACTGAGCGGAGAACTTGCATATGCAAGGGATTGAGCTGTTGTGAAAATGTACGTGGCTTTACGGCAAGTTTAGTTTTTATACATTGCGATGTGAGCATGGAAACGGGCGTACACAACATTTTTGTGCATACACACTGTTTATACATGAGGCCTCATGACTTGTTTCCAAAAAAAGCATCTGACTTTGCCAGCAACATCCCTCATGAACACATTCTTCAAGGTCCAGATAGGCGATCGGTACAAAGTCATCTTAGTCAGAGCACAGCATAATAATAAAATATTTCCTTAAATAAAAATCATAGTTCTCCTGTCTTTACCATTCCTAACTAATCTTCCACTTACAGAAGTACATATCCCAGTCAGTAATTCAACCCCTTAAACCCACAATCATTACCCATAACAACGACTGAAATTGTCAGTCAAATGTTTCATTTTGTTATGCTCATGAAACAAGATGCACATTTACTTTTGATATATGTTTATAAATTAATGATAAGAGGCAAAAGAGGGATATTTATGAGAAGAAAGTATTATGGTGAGAATGATGTTGTGACCCATATTAATAAAGGACTTCTTTGTAGCATTATGCATCTACCAGTTGATTTGTAAGATGTGTAATTTATAGTATTGTTTCTTGACAATAAGTATCATCGGGCATAATCATTTTAAATATATTGATGATCCATACATTCATTTCACCTGACAATTCTGTCGAGTTTTTGAAATCTGGTGATGCCATACGTAGTTCAAATGAAGCTCAATGAATAAGGATTTGAAACTCCAAGCTGACATGCACAGTGGAAATGATGGGTGCAGCTTCGAAACAGTAAAAACTACTGCTGATAGTAATTGGAGGATCAATAATGGCAGCTCTCCATACACACAACAACATACACATAGCAAAACCTTTACAAAAATGGATCCTTTATTAACAACATAAGCTACAAGGAGGGAAAATACAAAATTAAGTAAATCCAATTAAAAATAATACACATAAAATGACAAACTTGATGCCCTCCTTGGCATAGCTTAACAGAATTTCTTACTTGAACTTTCCTCTATCAAAATTATTAAAAAAAAAAAAAACACTTTTTTTTTCCACCCTCCATCCTCTTTCTTTACTCTCTCCAGACCTTCGCCTCTCTTTCTGCCAGGATTTGATTGCTTATCCATCAATTTCAGATTTGCAACAGATCTAGTTATTAATTATTGTTTTCTTGTCATTGCTAATAAAAGTAACGGTGGCTTTCTCTTTCACACAGTTGCCACATTAACATTACCACAGAAGCCTCTTACTTTTCCAGTTTCTTTGGACGGTTAAGGGCTTGTTGTGCTGTTTCACTGATAAGATTAAAAACATTCCTGCTGTTTCTGTTAAAGCAATGTCTTTGTCATTTACATACGAATATGTTTGCAATTTGGGCTCCACCTTCTCTAATGTTGTGTAAATACTACTGACTTAGGTAGAGTACTAAACTGTTTTAAAACTATTACTGTTGTTTTCCTGATGCAATTCACAACACTTTTATGAAGTCCAGCATGTCTCTTTTTGCTCCTATGCTTTTACATAAATTTGTCACTTACTGCAGTTCCATTGAAGTTTCTGATTCCCATAAAGTAGTTGTCATTTTCCTATTACTGAAAAAAATTTAGATATTGCAGAATTCTCAAATTGCCAACCTATTTTCACGTACTTTTCAGTTCATAAAGCATGAAAAAATTTGTTGCCCATCAGTTACAGCTTTGCATGCTTTGAATATTAAATAATTGCCTTGTTTACTGTGAAAATGACTTTGAAACACTTTTGCTTCTGGTGGACATTTCTAAAGTGCATTAGATAATTTTGTGTAAATATTCACTTAAATAAATTCCTAAATCATTTTTGCTCCTGACTCAGAATGTTATTAAGCAAAGATACCACTTTAAACACCATTACGGGTTGATCCCCTTAAATTAATCCTGTGTCCCAACAACCTTGAACCTTTCACTTGTTTAGTGACCACCTTTAGCATTTCAATTGCAGCTTTACTCTTTCTACAAGGAAAGAAACAGGCTTCTCTTCCCTGAGACTCTTCATGCTCTCCTCCAAGCTTTTTATCTCTCTGTATCAAGATGGTGTCCCCCTGCCTACTACCCTTTCGAAGCATACAGTATGCATACAGGTTTTGCCAGTGTATTTCCACAAGCGGCTGTCTTTTTTGACCCTCACTCTCTGTCCCTGTCTGTGGATACAGTATATATGCGTCTGATGAGAAGTGAGTTTGCCTGAGAAGGTAGTGGTGTTACACAATGGCGTCTTAGTTTTTTTCAATGCTGTCTCGCTGAAGGTGAACACACTTCTTCCAATGGTGTGCTGACCACCGTATGCTCACAGAGGGAAATGGAACAACCTGCAAGTCACACCATTGCACCACCTCATCAATGACAGCATCATCTTTGTGAAAATGGCAACCCACACTGGTGTTTCTTAATCTTAGAAATAAGAAAGGTCCCAAAAAGAAGCAGAAGGTCCTAAATCTGGCAAATAAAGAGAGTGGGGAGAACTTTTTGAAATCGCATTCTTTCATTGTTTCCACTCTCATATGTATTCTGTGTGGTAAAGCACTGTAATGATGAAAGAGAACTCAGAGGGACAACATTTTAGGTTATTTTTCAGTATTGGCAGGTAGAAGAAACAATTCCTGGGTTGAGAGTTGGCTAGAATTACAAACAACATCTGGTCTACTCTAATATATGAATAAAATTTCACGTACAGTACCTGCTATTACTTCTTCATGCTCACTTCCCATCAGACACCCGCCATATATATAACACTTTTTTTATATAAAATTCTTATTGAAGAGCATAAACAAATAAAAATAAAAGGACTTAGTGGTTTAATGTAATGTTTTATTCTGCATCAGTTTGTTTAATTTTGTCGCTCCAAATTATACAATACTTGTGTTTATGTATATATATATATATATATACATACACTCACAGCTTATGTATGTACAACCTTAAAATCTAAAGTTGTTTTAGCACAAACACACATTCTGTTCCTTTTCTTTTTTATTTCAGTACCTGACAAAGGGTTAATGGGCCAAAACAACTTCATTAAAAAAGTCAACAGTTTTTGGTTCCCATCAGCTAAATTGTGGCAATGCAGTCCTGAATATTACACATTCCAAACTAAAGTAGCACATCTGGAGTTCAAATAGACAAAAGTTTTCTTTCATATTAAATGTTTATTGTTCTGTGAGATTGATGCAGTTAATATCAGCTTTCAGAATGACAGATTAGCATCACTAGTTAATCAGTACTATTAGCAGATAAATATCTGTAATTTAATCACTACAGTGATTTCTTTTACAATAATAAGATTTACAAATGTAAGTGATTAAGTAATTAGCTTACATCTCTGCAGATTACAATCCCTTAGAGTTTGGTGTGTCTGGTTTTTAAAGATTACAGTATTTAATTAAAGTTACTGCCTTTTTGTGAATGAGATTCAATGAGTTTTTTGCTGTAACATGAAGTGCTTCATAAATGACCCACACATCCCTGAAAGGCCTCTTTATAACTCAGCTAAATTCCCAGTGAAAATGTAAGCCTTGCACAAGTGGCGTACACAAGGGAAATAAATACCTTACATTAAATTCAATTGAAAAATTATGTGCACTTGATAAAATAAAGCCTGTCTCTACGCTGGCATATCTAAACACTTATCAAGGATCCCTTTGTTGCATTTGCCTAAGCATTTGCCCAGGGCAAGTCTAGGTTTTTACATTCTAAACATATACTCATATTTATAAAGTAATTTGACGGTTAGTGTTAATTTCCTAAATGCGACATAAAAGGGGTGCTACAAAAAAATAAGAAAAAAAAATTAAAGAAGAAAATCATAAAAATAGCAGAGAATCAGCTAAATTGTTTCCATGTGTGGTATACTGCCAGAACAGATCGTTCTATAACTGTGTTTGACCTATTGAGCTTGAGCCAATTTAATTTGAAAGGCTGTGTTCTTTAATGAAGGCCTAATTTTTATTGCCACTCCATTGACTTCAAAGCAGTTCAGGTCGCCAAACATAATTCCACTGGAGGTATTTTCAGGTGCATTGCAAATAGTTCATAAATAATTTCCTCATTAATCTATGTTTCCTCTTGAAACACACTTTTCTTAATGTTTTGTCTTTTTGCTGTTGCTCCCTGTGGTAGCCTGGGAATCACAAACCCCTCTTTCTGTATTTTTAGTCATCAGATGTCATTCATTGCTTAAAGTATATACAAGAAAGTCACAATTACTGGATTAAGGTATTGAAACAAAACAGTGTCTGCACTTTTAGCACATACTATACAGTTCAATTAAAGACTGCAGTACTTTTATATAATTTAACTCTTTAGGCAGGACTCACATAAACATTCAAATAAATAATTATTGTATTCATGTGAAATGCTAATTTATTACACATGCAATTTTATTGTCAACTGGTGAAACAGAATACTAGTCAAAATCTAAAGTAAAAAACAAAGGTCAGTACATTGAATAATGGTGGCTTGCAATGCACATTGTTGCTGTACTCCTACAAACATATATATCTATATACAGTACATAATATTGTGGGGTGTGTGTATGTGTATATATATATATATATATATATATATATATATATATATATATATATATATATATATATATATATACTGATAGTGTATATACAGTTTTATATCAATTTTTCTTCAAATTTAATCAGTTGAAATGCAATGAATTACCTAAAATGGTGAAAAGGTAAGCAGTAAACTGCCAGAGGTTTAAATTTAAATTTTACATTAGCAAAAACTGAAAAAAGGAAATTTCACAATATTACAAATGGGCCTTCTTCAGGGAACAACTAATAGGTTACAACTTCCATCCATCCATTTTCCAACCCGCTGAATCCGAACACAGGGTCACGGATAGGTTACAACTTACAGAAGTAAATTAAGTCTTGCAAGTTGAAGCAAACAATTTGCACAGCTGTCCCAACTTTTGTTGATTACTGTACTTAACACTAGAATCCCTGAAGCCTATGAAAAAAAGTGTAATCCCGACCCACCTTAAATTCCTTCGCACCTCTGCATCAGCATCTTTTGTTCTGTAAATGTGCCGATCAGCACAAGCAGCAAGCAGCAAGTAGCCTGCTGTCACATTCACCAACTCACCCCACCCCAAATCCAAGGAAATGCAAGGCAAGAAATGCTGAACACATACCTAAAGCAGAAACTTTTTCCATGTTATACTAACAATGACATAAAGTGTATAATGTGTGAAGACTTTACTCCAAATATCAAATATACAATATATATATACTGTAAAATATATAAACATGTGTGCTTTTATTCAAGAATGTAACCAAAGGAAAGAAAATCTTTAAATTTACATGTTGCTGTCAATGAGTTACAAACCCAAGGTCAAATGTCAATTGACAGAAAGCTAACACATATTCATGTATGGTGCAGAGTTATGAGCTGCTGCTTTATAACCGAAAGGTTGCAGGTTCAAGTCTCAGCGCTTCGTGTTTTGAGTAGTGAGCTGCTATTGTTATTATTACTATAATATAATAAAAACATACATTTCGTTTGAATCTGTAACGTCTGGTGTAAATGTTGGCTACTTGTAAAAGTTAGCGCTTTTTTTTATTATTCAGTTTTTTTCTCTCAGTGACGCTCACATGGTACAATAAACTTGCCTCTCCCTCTCTGAGTTGATGGCATTTATCTCAGCAGCAATGACCACAGTTGGTGCTGAGGTTGATGCCTGCTCAGAACTATTTGTTGAACTGGCAATCAAAGATACGATGTCCTGGACAAACTGGAATGGACAAAGGCAGAACCGTAACAGCAGACAGTTTCTTCACAGCGCTTTCGCTGGCTAATAGACTGCTGCACAGCAATGCAATTCTGCTTGGCACCATAAGTAAAATAGGACTTCCACCTGCAGCTAAAGTCACTTCAGTTTGCGAGCAATTCGCCACGCTAGTGTTTAGATCTGGCAGTGTCATGCTCAGCAGGAGCTCAGTAATGCCCTGGTCCAGATCTGGGAGGAGATCCTTCAGGACACCATCTGTCGTCTCATTAGCAGCATACCCCGACATGGTCAAGCATGCATAAAAGCACGTGAGAGCCATACAAACCACTGAGTACGATTTTGAATTGCTGCAATGAAATTTCAGCAAAATGGACTAGCCTGCCGCATGATTTTTTCACTTCGATTTCCGGAGTGTCTTTGAATTCAGCCCTCTGTAGGTTGATAATTTTAATATCCATCAAACGATGTGGCATTCTTTTGTTCCTAACACATTATCCAGTGCATATCAGTATAGATATCCAGCATGATTTTTTTTCCCATTGAGATCGGATCTGTTTTCATTTAATTTTTTTGAGCAGTTTAAATATATATAAATATATAATGCATATATACATATACACATCCACTAATAAGGATACAGAAAGTAAGGATGAGATTTCTGAGTTCAAAAGGGTTAACATTGTGGGTATTAATTAATAGGGATAATGAATACAATTGATAAAGAACAATGAGGTTTTGTTTCAATAAATAGGTACAGCTGCTACAGTAACAAAGTCAGATGGGTTCCATTTGCTGGGTATAGTCCAAGATCTTCAAGTAGCCTCTGAAATTAAGATAATTAGGAAAAACACAGATGTTCTGTTGTGGTTGTCACCTGTGGCACAATCACAGGATTAGTAAACCAACTCTGAACAGACATATTTAGCAGAGCAGATCTGCGCGGGCCACAGAGGGGAATGATGAGGGTTGCATAGCTGCAATGTAACTGATCTTTCCTGTTGTACATGAGGGCACTATGGTGATGATGTCAGTATTTAGCAGAAAAAAAGGTTGGAGGCAGTCAGTGTTACACCATGGTTTGAAAAATAGGAAAGGCAACCTACTATAACTGATTCTCAAATGTTCAAAGAGTGGCCGTAAGGGTTAGTTTGTGAACACAGATTTATACAGTGGCTGTTGTGATAAAGAGTCACTTAATAGTCTAAGCATATTGCATGTTCTAACAAGCTGGACTGCAACCTATCCAAGTTTTACTGGTATCATGCTGTCATACTCATTTGCTTCTTTTTGGACATATTTAAAAAGCGTAACTTAATCTATAATGAATGAATAAACATGTTAAACCTTATTTCCTGTTTGTTTTGGTACTTTGTCTTGTTCTCTTTTGTATTTATGGGGTCATATATATAAAAGAAACAGGGATGTATTCAGTTTTTTAGTGTATTTAATAACAGAGCACTACCAAGATAAAACAGAACAGACAGACATGATGACAACATTAAACATTACATATTTTATGTGTATGCACATGAGGTAAAAGTTAAATAAGTCTGGGCTATACAGCTCAATTAAATAAACAGCAAAAACACAATGGTAATGTACAAGCCACCACTTTTGTACTACATAAACAGAAAATTAATTTACATCTCCAAAACCCCATCTCTCTCTTTTCATCAACAGTTAGAAACCAATCAATGATTTGGACACTTGTTTATCATAGGACACATTCACATTCATAGCCCACAGAATTTGAAGTCCAGTTTGCTGAAACTGAATCAAAACACACATTTTTTTTCCATTAAAAATTTAGGATTTTTTAATGATAATAATAGGTTGTTTATATATCTGTTCATAATGTATGTTTCCAATATTCTTAATTGTTGTATGTTCATTTCCCTTTAATCAATTCATCTGGGGCCGCATGTATAAAATCTTGCTAATATTTTGCTTACACTTGAAAGGCAAAAATGGCGCATGCACAAAAAAATTGGATTTATAAAATTATACATACAGCACATGTCATACCAAGTTCTTTTATAAATCTCATACCAACTTAAAACTATGCCTACCTGGAAATGCTTGTTGCCAATCCCTGCTATTGCCTGTCAGTAAATATATATGGTGTAAAAATGCCTTTTTTGAATATTCACAATGTAATCACCATAAAAATTTCCTCATGTCCCTGAGACGACCTATTTAATATAATCCATGGAAGAACAGTGGACAAAACAGCAGTAAACAAAACTTAAATGAATGTGAACTTGAGATAATATTGACTTAACGTGAAGAATCACAAATGAATGGAGAGAGCAATATCAATGTGCACAGCATGAATTGATGAAGGGCTTTATGTGCAGAACTGTGAAATTTGAAGAACATTTTCATTGAACTTATAAAAAATTAAATTGTTCTGCCAAGTAAATATTAATTTTGCTATACTAGTTTTTTTGTTTTTACATTCAATGTACAACATCTAAACGTCTTTGAATTGACATTGGGCTGATGTTGCAGTTTGCATAGAACTGTAACAGATCTTTGGGTGGTGCTATCTTCTTCACCCTGCACACTGTTCTGGGACATCCTATGTCAGGATGCTGTTCAACAATGACTATAGTTCTTCATTTAACACCATTACGACATTCAGCCTGTGGTGAAGTTTGTTCTGAGCAGCTCCTTCTGTGGCTGGGTATTTGATTTCCTGACAAATAGGCCACAATCAGTGCACATTTGTAACAAGAACTTGTTCATGCTGTTCACCAACATCCGAGATCTGCAAGGCTGCTGTCTCACCACACTCCTATACAATCTATTCACCCATAACTGTGTAGCAAAGTATGAGGGCAACAGAATCATCAAGTTCCTGGACGAAAATTACTGGGATGATGCTGACTATTTCGACAAAACAAAGTTGGATATTGTTGATTTCAGAATGAACAAAGGCAGTCACATTTCACTCCATGTCAATGGCTTCCCTGTGCAGACAGCAGCTTCAGGTTCCTTGATGTCCAGATCACTGACTGTCATTGGCATGGTATGTCAACACCACTTACATCATCAAAAAGGTTCAGTAAAGGTTTTTTCCTGAAATGGCTATATAGTGAACTTCTACAGCTGCACTTTTGAATGTATCTTTATGCATTGTGGGTGTGGTTTGGTAACCTGTCTTCCCAGGATCGCAAATTCCTCCAAAGGACTGCCCATACAGTTTCTAAAATCATTGGGGCTGACCTTCTACAGCTTCATTCAATCCACTCAACCAGATGTCTGAGGAAAGCTGAATCCTTTCTCTCTGTAGACAGCCACCTACTGCACCCCTGTTTTCACTTCTGCCTTCTAATAAATGCTACAAGATCCTCACCACTTCCTCCACCAAGTTCAGGGAAAGCTTCTTCCTCCAGGTCATAACCTAACCTGTTCTTATATGCCCAATACTGTACCCACCTGTTGGTTTATGTGTAATTGTACTGTATGTTACATGTGTAGTGCCATTTACTTTTTATTTATTCTTAGTTACTGTATTTATCTTCTCTTATTTATGTACTGTATTTACTTATACATTATCATCATATTGTCTTATTTTATATTATTGCTAGTACATACTCCTCTGTCCCCCATTCCCCTACTTGCATCTAGGATGGGATAATTTTACTATGCTCTATAAGTATATGTAACAACAAAGATCTCTAATATCTAATCTCAGTAATCTTAACTATGAGTCAAAGCACACAGCCAAGATAAGTGGTGTCACCTTTTCACTTAGAATATTGCCAGTCTAAACAGTGACACAAAAACAACCACACAATGTATCAATCTTAAAAGAACTAAATGAACTGAAGGCTTAATGGCCTCTATCATAGTAAGCATTTTTAATGAATACCCAGATGAGAACAAGGAAGACACGCTGTTTCCATAAGTACTTAGGACAGCAGTACTACACGAACCATCATCACATTTTTAGTTTTTACAGTGGTTCCAGTTAGGTTTATGGTTTATTTAAAAAGGCCTTTTCTGATATGTAAAGCTTTAAATAGCTTGGACCATACATTCAGACTTAACAGAACTTTCAATGTATACGCCAGAGCATTCATGCGTACCTTCTAATGGTTCCAAGATTAAACAAAACTACTTTGGGAAGCCAATCCTTTAATTACAGGGCTCCAATGCTGTGGAATTATCTGCCTGATAGTGTAAAAGGCATCCTATCAATCTCAATATTTAAATCGAAGACGAAGACTCACTACTTTAGTCTAGAGCTGCTTATTAGATATTTATGTTGCAACTCTGACTGTTTGTCAATTATCCAGAAATAAAAGAGTGGAAATCTTTATGAATTATCAGAAATCCTCACCTGTTTTATTTCTCTATTGTGCTGTGTCACTTGGATAGGTTGCCAAGCTAGTGCTCTAGTCCAAGTAATAGAACAGTAGAGATATTAGGAGCCTTGGGATCAACAAAAAAAGGATTTAATCTTATATTTACACCACCCTGCATGTACATATGATATCACAGAATGCCCATGAGGGGGTGAGCAGCCAGCTGGCCTAGGTTGTGAGAACTGTGACTTTTTTTGAATTTGAATGTGACTTTGTTATATCAAGGGCTGTAGAGTCAGATTTATGGAGTCATCTGTTTTTTGGCACAGTTAGAATTGGGAGTTGCAAAATTCTTATCTGACTACAGCAGTCGAATGTTCTCAACTGGTTTAGTAAGTATTAATATAGCTCAAGCTGTGGTGTCTGTCTTTTTTTAGTGGCTAACACACCAATAAAAACACATTGATAAGAAAACTGCAAATTTAGTTTAATTTAAATTGCAAAACTAAGCTTCTTTCCTCCTGAATCTAAAAGCAGTGAGCACCTGCTCAAAATGTTGGACTTCAGTGTCTTCAGTACCATGCTCTACTGGTTGTCCTTTACACATCTGCCTGTTCCATTCTCTCAATATGCTTTAAATATCTATCACTCACTCTTATAAGCCTTACCAGTTTACCTTTATTACATTACAATCTTAAATTTGTGCTCAATGATGTATGTTGTCAACATACTGTATATAATTTGCTTTTTTTATGTCTGTACTGACACATTGTGTATTACCAATATTTCTTGAAAACAGAGCTTTGTAATTTAAAATTCAAATTACTTTTTTTTTTCTTTCATTGTTGCCCATCACATTTTCCAGGGAATGCATTTGGTAATCAGCTAGTTAAACAATTACATTTATATTTATTTGTTTAACAGATGCTTTTATCCAAAGCAACTTACAATGAAAGTCAACATATTTGAGAAACATCAGTTTAGGGATTGTTTTGAATAAGTGTAGGAGGACAGGTTACAAAAGTTGATCACCACAATGGAAGAACTATAAAGCAAGCATAACAAAATATATAATTTCAATAATATAACAGATATTGACAAAGCAAAAAGCATGCATTAACAGATATTCACAGAAAGGTAGGGTTTTCAAATGCTTCTTAAATGCACTGAGGCAGTTGGCAGTTTGGATGGAGCTGAGTAGCTCATTCCACCAACTAAGATATATTGTACATATGAAAAGGATTAAGATCTTATTCCACTCAGAGGTGGCATTACCAGGTGCTGCTCCCTGGCAGACCTGGATGTACAAGAAGGAGCATAGCACCTCAATAGTGTCTCCATATACACAGGTGCTGACCCATTGACTATTCTGGAGGCAAGCATCAAGAATTGTAATATGCCACAACAGGGAGCCAATGTAGCAACCTGAAGAGAGGAGTGACATGTGTTTATCTTGGCTGGTTTAAAATAACACAGTGTGAAGGACAGCCGGGTCCCATGCCCGGCAGGGACGCCCCTGCTGCATCTATTCCGGGGGAGCCAGCATGGGCAGCTCAGTACCTCCCCCGGGACGCTTGGTGGCAGCCTCCCTGGTGGACGATGATTCCCCAACCTGGCGCAAGGCTCCATGGGACATGGAGTCCTCCAGAGCCTGGTTGGGGGCTTGGATGGCCGCCAGGGGGAGCTGCATGGACTTACCAGCCCGGCTGGTCAATTCCTCAGCCCCACCCGGAAATGCAATTAGGCCCAGGTGACCAAGCACCTGGACTACATCTGGGTGGGGTATAAAAAGGCCAGCCACCACCACTCGAGAGAGCCAGAGTCGGGAGGAGGAGGACTAAACCTGAGGAGGAGGAGCGGTGGTGCTGAGGTGAAAAGAAGTGTGGTTTGTGTGCAATTTAAGTACTTATGGGACTGTGTTGGGCCCGTGGGACACAGGGAAGGCGTGCCCCACGGCTGAAGAGAAATAAAAAGTCTTTTATTTAAGTACGTACCTCTGCCTGAGTCTGTGCCGGATCGGGCGCTATATAGCGCCTTTTACAACAGGCTGCTGCATTTTGGACAATCTTGTAGTGGCTTGATGACACATGCGGGTCCTTCTGCTAGTAGTAATCTAGATGTGACCAGACCAACGTCTGGACCAGAAGTTGTGCTGCATACTCAGTCAGATAAGGTCTGGTTTTGTGGATGTTATACAGAGTGAAACTGCTGTGAGATATGGCCGGTCATTCATCCTGGCCAACATCCCCAGGCCGCTGGATGGAGCCCTCCTAGTAGCATGGAGGTGCCCCGAATGCCAGCAGGGAAATATGGACAACAAAATTTTTATGCACAGCCCTGCTGGCTACCATGGGGACCACCAGGAGTCGCTGTAGGGAGACACAAGGACATCTATTTTCCCTACACCCCGGAAGTACGTCCCAGTCACATGGACAGAAGGAATGACGTGCTTCCAGGATGAAAAAGAAGAGATTTTGATCGGACCATGGTCATGGACTATAAAGGATTGTGGGAAATCCCAGATGGATGAGCTGAGCTGGATGGAAGGGTGGCAATGCGTCTGGGAGAATGGAGGATTAGTGATTGATTATTGTAGTATTGAATTTGTATATGAGTATTGTGGAGAGGAGGGTGCTCTGTGCATGTTATTGTTCGAATAAATATAATATTTGGACTTTTACCTGCTGTCAGGCGTTTGGTCAGAGGGTTCAAGGGAGCGAGTGCGCCCCTATCTGTCACACTGCATAAACAACAAAGAGTTGAAATGCGATCAGAAAAAGGTAGCAGCTCATCAAAAACCACTTCCAGGCTGAGTACTGATTTCACAGGTATTAGTGACAATAAACCAAGATGTACAGAGATGGGGAGTTTAGCAGACTGCCTGGCCAGGACAACACGAAATTCTGTCTTTGCCAAGATGAGCTGTAGATGGTGGTTCTTCATCCAAGTTGAAATATCATTAAGACATGCAGAGACTCCAGACAGATGTCCTCAGAAGGGAATGACTTTTACAGCTGTGTATCGTCAGAATAGCACTGATATGAGGAACCATGGGATTGGAAGATGGAGCCAAGGAAGGTGGTGTAGAAAAAGAAGAGTAGAGGACCCAGCACCAATCATTGGGGCACCCCAGTGCATGTCTGATGCACCCTTGAACTTAAAAAATAAGTTTTTTTAAACTGAATTAAATCAGAGCATAGGTGCTAACATGTGACTATTACAGATCATGTGCGTTTTCACATCTTTTAAATGTCATAGGGCATTTTGACCAGTACATTTTCTTTAAAACTTACACTGGTAGACTCCAGCCAGACACAGAAATTATATTAAAAGATTAGATTATATAGAGATGTGAGCTTCTTTAAAAACAAGTTAGATTGTTTTAATTTGTTTTAGCTTTTTTTATATATAACCTTTGAGGGGATGAAATTTCAAAATCTGTGCATTGCTACTACATTTGTGAAGGGTGCACATTCTTTGTCTGTGTGGGTACTCGTCATGGTACTATAGTTTTTCCTACCACATTTTCCAAAATATGAAATTGTCATTGTATGAAGCAGCATTCATGGTGGAGGTAGGAGAGTCTCACTCACTGGTGTAAGAGCAACAATCTCTCTCTTAATTTTGACAAAACAAAAGAAATGAATATGGACTTTAGGTAGTGTTTTACTGACCCCACTTCACGGTTTATCAATGAGTTTATTGTTGAAAGAGTCGTGATCACCAAATTTATGAACATTCACATTGCGGACAGTCTTACTTGGTCCCTAAATACAACATTTATAGCCAAGAAAGCCCAGCAACTCCATTTTCTTCAGAGACGAAAGAAGACTAGTCTTCCACTGCCCATCTATTTTCTACAGGAGAACTATTTAAAGTGTCCTGTCTGACTACATTACTGTATGGTTCAAAAGCTGCAATGTCTCTGATTGCAATACTCTACAACAGACAGTGAAGGGAATTGAGATGGTGGCGATCAGAATGCATCTACCCTGCCTGCAGGACATCTTTCACAAATGCTGCATTCATAGTGCCTGCAGCATTGTGGAAGATCATTCTCATCTGTTACATGGACTCTTTGCTCTTTTACCATCTGGCAAACGGTATCAAAGCACATTCTAGCAGACTGTGCAATAGCTTTATACTGTAAGCTGTTAGAATTCTATATATGTGTGCATGCGTGTCTATAGTGTTTTTGTATTTGCAGTATCATGTCTTTTTATCTTGAACTATTCTTAAAAGGTGCCTTTATTACAGACTATTTGTGGTACCAGCTGTGGCATCCATAAAAAGTGTTCATTTTAGTGATGCGCCATCTGTTGAAATGAAAGAGACACAAAGATGGACACACAGGCAATTATCCCTTTATTAAGGTGGATTATTCTCTGCACATTGTCGCTGTATGTATGTTGCACTGTAGTGGTTTGGTAACACTGTTTTATCTCACTGCATATGTTTACAAAGTTCCGGATAACAATAAAGCTTGACTTAACTTGATTGTGTGTGCGCAATGGACTGCAATCCCAAAAGAGATTGGTTCCAGCCTTGTTCCTGTTGCTGCCAAAAAAAACTATTTTTTCACAATCCTGAATTGGATATGCAGATTTAAAGATAGGTGGATGTATGGATGGATAGACCATTTTTTTGCAAGACTAGTTCTTTCAAACTAGTGGAAATAAGAGGGAAGACAAGGGAGATAAGAAAAGTGGGAGATGAGAAAAGTTTCCAGCTTTGGAGGAATAATAGTCAGTAGGTGAAACAAGATGAAAATGACTTAAACCTTTCAAAATGTAGTACCTTAGTCTCTGTTGATGCTCTTCATAATAATGCCTACTTCCTGATCTTACTGGATCAGAAAGAGGGTGAAACAGGCCGAGCTGCTGTTCTTCCAGGTTGCTTTCTTTGTGGCAATGGATGAAAAGAAGAATAGGTAAGTCACTGTATTACCTTCCAATTCTTCTGCTGGTATACAGAATTTTTTCCCTGTAAAAGATGTGTGTGACACTAGAAAAAAATTGGTATGGTAGTCACCAACAAGTGTTTTCATTTATTTATTTATTTATTTATTTATGGGTTTTTCATTTAACTCTGTTTAGATTTTCAGAAGAGCAGGTAGCATCCCCGATGAGGGAAACTTTGCTTAGTGTTGTTTTCATTAATGTTAGGTCATAAATCAACAGCAATGGTGACAGGGCTATCTTTTTACAAGGTGCACTAAAGGGTAGATTTGTTTTGTGGTAGAAATTCTTTTTAGTTTCAGTTTTGGCAATAACACCATCCTGTGTTCTCCTTCATTTAGTCCTGATAATCTTATCAGAACAGTCATACTCAAGAAAGTGGAAAGCAAGTGCGCTTCTCAGCAGTTACTAGCATTCTGTTGGGAGTATCATTTATGGCCATTTCAGTCCCAGCATGTACAACTGCTGTTAACACAGAAATAAAACAGCAGACTTGAGGTTACTCCAAGAGTCTAGTGATTGGCCAAGGTCACGCAAAAGAAAAGCTGGGAGCCGAGAAAGTTGTAACCATGGCGGTTCTGTGTTCAGAAAATTCAGAGAGACTTCAAGGTAAAAATAGATTAAGACATACAAATATATGAATGAGTGTAGTGGATATAAGAATTGTAAAATCACTTTCTGCTAATTCTAGTTTTGCTATGCTGTTTTTTTTTACTGAAGACTGCCCCTTTCTGTGTTTTTTGTCTGAGGTAGGTTTGACAGATGAAAGCAATTAGAAGAACTGTGCTGGGCAAGATGCCCTAGGGTGACTTAGTGGGTTGGTGGGAGGGTTGGCATAAAGTGTTCTTTATCTATTTTCTGCAGATGTTGCTCAGCTCCAATGCCTAACATGAAGTATGTCTGCTGTATAGGAAAAAGGAATAGGCAGTTAGATGAGTGAAGGAATTGTTCTCTTTATTTACTTTATGAAGCAGGTTGTTTAAATATATCAGGATACAGTTCTTTTAATGATTATTTTGTGGGAATTGTATCATTTCAGTGGCTTACCCTATCAAGGCTGTAGGTTTTTGATGCCTGTTGAATTTACAAGAATTTACATTTTTGGTTAATCTTACATCAATAATGTCTAAATAGGTATATGTAAGAGTTACTTGTCGCTTGCTTACACATTTAGTAGCACAAATCATGTCTTCTTCATCATTGTGATGATCAAAAAGCTCCACAGTGACAAGTCTGTAATGGTTGCTGACATCTGGCCAGAAATTATTAAATGAATAGATAAAGTGGGGCTGTCTTGGGTAACAAGTCTCTTAAATATAATGTGGAAAGTAAGAACCGGGCCTCAACACCAACCGATTGGAGTTGTGGTTCCTATTTAAAAAAAAAAAAAAGACAGGGGACTGCGTTCCAGTGGTTAGCTCCTCCGACTAACTGGAAAGGCTTATGCCAGAGCAGTGAAACAGACATTTTTGTCCCATAGTTAAACATAAAATCCAGAAAGAGAAGTGTGGATTCTGTCCTGGCCTAAAACAGTAGAGCAACATTTCAGTCTTAAGTGGATATTATCTACATTTGGACTGTGAAACAGCTTCTTACATGTATCTTGTGGAAAGTTCTATATTTGTATGAGGTTCTGCGAAGATTGCTGTTGTGTTATATTTGGTCCCTATAATTGCAAAGCAATTCACGTGGAATTAAGGTGAGTGCTAAGATTGTGTCTTGGTTCTTCTCCCATTCACGATTTTCAAGGTGCAGCGGAGACTTGGAGTATACAGTCTGAGAAACAGATGATTGCATCTCTGCTGTTTGCTGTGGATTTTGCCCTCTTGACCTCAGCAGACTGGAACATTTTGTAGTTGAGTTTTAAAGCAGTTGGAAAGTTGCCATCCTGACCTTCACCAAGGAAAGAGAGTCAAAGGTGAAGCAAACTGAAGAGAATGCCCATTCTTATGTTCATATTGCAAGCCAGATGAATCCAGGTTTAGGCTCACTGAGACTGGAGACCTTCCTGGTAGCATTCAGCACAAAGCAAGACCCATCTCCAAACAGAGTGCTAGTTTATCACAGGGTGCACACATACAAAGCAGGCCATTTATAGTGGCCAAATGAGTTAGCACATATGTTGTTAGGAGGCAAATGGACTCTGGGGTCCTGCAAGCATGGCAGGAATGTTTAATCTACAGAAACGCAAAATCTGAGCCCAGTGTCATGGAACTGTGAAAGGGCCGCTGTAACTAAATGCACCAACATGTTACTCTTTTAAAGTGAATATATTTAAGAATTATATGAATGTGATGAAACTAACAAATTAGCAAATGGTCTTAAAAATTAACATGGTGAGTCACATTTTGTCTAATTTTCTATACATCCTTTTTTATTTGGATGCTGGTAGTTTTACATACTGTATACTCAAACTGTGAAAGCTGAACAACAACAACATTTATTTATATAGCACATTTTCATACAAACAATGTAGCTTTACTTGATGAAGAAAGAGAAAAAAGACAAAATAAATAAGAATTAAAATAAGGGAACACTAATTAACATAGAATAGAAGTAAGGTCCGATGGCCAGGGAGGACAGAAAAAACAAAAAAAGCTCCAGACGGTTGGAGAAAAAAAAATAAAGTAAAATCTGCAGGAGTTCCAGGCCATGAGACTGCCCAGCCCCCTCTAGACATTCTTCCTAATATAAATGACCTCAATCAGTCCTCATTATATTCAGGGTTCTCATGGAAGAACTTGATCATGACGATCATGTGGACTTCTGGCCGTGTAATCCATCAGTGTAGGGACATCACGGTGCTTTGATTAGGTGGTGGTGGCGCAGATCGCCACCACAGAAAACCAGAAAAAGAACAGCAGAGAAAGTAGGGGTTAGTACGGATTTTGAAGCCATCATGAATAATAATGATAATTAATTGAATATACAGAGTATCAGGATTAAACTGAAATGAAGCTATGAGAAAACCATGCTAAAGTAATGTGTTTTCAGCAGTTTTTTAAAGTGCTCCACTGTATTAGCCTGCCGAATTCCTATTGGCAAGCTATTCCAGATTTTAAGTGCATAATAGCAGAAGGCTGCCTCACCACTTCTTTTAATTTTAGCTCTTGGAATTCTAAGCAGACATTCATTTGAGGATCTAAGGTTACGATTTGGAGTGTAAGGTGTAAGACATTCCAAAATATAAGATGGAGCGAGATTATTTAAGGGTTTGTGGACCATAAGCAAAGGTCTACAGGTAACCAATGTACAGACATCAAAACTGGAGATATGTGCTCGGATTTTCTTTTCCTATTTAAGATTCTAGCAGCTGCATTCTGCACTAGTTGCAATCGATTTATGTCTTTTTTGGATAGTCCTAAGAGAAGTGCGTTACAGTAATCTAATCGACTGAAAACAGAAGCGTGAACTAATTTCTCAGCATCTTGCAATGTTATAAGAGGTCTAACTTTTATTATATTTCTTAAGTGAAAAAATGCTGTCCTAGTAATCTGATTAATATGTGATTTAAAATTCAGGTCAGAGTCAATAGTTACCCCTAAATTATTTACCTCCATCTTGACTTTTAGTCCTAATGCACCAAGTTTATTTCTAGTAACTTCATTATATCCATTTTTGCCAATCACTAAAATTTCTGTTTTCTCTTTATTTAGAAAAAAATTTACTCATCCAATTAGAAACACAAGTGAGGCATTGAGTGAGTGAATCAAGAGAGTCAGGGTCATCAGGCGCTATTGATAAATATAGTTGTGTGTCATCAGCATAGCTGTGGTAGCTCACATTATGCCCTGAGATAATCTGACCTAACAGAAGCATGGAAATAGAAAAGAGCAGCGGATCCAGGATAGAGCCTTGTGGAACACCATATACAGTTATATGAAAAAGTTTGGGAACCCCTCTTAATTCTTTGTATTTTTATTTATCATTGGCTGAGCTTTCAAAGTAGCAACTTCCTTTTAATATATGAGATGGTTTATGGAAACAGTAGTATTTCAGCAGTGACATTAAGTTTTGTTGGATTAACAGAAAATATGCAATATGCATCATAACAACATTAGACAGGTGCATAAATTTGGGCACCCCAACAGAGATATTCCATCAATACTTAGTTGAGCCTCCTTTTGCAAATATAACAGCCTCTAGACGCCTCCTATAGCCTTTGATGAGTGTCTGAATTCTGGATGGAGGTATTTTTGACCATTCTTCCATACAAAATCTCTCCAGTTCAGTTAAATTTGATGGCTGCTGAGCATGGACAGCCTGCATCAAATCATCCCATAGATTTTTGATGATATTCAAGTCAGGGGACTGTAACAGCCATTCCAGAACATTGTACTTCTCCCTCTGCATGAATGCCTTTGTAGATTTCAAACTGTGTTTTGGGTCATTGTCTTGTTGGAACCCCTGCGTAACTTCAGCTTTGTGACTGATGCTTGAACATTATCCTGAAGAATTTGTTGATATTGGGTTGAATTTATCCAACCCTTGACTTTAAAAGGGCCCCAGTCCCTGAACTAGCCACACAGCCCCACTGCATGGTGGAACCTCCACCAAATTTGACAGTAGGTAGCAGGTGTTCTTCTTCCGCCATGCAAAGCACTTTTTGTTATGATCAAATAACTCAATTTTTGTTTCATCAGTTCAAAGCACTTTGTTCCAAAATGAATCTGGCTTGTCTAAATGAGCATTTGCATACAAGAAGCGACTCTGTTTGTGCAAATGTTCTTTGTGCAAATTGCTCTGAATTGTAGAATGATGTACAGATACACCATCTGCAACAAGATGTTCTTGCAGGTCTTTGGAGATGATCTGTGGGTTGTCTGTAACCATTCTCATAATCCTGCGCATATGCCGCTCCTGTATTTTTCTTGGCCTGCCAGACCTGGGTTTAACAGCAACTGTGCCTGTGGCCTTCCATTTCCTGATTGCATTCCTTACAGTTGAAACTGACAGTTTAAACCTCTGAGATAGCTTTTTGTAGCTTTCCCCTAAACCATGATACTGAACAATCTTTGTTTTCAGATCATTTGAGAGTTGCTTTGAGGATCCCATGCTGTCACTCTTCAGAGGAAAGTCAAAGGGAAGCACAACTTGTAATTGACCACCTTAAACACCTTTTCTCATGATTGGACACACCTGTCTATGAAGTTCAACGCTTAACGAGCTAATCCAACCAATTTGGTGTTGCAAGCAATCAGTATTGAGCAGTTACATGCATTCAAATCAGCAAAAGTACAAGGGGACCCAAATTTTTGCACAGCCAGTTTTTCACATTTGATTTGATTTCATACTACTAAATACTACTTCACTAAAAATCTTTGTTTGGAAAACACCCCAGTACTCAGATGTTCCTAGGAAATGAAAGACATACCACTGTTATCTATTTTGTTCAAAGTACAGTCAATTATTATGCAGGCTGAGAGGGGTTCCCAAACTTTTTCATATGACTGTAGAATATCATGTGTCTTATAATTATCACAACTAACAAAGAATTTTCTATGTGCCAGGTAGGATTCTAACCAATTTAAGACCCTGCCAGAGAGGCCCACCCATTGACTAAGGCGATTTCTAAGAATATTGTGATCAATGGTATCAAATGTGGCACTCAGGTCTAAGAGGATGAGAACAGATAAACTCTGTCTGCATTTACCCGCAAGTCATTTACTACTTTAACGAGTGCAGTTTCTGTACTGTGATTTGTTCTGAAACCTGACTGAAACTTATCAAGAATAGCATGTTTATTCAGGTGATCATTTAACTGCATAATGACTGCCTTCCCTAGAATTTTACTTAAGAAAGGCAGGTTAGAAATAGGTCGAAAATTTTCAAAAGCAGAGGAGTCAAGATTATTTTTCTTGAACAGGGGTTTAACTACAGCAGTCTTAAGACAGTCTGGGAAGATCCCCGTATCTAATGTCGAGTTTACTATGTCAAGAATACTATCAATTAGCACACCCGATACTTCTTTGAAAAAACTTGTTGGTATTGGGTCAAGGATGCAGGTGGAGGGTCTCAATTGAGAAATTATTTTATATAAATCAGGCAAAAGGGGAAATGTACTACAGTGATCCCTCGCTATATCGCGCTTCGCCTTTCGCGGCTTCACTCTATCGCGGATTTTATATGTAAGCATATTTAAATATATATCGCGGATTTTTTGCTGGTTCGCAGATTTCTGCGGACAATGGGTCTTTTAATTTCTGGTACATGCTTCCTCAGTTGGTTTGCCCAGTTGATTCGCATACTTAAAAGCCAAACAGCCCTATTGATTTGTTTGCTCCTTTGAAGAGGAAGATATGTTTGCATTCTTTTAATTGTGAGACTGAACTGTCATCTCTGTCTTGTCATGGAGCACAGTTTAAACTTTTGAAAAAGAGGCAAATGTTTGTTTGCAGTGTTTGAATAATGTTCCTGTCTCTCTACAACAACAACAACAACATTTATTTATATAGCACATTTTCATACAAAAAGTAGCTCAAAGTGCTTTACATAATGAAGAAAAGAAGAATAAAAGACAAATAAGAAATTAAAATAAGACAACCTTAGTTAACATAAAAAGGAGTAAGGTCCGATGGCCAGGGTGGACAGAAAAAACAAAAAAAAACTCCAGAAGGCTGGAGAAAAAAATAAAATCTGTAGGGGTTCCAGGCCATGAGACCGCCCAGTCCCCTTTGGGCATTCTACCTAACATAAATGAAATAGTCCTCTTTGTAGTTAGGGTTCTCACGGAGTCACTTGATGCTGATGGTTATACAGACTTCTGGCTTTTAATCCATCCATCATTGTTGGAACATCATGGTGCTTTGGGTAGATGGTGGTGGCACAAGCCACCACCAATAGGACACCGGAAAAGGAAACAGAAGAGAGAGTAGGGGTTAGTACAAATTTTGAATGAATAGTTATTATAATGAATTGGATATACAGAGTGTCAGGATTAAATTACAGTGAAGTTATGAGAAGGCCATGTTAAAGTAATGTGTTTTCAGTAGTTTTTTAAAGTGCTCCACTGTATTAGCCTGGCGAATTCCTACTGGCAGGCTATTCCAGATTTTAGGTGCATAACAGCAGAAGGCCGCCTCACCACTTCTTTTAAGTTTTGCTCTTGGAATTCTAAGGAGACACTCAGTTGAGGATCTGAGGTTGCGATTTGGAATATAAGGTGTCAGACATTCCGATATATAAGACGGGGCGAGATTATTTAAAGCTTTATAAACCATAAGCAGAATTTTAAAGTCAATTCTGAATGACACAGGTAACCAGTGTAGTGACATCAAAACTGGAGAAATGTGTTCGGATTTTCTTTTCCTGGTAAGGATTCTAGCAGCTGCATTCTGCACTAACTGCAAAAGATTGATGTCTTTTTTGGGTAGTCCTGAGAGGAGTGCATTACAGTAATCTAGCCGACTAAAGACAAACGCATGAACTAATTTCTCTGCATCTTTCGATGATATAAGAGGTCTAACTTTTGCTATGTTCCTTAGGTGAAAAAATGCTGTCCTAGTGATTTTATTAATATGCGATTTAAAATTCAGATTACAATCAACGGTTACCCCTAAGCTTTTTACCTTCGATTTGACTTTTAATCCTAATGCATCCAGTTTATTTCTAATAGCCTCATTGTATCCATTATTGCCAATCACTAAGATTTCGGTTTTTTCTTTATTTAATTTGAGAAAGTTACTATTCATCCATTCTGAGATACAGGTTAGACATTGTGTTAGCGAATCAAGAGATTTGGGGTCATCAGGTGCTATTGATAACCTCCTGTGTTTCTGCGCAAATCTGTGACCCAAGCATGACAATATAAAAATAACCATATAAACATATGGTTTCTACTTCGCGGATTTTCTTATTTCGCGGGTGGCTCTGGAAAACAACCCCCACGATGGAGGAGGGATTACTGTATATTATTTCTAATATAATTAATTTTTTTGATTAAAAAATACAGCAAAAGCCTCACAAATGTTTTCACTTGTTGAATGTACAGTACTTAACCATATGTAAAGTATGGAAAGCAGTAAATGTTCTCAATGTTTTAAAGAATAAATATATTTTAAATACATTTTATAATGAGATAAGAAACTACACATGAGACTTATTGTATATTTTGTAATTTGTGAATCTGCTTAGGGCCATTTTACTGAGTTGTCTTTTTTCCATGTGTCTGTATTAACAGTTTAATTAATCCACATTGAGACACTAAAGATGTTAATTTTAGGAGGAGAGCAAGGATGGGTGGTCTTCCTAAATTAAGACATTTCATTTTTGGCCTTTTATTAGCTTGTTTTCATGTTTCATAAGGAACTGTTCAAAGGTTACATTAAGACTTACAAATATGAACCAGATTGTAGTTTCAGGGAAGGCCCTAAAGAGACGGAAGAGGTGAAAGGTCTAGCTATAAGTCAAAAAATATAAATGCATGAAAAGCGAACATATTTCTTTCAAATGTTTGCCTGAAATCAATTCTGCTGAATATATTTCAATAAATTTTTAACCGTGTATATAATTTACAACGGAATAAGTTTGTTTTAAAAGAAAATATTGCATATATAAATGAAGCCATCTGTCAATGCTTGAATATTTGTTCCAAAATGTTATGGGGCTTTATTCTAGAAGTTGACTTTCAGGTCATAACGGTGGTAGAATATGGAAACTCATACAATAAGGTCAAAGACAACTCAAATTTCCCCACATTCTTGACACTAGTATTCCTGCTGTTACGTATTGTTAGCAGACTTCTTTAATAATTGTCCTAATTCTTGTTCAGTCCCATTCTTTACTAACTGGTTAAGAAAAGCAGTGGAGGTTGGGTGAGAGCCTTCGTATATTTAACACTGATTAAAAAGTGTCCAGTTTCAGAAATCATTATGTAGGCCAAAAAAAAGGCTTACAGACATCCTAGAGATGGACATGTAGTGGAGCAGAGAAAGACTAGTATGAGGCTAACGTTAATCACTTTTGTCTTTTGATTACATCCGAGATAGGAAAATCATCTACAAGGAACCTCGGACATTTCTTTGAATAATCAGGTGACACAATGTGGTGAAACAGCATAGAAAGTGTACATTTTGTTCATTTGAAGCCACTGTAGCATTGCTGTTGCAATATGCTTTGGATCATTGTATTATTAAAGCATAAATGTCCTCCCAAGTCACAGTTTTCTTGTGGAATGTTTTTTTTTGTGTTTAATATTTCTTTTTGTTGCATCCCACTCATGTTTCTGTCAGTACTGATAACACGTCAAGTCCTTGGTCCTAAAATGTATCCACATAATTCTATCCCAATCACACTTTACAGTCTAGGTTTATGGCACATGTCTGGTGGGCACTGCTTGATTTATACTATATGTACCACTTTCTTTTAAGGTGATTTTTTGTAAACTTTTTTTTTCAGCCAGGTATTTTTCCTTGCCACTCTCCATGTTATTGTTCATTCAAAAACATCAGCTTTAATTGCTTCTGTCGGTATCCATAGATCATTCAGAGTACAGCATGCTCCTGCAATACCTTCTGTAAGAAGTACTCTAATAAACAGAGGACACACACTCCCTGGGACGTGTGTCTTTAAAAATTGTAGTTCTGTTGAACGCATTAAATTCTCTTTCACTCCCACATAAGAAACAGAAGAATGGTAAACTTTACTAGTATTTAAAATTGGCTTCTACTCTCAAAATGAAAACTGGTAAATGGAAGCCTTGTGGAACAGTACAATGCTGATAGTGAGAAAATTCATCTATGATCCTACTTCGGATGCTAGGAAGATGCATTATCCCAGGTATGGCAGTGGGATAATTATAGGTTGCCCATGGATGAGCTTCAAAGTATATTCAGTAATAGCCTGACCTTTTATAATCTCAGGCCAGACTTCCTTCCCAGATCAACTAATAAAATATAGACACACTTTACAAGTAGTGTTGATGCTGATCTTGTTGCCTTCTCTCCAAATCTTGGCTAGAGCAAACAGTAGAGTATCCACATTCTGCATATAAAGTTTAATCTATGTGAAAATTTCCAAAAATATCTGCTTTCCTGGTTAAAGTACTTGCTAACTCATGTCTTCAGTCTTCTGTACAAATGTGTGTACTTAAGCTGCATAAAAAATATACATGTATATCATGAATACAAAAACACACAAATATCTTTTCTGGATGCATACAGAATACATGTATACTCTCTCTCTCTCTCTTTGTACATATATAAGTATATATGTATATATGTATTTTCTTATATAATACACTACCGTGGCCATCCGTTTGTCTATCCAGGACTTTAAATCACCTGTAGCTCACAAACCATTTGAACTATTGACCTGAAATTTGGTACACATACACTATGTGACATCTACTATCTGCTTTCAGGGTGATGATTGACCTCCAACATTATTCCTTTTTTTATTTTTATTTTATTTTATTGTACAATCAACTCTCAGCAGTGGCCAGCAGGGCGGCCGTGTAGCACATGTGTACGGGTGCCATTCTCATTCCCTACCACCTTCGTTATCACTTCTGCTACCTCTTCATATCTTAAATCATTCTTGAGGCAGATTGAAGACTTAAGTGACAGCTTAAGTGAAAATTTAAGGAAAACGTACTAAGTAATTGCAACACAAACACTGACTTAATCAGTTTTAACGCGAAAAGATGCCAATGAAAGAAGAGAATAACCGGGCTGCTAGGGTGGAGAAAAGAAGATCTGCTCAGGAAACAGCAAGCGCATGAACCTCTGAGCAAATGAATGCTAAATGTACAGAGAAAGAGTATGAAAACTGTGAATGCTCAAGTCAAGTGTACATGTATTCACTGCACATTACTGTGCAGTGTGCTGTTACTGGTTTTTGTATATTTAAATATGTGGGCCAGGTGAGGGTCTTGCAGGAACCATTTTGAGAGTGCATAGGGTGAAGGAAAGAGACGCTACATAGTCACTAACATGTCTCATGCTTCTGTCCTTAGAGTGGAGGAAGTTCCACCTAAGGAGCAGTAATATCATGTCTGCTCTGCCTTTGATAAATTCCCTTCTTGTCACCCTATATAGAGGAAACAGGAAGTGGACATCTTTCTTGAATCCAACAGACTGTTGACAGCATCGCCATTGTGAAAATACACTAAAACCGGGGACATATTTCATCCTTTTTTCCACTATCTTTTTTTTTAATATAAAGAATTGCAATATAAACTGAATGATGCTGCAAATATGGATTGCAAGACAGTGCATATGCTAACTGCTCTTCCTCTTCCAGCTCGAGAGTGGAGGAAGAGGAGTGCTATGAGGAGCACCAATGACACCACTGGAGGCCTTTGGAAGTCCCACGTCTTCTAGCACTGGATCCATATAAACACAGCAACACTTGGAGTTAAGTGTTCAGCGTGTTGGGAGTCATATCACCCTACAGAAGTGCTATGGTAAGCAGCCAGAAAACACAGCCCTTATTGACTAATGTGTTATTTTGTGTATTTCATTTTTTCACGACTTTATTATTTTTGGGGCTAATAAAAGGGGATCTCATGGATCACCTAACACTTCACAGTGTTTTGTCCCATTTTCTTTGCCTATGTTAGTTGTTGAACAAGGAGTGTACTTTAGCCAATCAATAAGACATAGTGGTCAGAACATTGCTGTTGTTTGTTGATCTAATAACCTTACATGCATGTGAACTTTCAGTGTGTGTGTGTGTGTGTGTGTGTGTGTGGCTAGATGCGTGCAGTGTGGTGAAGTTTCAAGTTTTACAACAAAATGTATTGTATTTCTGTGAATATTCCCTAGCCTTGTGCTTCTCTATTATAAGATCTCTGGATTGCCAGAGTGCTCTTTTGCCATTATTTTGAAAGTCTGCAACATACATCTGGACTATACATTGTGTTTATTCACAAACGGATCCACTTATGGTGGCTCAGTAATTGAGATACAGCTTTAGAATCCCAGGGTAAAATCCCATCCCTAACACTGCATAAGTGCAGTTTACAAATATTGCTCTTCTCTGCATGGACTTTACTACGGCTCCTACAGTTTTCCTACCAAATCCTGTGGACTATGGCCGGCAGCTTATCCCGGCCAATACCCCCAAGCCGCCAGGTGGAGCCTTCCCTGCAACGTGGAGATGCCCCGGGTTCCAGCAGGGCAGCATGGACCTTGGAGTTTCCCTTCACAGCCCTGCTGGATACCATGGGGACTGCCAGGGGACCCTGCAGGGAGACCTAGGGACTTCTATTTGCCTTATAACGCGGGAGTACTTCCCAGTCAAGGGGATAGAATCAATGTCGTACTTCCGGGTTGAAGAAAAGGAATTTTCACCTGACCCGGAAGTGTTAAGAGTCACATGGACTGAGGGACAGAAACACTTCCGGGTCGAGAAGTATAAAGGGACTATGGGTAACCCCAGCAGTGAGCCAGAGTTGGGAGGGAGTGTGACAGAGCTGCTGGGAGGAGTGGAGGATTGATTGTTTGTTATTGTAGTGTTTATTGGAGTAATAGTAGTGAAATAGTGGTGCTTATGCACAGTATTATTATAATAAAAAGTCAAGATATTGGACTTATACCAGGTGTCTGACATGTCATCTGAGGGTTCGAGGGGCGCTATAGAGCGCTTATTTTACAATCCTAAATTGCAGATGTTTGATTGAGTGTCCCTTGCTATGTGTTGGTTCCTGCCTTGTGTCCAAAATGGTTGCAATAAACTCTAATCCACCTACTCTACTGAACTTGATTAAATGGGTGTGATAACAAATCGATGGATAATTCACATATTTTGCATATGGGCAAATCTATCAACAAATTGTTTAACTTACTGAGACAGTATTTTGTGACTGAGGAAAGTTAGACTTAGAAAAAGTGGCTATGTTTTGTCAAATTATTAAAGAGAAAAAGAAAACTCAAAAATGAAGAAAATGCATACATCTTGAGCTTTCATAATTACAAACTCATGTTTTCTTTTTAACTTTTTTTGTGTCTCGTCACTTTACTCACAATGTCAGAGCACCAATGTTATTGTAGCCGCCGAAGCGTAAGGCGAGATCAAGCATGGGTAAAACGCGTGTCGAAAGAAATCTCTTAGTCTAAAAGTTCATTTTAAAAGTTATTTAGTGAAAGTTAAAGGCAAATAATCCACACAAGAATAAAGGAAAAATAGTTACACACGTAGAATAAAAGGCAAAAAAAAGGATAAATGTATCTTCTATAAACTTAGCTTTTCTTGAGAAACTTTAGTTATTTCTGTACTTAAAGTTCTTTACTTCTTTCTATACTTAAAGGTTCTTAATTTCTTCTTCTGTACGCCTTAAGTGTACGGTACAGTATTTAAATAAGCACTGTTTTCTTAGAGTTATTTCACACACTCAAAAGGCCCGTAGGCCCTCAGGCACGGTCACGGTTTAAAACCGTATGCCTCTACACCTTACACATGGCAAGGCTGTCACTAACTGAAGAATAATGTTTACTCAGAGCTGTTAGAAATGGCAAGAATATACCAATTCAATTCTACTTATGGGGGTTTTAGGAACCTCCCATAGATTATGCATTGTCATCTAGTAAAATATTTATGAATCTTATATAACTACGAAAATGGCTCTTACAGTTATGTATCGGCCAGATTTCCTTCCCAGGCTGATGCTCAAATTCTTTTTTGTTTTTTTGCTCATGTTTGGTTCATTTGTTTGTGTTAATACTGTTATTTGTTTTAATTGGTTGCATTATTCTGTGTTTTTATTAGCTTTATACCGGGTGGGCCATAAGTTTCCATACATAGGAAAAAAAACATTTTTTTATGAAAAACCATTTTTATTTATGTAATATGCTCTACATGACAACCATTGTTTTGAAAACACATTTCAATACGTGTCCACCACTGCTGATGAACACGTAGTAGCACAGCTGGAGTTATGCTTGTAATGGCGTTGATGATACGTTCTCTAAGATGATTTATGTTTCGTATCTTTTCCTGATACACCATGGCCTTCAAATGCCCCCAAAGATAAAAATCAAGTGGGCCATCAGTATGATTTCAATTCGTTGCTCTTTATTCAAATGCATTTTTTAGGGCATCGGAAATATAAAAAATAAAAGTGTCCATGCTTCTACTATGTACCATGTATTTTGTGGGTGGTTTCCCAAAGGGCAGGGCCACCTGTCCATCTTCGTCAAGGGATTGCCCTCAGTCCTATAAAAGCTGAAGAAATGCACTTTGACTTGCAGTACATGGTATTCACTGGGTGTTGGTGAGTTCTCTGTAATTTTTGCTGTGCTTTCTTTGATTAAATGGATTTTGACCTCTTTGGCTCTGTTTTTGAACTTTCTCCGGATTTGTGTATTAGGTCGTGTTTGCAATTGTATTGCCTATTTTTCAAGTTAACTCCTTCTGTGCTTTTTGTGTCTCTTGGAGCTTCTTTTGTTACAGAGCATTTTAAAAATAAATCTTTTTTTTTTTTAAATAAAGATTCTTTGTTTATCCTTTGTCATACAAGCCAAAGGTTGATGGACCTTTCCACTAATGGGGCTTTTTGCAAAGGTTTTTGGGACTTTGTGCTAAGGAGCTCGATAGTTCATGAGAACCAAAGTTGCACAGATGTAATAATTTCTACTTTTCATTTTGTAAAAATTGATTAAAAGATATTGACATTTTTCATGTAATTTGTTGTAGTGAACAATGCTTTCTGGGCCACTGAGGAAAAGAATCCTAAATAACTCTGTTTCAGATTAAAAGTATGAGACAGCAAAATGTGAAAATGTTTTTGGGTGACAAATACTTATATACATAAAGAATATGTTAAAGAAAACATTCAATTCAGTAAAACTGTCTTTGTCATGCACTAGGTGTTCCTGAATGTTCATATCAGGTCATGTATCATCACCTACTATATTTAAATGGTGCTTTTATTGTCCAAGCACGATGCCTTGATATCTTAGCTGCTCTTGAAGGGATGATCCCTTAGAGATGCGTTTTTATTGGTATACAAATGAATAATGTAGTTACTTTCCATATATGACTAGGTCTGCTACAAAAGCAGTTAGTGTTTTCATTGGCTTCCATACGGCATTAAACAGCAAAGAAAGTTTCTGTGCTGTCTATTCACGACACCAAGTGCATATGTCTCAGATTGTCATTTCCATTGTGGCACAACCTATTTTCTCCTGAATTTTGGTCATCAATTGTTTAAAGATTAAAATCATAATAGTAAGCCAACTAAATGAAGGATACTTGCTTATTAAATAAATGATACTACCTGGCTAAGATAAACAATAACCACAAATATTGATTATATGCTCAGAAATACATGACAACATAAACTGCTTCAGCTTTAATTATGTGTATACAGTATATCTTCTATTTAAAGATTACCAGCATTGTATTTAATTAGGTGGTTTCCTACAGCAGTTGTAAAACCAGAACACAATTATGTAATTCCATCAAAATGCTTTGAGGTTAAGTTTTCATTTGTTACACTTGAATTGTTTGCTTTCTTAATCACTTGTGTTTATTATTTATTTTTAACACTCATTGATAGGACAAAACAGCAGTCCATCTGAAGAAAATCTTAAGATGCACCAAAATCAAAACCTACTTAAGTCTAGATACCCAGTAATATAGAACTAATATAAAACATGCTAAACCCCTAGAGTTCCAAAAGCATAAATATACCCTTCAAATAATTTTTATGTCTTTTATGATAAGTCTCAAATTAGTATGTTTCTTTATTTCAGCACCTCAAAATGAGATCATCCTAAAGAAATAATAGTATGATCATAAAAGAAGAAAGAAGCTGAATCAAAATTGCAGAACCTCAAATGTGCGGATCATCTTGTGTGTGTGCAAAAAAAAAAAACCTTTTATAATTCACAAGGAATAATGCAGATCAAGGCTCAAGAATCCATATGCTGCACACACTTCCCAACAGAGTGGAAATTTGTAAAGAAATCCTTTCTGGACATATCCTTTGGGGCCTGTTCTGGTGGAGTATGTCATTAAATTCCTTTTATGCTTTGTGACATATTTTTCAAACTCCTTAACCATTTTGATATGTAATTACATGCAGAACATTAGAGCCATATGAATGTTACATTGTAGGTCTGCATGTGAATCATAACATACATTTCAGAAGCAGAACTTGAGCTTAGCATACCTTCAAGTTACCTTTTTATTGTTCTTTAATTACATTTCGTTCCCTACGGCAGCCTGCAACCATTAAACAAAAAAAAAATAAGAAACAAAAAAAATGAACACTTATTTTGTTATAGGGTAGATATTTCCCAATAAGCCATAGCTGTGTCAATTTCTGCATAACCCTGTTTAATTGGAGAACAGGCCATACATCACAACCTCTTGCAATGATATCTCATTATGCTGAAGTAATTACTGCTGCCTTGTTTAAATTCACAATTGCATTTGTTCTGATGTAAAAAGTAGGTCTAATTTCACTCCAAAATCATATAATATGCTTAGATAGTCAATACATAAAAAGACTAATTTATTTCGTAGATTTAAAAATAGATTCTTTATTATTGTTTTGATCATTTCATCCATTCAGTTTATGAACCCACTTTGGCCACAGAAAGTTAGTGATACATATTCAGTTATTATTTTTTGCAAAAAAAATATTTCTAAAATCTTAAAATTTAAACAAGGTAAAATTAACATGTACACATTGACTTTAATCAGTGATGCTGGAAGAAATTATAAAAACTCTCAACCTTTAGCACATGCAAACAATAATTTCACTGTATTCTGCACATGTAACAGTCTTCTTTCTCTTCATCTTTTCCCACTTCTAAGTGAATTGGATGTGCCTGATGAACATTCTCCATAGAGCTCAGTCCTGCATCTCCTTCCTAATCAGACTCTTTTCCTTCAAATCTTCTTTTACTTTATCCATCCAGCTCTGCTTCAGCTTCCCCTGCTTCTCTTCTGTATTTTCATTCCCATCACTCTTTTGGCCACATTTTCATTGTCTCACCACATCACAAGTCCATACCACTTCAACCTTCTTTCCTGCACTTTCTTAGATATCTCTCCTACTTTTGTTGTACCTCTAATTGTCTCATTTCTTATTCTGTCCTTCTTTGTGACTCCATACATCCATCTCAACATTCTCCTTTCTGCTATTGTGATAGGCCAAATCTCAAGGTACAATTTGAAAAGTAAAATAACTGATCAGATTTACTTTCCCTTTTTATAATTAGTTAGAGAGACGTGTACCAGGTGTAATCTGGGTTGCGGGAATAATATTTTGGTAAGGGGTGCTGTCAGCTACAAAAATAATATAGTATACATACATGATCCACATAGGCCTACATAACCTACATACAGTACATATGTGGTAAATAAGTTTTTATATTTTGTCAGTTTGCAGACTCTTTTGTCAAACCTCCAATAAACATTACCTATTGCTCAGTAGAACCGATACAGCACCAAGTCTGTAATTGCACGATACCTGTATTGCTTCATTGTCAAATGACCTTGCCAAACCATAAATGATTGGTCAACAGCAACATTCTGCTCACCTATGTAGACTTTAGTGAACCTCTCTATCAGTGCATCAAATAACAGTTTTATTTTCAAAACTGAGTTCTCACTACTATGCGAAGTAACAGATAACAATATGCAAACATCTGACAAGCAAGTTGAATTGTTTTCACACATGATCTGCAGTTCATAAGGCATTTCAAATTATGGTTTTGTTGACCAGTAAATCTCAAACTCAGCCTTTTGAATTCTATGCACTGTGTACAAAGAAAGCCAGCAGCTCGTTATGACATCAGACCTCTTAAGCAGTCTAGATTTTGATTTCAGCGTGTGTTGCTTAGTACCAGGTCTGTGAGCAAGTAAACACAAAAGTCCCCAGTTAACTCTGCCTGCCAACAAGCTAGTACACACACGAGATAATAGGAAAATGTACATGTGATAATATACTGAATTTGATGCTTTTTAGGCTATTAGTAATTTCAAAAACCTACCTTTAATCTTGAATCATCAAAAAATTCCGGTTTAGACATGGAATGCATGCATTAACCATGGTCCAGAGGCCACCAGTTCACAGACTTTTTTTTAGCTATGGACAGGGCAGTGCATGTGTAATATTACCACCTTTGCATGCTTCACTATTACTTGAACTGGAATCTTCTTATATACCGTGGCTGTCCATTTGTCTGTTCAGGACTTTAAATCACCTGTAGCTTCCAAACCATTGACCTGAAATTTGGTACACATATACTACGTGACATCTACTATCCGCTTTTGGGGTGATGATTGACCTCCAAGGCTATTCCTCTTTTTATGTTGTCGCAGGTGGCTGGGGGGGCGACCCAGCCGGGACGCCCCGGTGGACCAGAAGAGGGCTTACGCCTGCCTCAGACCACGTGGGTGAAGCGACCACCCTCATTGCTATGGGGTCACTGCCAGGGGATGCCCCGATGCCTTGGGAGCCCTGGACCTCAGCACTTCCGCCACACCTGGAAGTGCTGATGGGAAGAGAAGCAGGGACACCCAGAGTGCTTCCGGGTACGCAGCTGGCACTTCCACCACACTGGGGAGTGCTGGTGGAAGATTGCCGGGAAGCACCTGGAGCACATCCGGGTGTGTATAAAAGGGGCCGCCTCCCTTCATATGGAGACTTGAGTCAGGAGTGAAGAGAGGATGAGGTCTCTGGAGGTGAGAAGGAGCCGGCCTGAAGAGAAGGCATTGTGTGTGTTGGTGAGGACTTTGGGGACTTTTGGGGGTTTGAGCACTTGTACATAATGGAGCACTTTGTAAATAAACGTGTGTGGGGTGATTCAAATGTGTCTGCCTGTCTGTGTCCGGGTCAAGTTCCACAATGTTTATTTTATTTTATTGTGGAATCAGCTCTCAGCAGTGACCAGCAGGGCAGCCATGCGGTACATGCATATGGGTGCTGTTCTCATCCCTACCACCTTCGCTGTCACTTCCTCTACCTCTTCATATCTTAAGTCTTCAATCTGCCTCAAGAATGATTTAAGTGCCAGCTTAAGTGAAAAATGAAGGAAAACGTACTAAGTAATTGCAACACAAACAATGACTTAATCAGTTTTAACGCGAAAAGATGCCGATGAAAGAAGAGAAGAAGCGGGCCGCTATGGTGGAGAAAAGAAGAGCTGCTCAGGAAGCAGCAAGTGCATCAACCTCTAAGCAAATGAATGCTAAACGTACAGAGAAAGAAGATGAAAAGTATGAATGTTCACGCCAAGTGTATTCAGTGCGCCGTTACTGCTCTACTGTATAATGCAGAATAACATAATATATGATAGTAAGGAGGGTAAAAATGGAATGATTGGCTAGCATAGAGAAAGGAATATTTATGTGATAAACAAAACACATTTTTTTCATACAAATTAATACATTTCAAGTCCCCCATAGCCCACGGTGTCCTGAGATGCAGCCCAAGTTAAATTGTGCAGAAGTATGGCCATAATAATACTCAATTATTATCCCAATATAAAGGGGAGTTGCAGGACCCTCAACATTTCCCCTTCCCACATCCTTGGGTTGTAAGAAGGCTCCAGAATAAAAATACCTGGCAGCAGCATGGAGACATGCTGAGATAGGAAGCGTCACAGACAGCTCAATTCAGAGCAAGGAAAGCCTGTCGCTCTTCTTGAGCCTTCTAGTTTTGGCACCCTAATATTGGCATTACTTCGGGTGTCAGTTTAGTCGAATGTGTTGTGAAAGTTACCGACAAGAAAAAAGCAGCTTGTATACTACCGGTAGTGTAGGTAGCCATAAGAGTTAAAATACTGGAGAAAGAGAATCTTCAGAAAGTTACCTGAAAGTGGAAAGTACGTGCACATATGCATGTCAGCAGCAACTCATGTGCATGCAACAGACAGATGCTGTGAAATAGGGGGACTTCCACCTCAAACAAGGTTATGTGGGTGGAACATCACAACAGTATCTTCAGTTAGGTATTCCGGATCAGTGTCGTGAGGGACTGATCAGGTAAATCACCACCTGCCATATACAGTACTGTGTAAAAGTTTTAGGCAGGTGTGAAAAAATGCTGTAAACAAAGAATGCTTTCAGAAATATAAATAATGACCGTTTATTGTTATCAATTTACAAAATGCAAAGTGAGCGAACAAAAGAAAAATCACTTGCACAAAGTCAGCGATTTTGTAGGATTATAGTCAGATGTATGATCAAACAATTATACCAAACAGATGCTAATGATCATCAATGTCACATGTAGGTTGAAACACAGTCATTAACTGAAACAGAAACAGCTGTGTAGGAGGCTCAAAACTGGGTGAGGAACAGCCAAACTCTGCTACCAAGGTGAGGGTGTGGAAGACAGTTTCATGTCATGGCAAGATTGAGCACAGCAACAAGACACAAGGTAGTTATACTGCATCAGCAAGGTCTCTCCCAGACAAAGATTTCAAAGCAGACTGGGGTTTCAAGATGTGCTGTTCAAGCTCTTTTGAAGAAGCACAAAGAAACAGGCAACGTTGAGGATCGTAGACGGAGTGGTCAGCCAAGGAAACTTAGTGCAGCAGATGAAAGACACATCAAGCTTATTACCCTTCAAAATCGGAAGATGTCCAGCAATGCCATCAGCTCAGAACATGCCAGAAACCAGTGGGACCCAGGTACACCCATCTACTGTCCGGAGAAGTCTGGCCATAAGTGGTCTTCATGGAAGAGTTGCAGCCAAAAAGCCATACCTCCGACGTGGAAACAAGGCCAAGCGACTCAAGTATGCACGAAAACATAGGAATTGGGGTGCAGAAAAATGGCAGCAGGTGCTCTGGACTGATGAGTCAAAATTTGAAATATTTGGCAAAATTTGAAATGTTTGTTCATCGAAGGGCTGGAGAGCGGTACAATGAGTGTCTGCAGGCAACAGTGAAGCATGGTGGAGGTTCCTTGAACGTTTGGGGCTGCATTTCTGCAAATGGAGTTGGAGATTTGGTCAGGATTAATGGTGTTCTCAATGCTGAGAAATACAGGCAGATACTTATCCATCATGCAACACCATCAGGGAGGCGTATAATTGGCCCCAAATTTATTCTGCAGCAGGACAACGACCCCAAACATTCAGCCAAAGTCATTAAGAACTATCTGCAGTGTAAAGAAGAACAAGAAGTCCTGGAAGTGATGGTATGACCCCCACAGAGCCCTGATCTCAACATCATCGAGTGGTCTGGGATTACATGAAGAGACAGAAGGATGTGAGGAAGCCTACATCCACAGAAGATCTATGGTTAATTCTCCAAGATGTTTGGAACAACCTACCAGCCGAATTCCTTCAAAAACTGTGTGCAAGTGTACCTAGAAGAATTGATGCTGTTTTGATGGCAAAGGGTGGTCACACCAAATATTGATTTGATTTAGATTTCTCTTTTGTTCATTCACAGCATTTTGTTGATTGATGAAAATAAATGATTAACACTTCCATTTTTGAAAGCATTCTTTGTTTACAGCATTTTTTCACACCTGCCTAAAAATTTTGCACAGTACTGTATATTGGGAAAATAATTATCAGGGGTCATCTTTTGACTGTTTTGATTTAGGTGCGGAAAGATAGAGAGATTGTGTTGCAATCTTTCAATAGAATTCCTTACTCTTTCAGGGCGGATGTCAACTTTTGTCGAAATTCAGGGGTAGAGGACGGTAATGAGCTGTAAAACTTGCTGTTATGTTTTAGTTTGACTGTCTTTTCTAAAAGGAAAGTTAGCTTCGTTAATTTGACCTCGATTGCGCATGTGTGAGTAGTGAAGAGCAAACAGCCTCTAAAATGGCATCGACATCTGGCAAGAGACCAAACCAAATGCAAAAAACAAAATACTCTGTGGATGATGTTTTGCGTATTATTGCTGAATCGGACTCTGAGTTGTCGGACTCCGATTTTTAGGCAGGTGATCTGGAGGTGGACATTGAAAACGAAAGTAAGGTACCGGCTTCAGCTGATTGGTCTCCAGCTGATCGTGGTGTTGAACACGCTTGTGTAGCTGATGCACCTGTGGCAACGTTCACCTGGGAGGACTGCCACTTATGGTGAAAAAAGGTTCTAGCCAGATTGCATTGCACTGCCACACGAAGACAGCCAGGTAGCCAGCCCGCCACGCATTCCTACCTGCTATCGAGCTGCCCCTACACAGCCACCAGAGACCCTGAACAAGCACCAACAGCAGCCACACCAAAGGACGTTTTACGTTGATTTACATGTGAAACCTTTGCTTTGTGTGCTTTTGAGAAAAGTGAGTCGCCTGCAAAAAATATTCAGCCGTTATAGAGTTAATATACATATTTAGAGTTTCCTCTGATTTTTCCTGTCTTTTGTGCTGGTGCCATTTTCTTTCACTTTAGCTTTTGATAACTGTTTTTTTTCTGTCCTCTTTTATTTATTTGTTAAGAATGAGGAAGAAGAAGTGATTTTATTATATTCATTGCCTTTTTATTTAAGAGCAACAATACATACTGCACAGCTACAGTTGCACTTGTTTTTGTTCTTTGTTGTAAATATATTTACACCATGTCATTGTTGAAAGACTGTGTTTAATTGCATGATACTGAAAGGTTATTCTTCTGGCACAACTATATAGGACTATAGCACCATTTTGTCACCACTACTCCACTCAGGTACATATTCAAATGCCCAGAGTTTGAATGTCAATGTCAATGTCAATTTATGTATATAGCACATTTAAAACATCATAGTAATGCTGTGGCCAAAGTGCTTTACAATAATAGAATAAAACAAAAACAAAACAAATTAACATAAAACATAAATAGAAATAAATAAATAAATTCCCATTGGGATTAATAAAGTATCTATCTATCTATCTATCTATCTATCTATCTATCTATCTATCTATCTATCTATCTATCTATCTATCTATCTATCTATCTATCTATCTATCTATCTATCTATCTATCTATCTAGAAATAAAATATATGAACATAAAATAAAACACATAATAAATAGAAGTAATGTTATATAATCACAAAGAGGAAACCATCAGTATTACTGAAGGTCATAGAATGCAAGTGAATAGAAATGAGTCTTTAGTCTTGTTTTAAACAGTTCAATTGTAGACGACTCCTTTATGTAATGAGGTAAAGAGTTCCACAGGTGAGGCGCAGCAGCTGCAAAAACCCTGTCCCCCTTAGTTTTACACTTGGTACGAGTGAGAACCAGAGACAGCTGACCAGAAGATCTAAGCACTCTAGATGGCTGATGTAAAACACACAGTTCAGATAAATGGGCAGGAGCAAGCCCATGTAAAGATTTAAAAACTAGCAGCAAGATTTTAAAATCAATTCGAAATCTGACAGGCAGCCAGTGTAATGAAGCTAATATTGAAGAAACAGAGTCATACTTTCTTGCCCCAACCGGAAAGCGAGCAGCAGCATTTTGGACCAACTGTAACCTGTGTATTAGGGATTTATTAATCCCAGAATACAGCGAGTTGCAGTAATTGAGGCGAGAAAAAATAAACGCATGAGTAGCTATCTCAAGATCCCTAGAAGATAAAAAAGGCTTTATCTTACCTAAGAGACGAAGTTGGAAAAAGCAACTCTTGACTACAGAATTTACTTGTTTCTCAAAAGAGAGGTTACTATCAAAGGTAACACCTAGATTGCGGACTTGAGTATATTAAACCAGTTTTGTAGACAACAACATACTGTCCCTTAAAAGTCCTCTTATTTATGTTTGATCCCTAACCTCTCATGTGGAATCCTATCATACACTTTCTGAAAAATATCGAATGACCCTCTTTAATTGTATATAGGGCTTTGTCAGTCAAAATCAACCATGAATATCTGTCGGTGTTGGAGCAACTTCCTGTGATATGGCTGATAAGGTGCAATCAGTTAGAGCTTCCTTTTCCATAATCCAGCTTAACATAGAGGATATCCTTTAAAAGGCCATTTGTCATGCAGACAACATGGCTCAGCCAGCGTAAGGGAGACCTCAGTGTTGGGCAATATGTTTCTCCAGAAGATGCCCAGAATGTGAAAGAAGCATTGCGTACAGAAGGTTTTTAAGCCTCTTCCTCTGTTTGGTGTATGTTTATCATGTCATGCTCCCATACAGCAGAGTACTAGTGATGCATGTGAATAACTGCAAGCTTGGGGTTCCACAAGACAAGTGTGGTGAAGTGAGTGAGTGCTGTGCCACTCGATGCACTTGCCAATTTCCCCATATAGGGAGAGATTGTCAGTGATGGTGGAGCCCAGATAAATAAAGCGGTGGACAACAACCATAGTTGTTGATGGTGATGGCTAGTAGTACATCGACATTCTGAACAATAACTTTGACCTTTTTCAGATTGATGGTATGTCAAATAACAAATCTAACAAATTAATAGAACCAGATGATGATCTTTTTAATCTTTTAAACTTCTTCCTATACAATTTCCAAATCCATATGTTCCTCTTTGATATTCCCTGTAATTGCTGGGAGGTTATAGAACCAGATGACAATCTATTTAATCTTTTAAACTTCTCCCTATACAATTTCCAAATCCACATGTTCCTCTGATCTGGGTTTGCTTCCCGGGTCCTCCCTGCGTGGAGTTCGCATGTTCTCCCCGTGTCTGCGTGGGTTTCCTCCGGGTGCTCTGGTTTCCTCCCACAGTCCAAAGACATGCAGGTTAGGTGTATTGGCGATCCTAAATTGTCCCTAGTATGTGCTTGGTGTGTGTGTGTGTGTGCTCCCTGCAGTGGGCTGGCAACCTGCCCAGGGTTTGTTTCCTGCCTTGCACCCTGTGTTGGCTGCGATCAGTTCCAGAAGACCCCTGTGACCCTGTGTTAGGATATAATGGGTTGGACAATGACTGACTGACATGTGGATTATCTGCTTTTTTATTACCGAATAATGATTAAAATTTCAAACTGTGACTTACTGCCCTTTTATACAGTACATTGTTGTTAACCTACCTAGTTCTGCTTAGGTTGGCAGCTGGTGCTTTGACTACCAGTCATAGATGCCAAATAGAAACTGACACTTATTTACACAGTTGACCTTCACAAAATACATATAAATATATCCAAATAATGTACACACTTAAAAAAGGCAGTTTACCAATATCTATAAAAGAAGCAAATATAGAAAACCTACGCAAACATGGCAAAAAAAAACCAAACTATGCAAGTAAGCATTCCAGCCACTTTTGAAGTGTGTGAGATATGTTTGGGAGGTATTCAAAGTGCCACCTTCAAATCTTCAATATTGTCTTATAATACATACCATATATTGCACATTACTGTATATGGCCACTGAAAAAAAGAAATCCTCTACTAGGACAAACAAAATATTTAGCCGGAAAGGTTCAGAATGTTACAACTGGTGTCCACATTAACTCTAGCCTTTGCTTTGAAATCCTCTGTTCAGCTGGAAATTGAAATGAGAATGTCAAGCACTGGTAGTCCAGGGTCTAGATGATAATTGCTGCCGGTCAATTGATAGCAATTGAAACTGGGAAAAAACGTTTCCTTTTCTAAAGACTAAACCTATTTGTACCATTTAACTCCTGTTAAAGGTCAGCATTAAAAGTATATAAGATTATTTTCAGTTTTCACCATCAATTTCTTTTGTTCTACAATGCCTTATGGAATGTATGTATTTTTATATGCAAAAAAGAATTTTTAAAGGTTCACCCTAGAAAAAATAGTTATAACTTTAAACACAAACTACATTTTCTGCATTAATTTTAACATTCAACAAATTTTTATTTTATATATTTTTAACTTCAGTAACTGGCTGTAAACAAATGCACCAGTATAGTTGCAGATCTAGCTGTTGGCTGAAAAGAATAATAGAAAAAAGCAGCGAAAGTGAGTTATAGCATATTGCTCTACTATTATTAACTGACACATATTACATCATGCAAAGTTGCAGTTTGCTGGTCAACATTCTAATACTGTAACTTAAAAAAAAGCTATGCTTATCGTGGTGGCTAGTATTCTTTGATTAATTCCCCTCAAGATCAGGGCTTTAAAAAAAGCAACACAAAGACTATTTATCTGATACATAAGATGAGAATGTAACTGCATCAGTTAATCCACTACTTAGGTTGACGTGACTACAAATTATGAAATTCCTGAAATTACTACTACCTTACAGAGAAAAAGAGTTTCAGGGGTGAGAAAATACATTTCGCTTAAGAATATGAGAATGTGAGAATATGGTGGAGCATAAAGGAGAGCAGAAGAGAGAAGAGGGGACCATGCCACTATCTCTCCAGGCTTAGAAATACTAATGAGACTCTAGTAAATTAAAACTGATATATTGAACAGAAAATAATAGATAATGATCTCACTACTATTATATTTTTAAAAATATTTTCTGAATGTAAACATTTTTTATTGTGAGGTATTATTTTCTTTTTGACTTTCATTTTTAACATACATTGTCACTTGGGACTTTTACATTTTATTAAAATGTCTTTGTTGAATACACCACAATAGCATTTTGTTTTTCTTAGGTATGCTGCCATTTTGGGTATCCATTGCCGCAATGTAATTGCTAGTGCCACATGTCTTCCATTTGTCCAAGGTTGTGGATATTTCTTCAAACTTTCTGACAAGTGCTTTCGTTTTGACCTTCTGATTATGAAACTCATGGCTTGGAATCTGTGACTTTGATTTTTACTTCTCGTTTTTGGCTTTGATGCGTGATCATTGTGTCATTAGTAATGATCTCTACGTTGTTTTGATCACTTAACCAGCAACATTTTAGTAAAATATAAATTAAAGCCTTTTAGGGAAAACATTTAAAAATAAAAATAGAAAGAAATGTCAATGTCTTACTTCCTTAAGTGTTCACACTTTTTCTACCAGATGTTGTAACTGGGTCTAAACTTTAAAAATCACATTCCATATAAAATATTAAGATAATTTACCCTAACCTGACATCGGTAGGAAGTGATTCTGATTATATCTTTTAAAAATAAAATGTTCTTGTAGGTTTCTTAGTTTTATAAAACAGAAACAACCATGAATCTCAAGGTGCTAAAAAGATATCAGAAGGATCTTTTTTAATGAAAATACAGATTGAGAGATGAAATAATGTGAAAGGCATTACATATTAACACCGAATGTCATTTGTAGATGGAGGAAATATAGTACCACCTGAATATTGCAAATATCAGAATGGCTTTCCAAAATAGATGTCCATGAAAACAAAAGGCTCCTTGGGGTGGTTAGCTAAATGTCAATGGTATTAAAGGAACTGCGGGAATTTATATTAGTAACTTGTACTTGGCAACTAACAATCATTTTGCATATTCTCCACAACCCTAAGACATGGGTTAGGTTGGCAGAGCCTATTTCTACCAAAGACCAATGTTCAAGTCCATATTAATTTTGAAAGAAGACACATTTAATCTTCCAAAACCATTTAGAAACAACGTGTTGTGGTCTGAAGAAACCAAGCTAAAAATATGCTGGCTTCAAGTCCAAACATATGTTTGGCACAGAGTCAAAACTGCTCATCATCCAGATATCACAGCACCTATTGTTAAATATTGGGGTGACAACATCATGCTGTGAAGCTGCAGCTCCTCAGTGAAGAAAGAGGAGCATAATTGCTAACTTCTTCTAGAAATCTGAAGTTCCAAAACATTGTCACTTTGCAACACATCAGTGCTAAAGTGTGTGGATAGTTAGCCCTCACACGAACAGGCAGACACTGAATGTCCCAAAACACACACGATTTAATTATAAAGTCATGCACACAACACAGTGCCCCTGCACCAAACACCCTTCAAAAGTCACTCTCTCTCTTTCAATTGGACTTCCTTCTGCCACCTTTCTACCTTTCCTCCCAAGTATTGCCTCCTTCCTCTCGACTCCAGCTCTTGGAGTAGTGGCTGCTGGCTCCTTATATAGCCCACCCGGAAGTGCTTCACATGATAATTAACCTAATTCAGGCTGTACTTCTGGGTGTGGCTGCTTTTCAGCCCACATGGGCTCGTTAAGCCATGCAGCTCCCCCTGGCGGTGGCCATGGAGTCCAACAAGGCTGAGCTCTGAAGTCCCATGCCTGTGGCCGCGATGCAACCCAGGGGGGCTGCCACCAAGCGTTCTGGGGGAAGTAGTGTGTAGTCCATGGCAATTCCCCCGGACCAAGTGTCGAAGGGGCATCCTGGCGGGCATGGGCCCCAGCCATCCGTCACAAGTGTTGAACTATAATGCCAATTCATCTATGGAATAATTTTAAAAAAGGAGCTATTTTTTCTAGAATGACTTAGCAAGAGTCCATCCCTCAATCCAATTCAAAATCTGTGGGATAAAACTGCAAAATCAGGTGAGCTACATTGTTAGAAAACTATTAAAATGTACTCACTGCTGGAATCAAATCACACTTGTAAGCTAAGCATATACATGAATAAAGCAATTTGACTTGCAGACCACAGCCCATATTGATTATTTATTCACCTTCGACTAGAGTTAGTAACCAAACTGGAAAACTAAATTTAGTGAGAGTTTTGTCATAACAAATATACAACTGTCATTTTTTTTTTTTTGCATGATTGAGTTCTGAAAGTAATAAAGAAAAAAGAGAAATGGTTTAATTAACAGACTGTAAGAAAAAGCTTATAGATCCTTTATAAAAGTGCAAAATGTCTTTTCACCATACTGATGAGTAAGTTATATGAGGGTAGTCTTCAGGTAATCATTACTTTTTCATGTTGGGATGAGAAATGCATGTATATTAGCAGAACAAACAAAGGATTTTTCAGGTCCTTAGGCAAAAGTCTTAAAATGGAATATCTGAAGAAGGCGATCAAGAATACATTAGCTGGTATTGTTATGGCACACGTTTTCTTATTTTCTTGTGTCATTTTATTCAAAAAAATATTTTTATATACTATCTTTCTTGATTTCTCACTAATACGTGTTTTTTTCCTTTTTTCCTATTTTTGTTGTCCTTGGCAATATGTTGTCTGCCATTGTCACATATGACTGACCTATTTTTAGAAGTGTTCTATCTAAATAAATTTGTAGTTTGCTTAGAGAATATTTTACAGAATGAAGTTGACCAAATACAGTATTTTGACTTAAAACCCACCTGTATATACACATATCATACATCATATGTCATCATTTAAGCAAACGTTTAGGTTATATCATAAAAACTGTTGAATATAAGGACGTTCTACTCATACTATATAATGCACTAGTGAGACTGTATCTGGAGTATTGTGTGCAGTTCTGGTCACCACAATACAAGAAAAATATAGTAGCACTTGAAGCTGTTCAATGGAGAGCAACCAGATTCATCCCATGACTTAAAGACATGTCATATTCCAAAAGACTCAGAGAATTAAACTTCTTTAGTTTCAAGCTGAGGAGACTGCGTGGAGACCTAATCAATGTTTTCAAAATTCTCAAAAGCGTTGCTAAAGTAGATTGTGCAGAATTATTTTTTCATAAGGGTGAATAATGCATTTGAAGATACCAGTGGAAATTAAGGAGAAATGCATTTAGGGCTGAAGCCAAGAAACACTTGTTTATAGGACTCCGAAGCAAAGCTTCCAAGACAAGTAGTTGAAGTAAAACCTTCACGACCTTTAAGAAGAATCTGGATGAGCTATTGGGGCAGCTTAACTATTAGGTAAATGCTTGATCAACTGAATGGTCTCTTCTCATTTGTCAAATTTGTTATATTCTGATATGCATATAGTATGTATGGTGAACGCTGAGAAGTACTCAACTAACTAGTAAATGAAGACTTCAAAGAAATTTCCATCTTCTAAAGCAGTAGAATGTGTTTCATTAGGAAAAAAACAGCTCTGCCAGCAATAGCTTGTAATTTGTATTAGAACTGGCCTCCTTTTATGTCAAGCAGCAAGGTTCATTCCTTCTTTGAGCCTACTGTCACTTCCCAAGTTTTCAGGGAAGAGTTTGTTTCAGCCATGACACTTTAGGCTGATGTGGCAGATTTCTCCTTTTAACATCCTGAGGAAGTGAAATAGACCTCTTTAATCCTGGCGTTCCTTTATAGGAACCTTTGGTCATGTGATGGAAAAAGGCATTGTTCCAGTTCTTGACCTCATCCAGATTCCCTGGAACTTTGAGTAACCTACTGGGGAGTAATTTGCTTTTGAGAATTCTGGTCTTTCCCCTGATCAAAGAAAGAAATATGCAATGAGACATCTGGAGTTCATCTTTGTTTCCCCCCAAAATTTAATAAGAATAAATTAAAAATGAAATAGAAAAAATAAATGTATATAGTCATATAGGCGGCGGCATAGTGGCACAGTGGTAGCGCTGCTGCCTCACAGTAAGGAGACCTGGGTTTGCTTCCCGGATTCCCTGCATGGAGTTTGCATGTTCTCCCTGTGTCTGCGTGGGTTTCCTCCGGGTGCTCCAGTTTCCTCCCACAATCCAAAGACATGCAGGTTAGGTGCATTGGCGATCCTAAATTGTCCCTAGTGTGTGCTTGGTGTGTGGGTGTATGTGTGTGTGTATGCCCTGCACTTGGCTGGTGTCCTGCCTGGGAATCGTAACTGCCTTGCACCCTGTGCTGGCTGGGATTGGCTCCAGCAGACCCCCGTGACCCTGTGTTTAGGATATAGCGGGTTGGATAATGGATGGATGGATAGTCATATAATTTGGCAGAGTGCAGAAAACATAATATTAATAATAGTATGTGTAATTTACTTTACTACTAATACACATTTTGCCTACTAAGTCAGTCTGCTCTTTAAGCAGTTTGTTATGATTTCTATAATGTTTTTCGAAATTTTCAATTTAAATCTTGTAGTTATCTACCATGCTAGCTTTAATTAAATCTACAATTTTCATCTGCTAAAGGCTTCAAGTTATTTAAATTTATGTAGCCATGATTTGAAATGTTGAGGTGGTAGCAACAACAACAACAACATTTATTTATATAGCACATTTTCATACAAAACGTAGCTCAAAAGTGCTTTACATTAGAAGAAAAGAAAAATAAAAGACAAAATAAGAAATTAAAATAAGACAACATTAGTTAACATAGAAAAGGAGTAAGGTCCGATGGCCAAGGGGGACAGAAAAAAAAAAAAAAAAAAACTCCAGATGGCTGGAGAAAAAAATAAAATCTGTAGGGGTTCCAGGCCACGAGACCGCCCAGTCCCCTCTGGGCATTCTACCTAACATAAATGAAATAGTCCTCTTTGTAGTTAGGGTTCTCACGGAGTCACTTGATGGTGATGGTCATACAGACTTCTGGCTTTTAATCCATCCATCAATGTTGGAACATCATGGTGCTTTGAGTAGATGGTGGTGGCGCAAGCCACCACCAAAAGGACACCGGAAAAGGAAACAGAAGAGAGAGTAGGGGTTAGTACAGATTTTAGAGCCACCATGAATAGTTATTATAATGAATTGGATATACAGAGTATCAGGATTTAAATTACAGTGAAGTTATGAGAAGACCATGTTAAAATAATGTGTTTTCAGCAGTTTTTTAAAGTGCTCCACTGTATTAGCCTGGCGAATTCCTATTGGCAGGCTATTCCAGATTTTAGGTGCATAACAGCAGAAGGCTGCCTCACCACTTCTTTTAAGTTTTGCTCTTGGAATTCTAAGGAGACACTCATTTGAGGATCTGAGATTATGATTCGGAATATAAGGTGTCAGACATTCTGATATATAAGATGGGGCGAGATTATTTAAGGCTTTATAAACCATAAGCAGAATTTTAAAGTCAATCCTGAATGACACAGGTAACCAGTGTAGTGACATCAAAACTGGAGAAATGTGCTCGGATTTTCTTTCCTGGTTAGGATTCTAGCAGCTGCATTATGTACTAGTTGCAAACGATTGATGTCTTTTTTGGGTAGTCCTGAGAGGAGTGCGTTACAGTAATCTAGTCGACTGAAAACAAACGCGTGAACTAGTTTCTCAGCATCTTTCAATGATATAAGAGGTCTAACTTTTGCTATGTTTCTTAAGTGAAAAAATGCTGTCCTAGTGATCTGATTAATATGTGATTTAAAATTTAGATTACAGTCAACAGAAAAAAATTGTTGGTATTGGGTCAAGGACGCAGGTGGAGGGTTTCAGTTGAGAAATTATTTTATGTAAATCAGGTAAATCTATCCTAGTGAAAGAGTTTAATTTGTTTATAACAGAATGCTGGGGTTTAAGAGGATCCTTAGTGTTGGGGAGATATACTATGTTATTTCTAATATCATTAACGTTTTGATTGAAAAATACAGCAATAGCCTCTCAGGTTTTACTGGAAGTACTTAGGAGGCATTCCTTTGAGTTACCTGGGTTTAACAGACAATCAATCGTCGAGAATAAGACTCTGGGATTACTAGCATTGTTATTTATAATCTTAAAGAAATAACAGCGCCTCTCAAGACGGACTGTGTTATTGTATTCTGTTATTTTAACTTTTAATATTTTTTAGTGGATAATTAGTTTAGTCTTCCTCCATTTATGCTCAGCTCTACGGCATGTTCTCTTTAAATCAGACACTCTTTGGGTCTTCCACGGTATAACAATGCTAGAAGATTTTTTAACTGTCTTTTCAGGTGCAACTAAGTCAACAGCAGCTCTCACTTTAGCATTAAATCTTTCCACCTTACTATTTACATTATCCTCGCTATTATAGTTGGCACTATAAACGGACTGATTGCTTAGAATGTTTGTAAGTTTTAAAGCTGCTGATGAGTCAAAGAAGCGTTTTTTAACAATATGCTTCTCATGAATGTTTTCTATCATTATTTCTATATTAAAAAGTAGAAGAAAATGGTCTGATAGACCAATATCAATGACCTGCTTTATATCAATTTTTAGTCCTTTAGTAATCACTAAGTCAAACATATGACCTGCTTTATGTGTAGGCTGATTAACGAGCTGTCTCAAATCAAAAGAGTCCAGGAGGTTCATAAATTCCTTTACTTTTTGGTCACATTGATTATCTATATGAAAGTTAAAGTCGCCGACTATGTGTTCGTAATTAAAATTGACATTAAGTCAGAGAATTCCTCAAAAAAAGACACGTTGAATTTAGGAGGTCTATACACGGATAATACTAGAACGTGAGAATCTCAATGGATAACAACGGCAAGATACTCAAAGGACTTGAATTTTCCAAAACTGACATCTTTACATTTTAACCGGCTTGAGTAAATATTTGCCAAGCCACCGCCTCTCTTTCCTTGGCTATCCACACGAGTAAAACTGTAATCCGGAGGCGCAAATTCGATTAAAACAGCCGCACCATCTGAGCTAAGCCATGTTTCACTATTTTTCTATCACTAATAAGATCGTTGATAAAAAATGTCTTGTTAGTTAAAGCTCTAACATTTAATTTAATGTTTCGGAGGGGCAGAGATGAATACTATGTGCGTTATTGATTTTTGGAACAGGAACTAAGTTATTTTTATTAGTGCCGCTCTGTGTGTATTTTTTGTTTAATCTATAGTCTGTTTTTATAGTTTTAATACATTGTTCATCTAAAGTAGTAATTTTAATTAAATTATTGGTGATTATGCCGTATTGCCTAGATTTTCTACGTGCATTGAGATTTGTTATTACAGTATTAATGTTGTGCACTTTTACGGAAGATTTTATTAAACAATTATCATGTCCCAGCACAGTAGTAGCATTTCAGAAGGGTTTAAGAGTAGAGATAGATAGTCAAGATAAACAAATTACCTTAGATATGTTTTCGGAGAGGACCCGGGCGCCGAAACTGTTCAGATGCAAGCCATCTGTCTTGAAGAAACGCGGCCTTTCCCAAAAGAGGTCCCAGTTGTTGATGAATCCGATGTCTTGATTCTTGCAGAAGCCCTGCAGCCAGTTGTTTAATCCTAGCATACGACTGTAGTACTCGTTTGATCGTCTGACAAGAGGTAGTGGACCCGAAATGAAGATCTTTGCCGATGGGGTCCTCTCCTTCGTGTCTTTAATTAATGTTGCGAAGTCAGCCTTGAGGATTTCCAATTGTCGGTGCCTTATATCGTTTACGCCGGCATGTAAAACAATTGCTCCAACTGGCCTCTTCTTGTGCTTCTCGTAGATTGCCGGCGCACGTCTCATCACATCTCGGACACGAGCAATGGGAAAACAAGAAACAAACGATTTTCGATTAGGGCATGCGATATTGAGGTTTCTAACAATAGAATCACCTACCACTATTACATCACCAGGGGCTGAAGGCGAACTGGGGACGCGGAGAGGGTCGAACCGGTTCTGAGTCAAGATGCTCACCTGTGCCGATGGAGGTGTTCGTTGCCTTGAACCCCCGCCTGCATAGCTGAAATATGCCGAGGTCTTCATCGGTGTCGCTCGTACGAGGCACAGGGGTGGAGTTCACTTGAGTGGCACAATGCAGGGTTGATGTTACACCGATTACAGATGGCGAGGATGGTTTATCCAGCAGCCGAGCCTTCAGATCTCTAAGGTATCTTCGTCTGGACAGGAGTTTCTGAATCTGTTCGTTGAGTGCCTGGAGTTCTTCTACGACCATGGCAACGCGATTCATCTCACTGTCGGCCATTGTCTGCTTCTGCTTCCGCTTCATGAGATTGGTTAGCCAATAAGGGTTGATATAGTTGTTGATAAAGTCATAGACCATGAATTGTACAGAACTGCAGTTTTGACAATGTATTTTAGAAACATCAATGTATGTCTCATCTCTTAGGACTGAGCAGGAACTACAAATAATTGAAAAACAAATCCAAAAATGTTTGCATCCTTTTTTGGGCTAATGGTTAATTGAAATATAAAACGAAAAGGTAATTTAACATTGATAAAACGATGTTATGCAATGGGAAAGGCTGGAAAATATAGCAAAGAAAGACAGAGCAGTGTGATTGAAAGGATGCAATGGCATAGACCTCTCCAGTATCTGATATTAACCATTTTTTTAATTAGTATTTTGGTTTATATGTGTGAATGGGTAGTTTGTGATTATTTTAAATTATTTACATTAAACTTGCAAATTGTGTGGACTTACTATGAGTATTAATAAGTTTAATGAATGACTAAGAAAACAGAAAATATGTTTTACAATATTAACCAGCAGGGGAAAATCATAGTGTGCAACATGGTGTATAAAGGTTGGTTTTAATGAAAGAAGTATTAAAAATAAAAAAGCAAGAGCTGTACTTAGATATACCTGCACATGCTGCCAATTTGTTTATAACAAAAAGAAAAAACTTATATCCAAGATTACTACAAGAAAAATACTGCAATGCAAACCAAGATGAAAAACCACAATTCCTTTTTCTATTTCTTCTTTTTATTATTTAATTAATATTCTGAATGAAAGCCAGTTTCTGAACACCATTTTGAATTTCAAGCTATTAGGGAAATGAAATAAGTCCTCTAAAACAATAAATGTGACTTGTACCTATGGCACCGTAGCTGAAGGTATCCATTACGTTTCACAATTTCCTTGGCTTGCAATTATGGATGGCAAACACACTTGCTTTCTCCTTCTGTCTCTCTCTTTCTAAGCACATTGTATACTCCTCACTTTCATTCTCTGTCTCTTCTATTCCTTAGCTCATTCCTTGCTGTTTCTCTCTTGTTTTGTCTCTGTCACTGGTCTATGTCTCTCTCTCTCTCTCTCTCTCTCTCCCTCTTTCTCTGACCAGAGACATTGTCCACTCACTGATAATTTTTTCTTCTCCTGTAGACACTTCCGAGCTTTTAGGACCCTTCTCTATAAATCCCATGTGACCACCAAACTAATACTGAACCCCAAGAAAAAATCAATTCAGAAAGCAAGCACATCCTTTATGGAAGATATCCTTTGTGAGTGGTACTACAACTGCCAGCACCCATTCTTTACCATCCTAAATATTATTGGGAATTATCAGTCGATCTGCTGCCACAGTATGAGAAGAAATGGTGGCGGGGAATGCATATACATAACAGAGGTTAAGTACAAGGTTACTTCAAATGGTAGATGACATCTTAGTCAGGATATTGGAGTTAGAAATTAAAACCTACCTTGTCAGAGGAATTACATTTAGGGCATGTTATAAACTTTAATTCAATTAGTGATTGTAATAGATTCCTTTATAATAATATGAAAAGAAAATGAGATGATTCTGTAACATGCTCTAATAATACATGACTAATTAAACAAATATCAAAAAGGAGTACTACAGCAATACAAGAATGCAAAAGAGGAATGCATAAACATAAGGAAGAAAGAAATAGTTTTTTTATGTCAGTGTGTCAAAACACTGTGCAAAAAGGAAGCTTGACTTGAATTGATATTATATTCTAAATAAAGCTGAATTTAAAATACAAGGGATATGGAACCATTATGAACCAGAGGTCATAATATATATTAAGTTTCAGTTTTTTGGCAGCTTAAATTGGCATAAACTAAATCTATTAATTTAATTACCAAAAAGTCAAAATTTGAGCAGATGTTGAAATGCCATAATAGAACTCCAAAATGTAAAAATAAATATAAAGCAGTGAAATAGTTTTAAGGTACTATTTTTCACTTCAAAGTGCAGAATAATGTCACATCAAGATGTAGAAGCACTTCGGTTAATAAAAGATCTTGGATACAGGTTTAGGTTTAGGTTTATTTGTCATATATAGGTTAACACAGGGTCAACATACAATGAAATGTGTATGACGAGAAAAACAAGTCACTCAGCCTAGATCTAATAAAGCTAAAAAATAATTTAAAAAAATTACAAGTTAAAAATAGACAAGCCATATAAAATAAAATATGTACGTTTTAAAAGAAGTTATAGAGCAATATGAGTTGAATGAGCAGCAAGCACAAATGACAGTTATTGCACAGATAATGTTTTATAAGTACAGATGCATATTCCATAAAGTGCAGATGCATGTTCCAGTCAGTATTCAGAGTGTGTGCGGGTACAGTTTGTGTTTGAGTAGTGCAATGTACATGTAATGCAATGTAGGTGTAATGTAAGTGTATGTAAGTGTTCAGGTGTTGCTGTTGAGGAGTCGAATGGCCTGGTGGTAAAAACTGTTCTTAAGTCTTGTAGTCCGAGCAGCCAGACTCCTGTATCGTCTGCCAGATGGTAACAAGGAGAACAGCTGGTGTGCTGGATGGCTGTGGTCCTTTATGATGCTGCTTGTCTTACGCAAGCACCGATGGAGGTAAATGTCTTCAATGGCAGGAAGACTCTTGCCCGTGATGTGCTCTGCTGCCTTCACCAGACTCTGTAGTGATTTCCGGCTACTGGAAGAGCAGCTCCCATACCAGATGGCAATGCAGCCCGTCAGCAGACTCTCGACCACACTCCTGTAAAAGTTTTGAGGTGATGTTGGCATTCATGCCAAACTTTCTCAGCCTCCTCAGGAAGTAGAGCCGTGTATATGTGAAGGGTCCACGAGAGATCCTCGGTGATGTTTACTCCAAGGAACTTGAAGCTGTTAACCCTTTCAACTTCTACGCCGCTGATGTAGATGGCCTGGTGTTCTCTGCCTTGCTGTTTCCGATAGTCCACGATCATCTCCTTGGTTTTGCTGACGTTAAGAGACAAGTTGTTATCCAGGGACCAATTACTCAATGCCAGCACCTCCTCTCTGTAGGCCGTCCCATCATTGTCAGTGATAAGGCCTATGATGGTTGTGTCGTCTGCAAACTTGATGATGGTGTTTGTGCCATGTTTTGCAACACAGTCGTGGGTGAACAAGGAATACAAGAGGGGGCTAAGCACATAGCCCTGCGGCGCTCCAGTGTTTAAAATGAGTGATGATGACGTGTGTTTGCCGACTCTCACCACCTGGGGCCTGTTTGTGAGGAAAGAGAAAATCCATCTGCAGATGGTCGGCCTCAACCCAAGGTCGTCAAGCTTCAAGACGAGTTTTGAGGGGATGATGGTGCTGAATGCAGAGCTGTAATCTATGAAAAGCATTCTTACATATGTATTTCCTCTTTCCAGGTGGGTGAGGGCAGTGTTTATTGTTAGTGCAATGGCATCCTCTGTAGATCTGTTTGCTCTGTAAGCAAATTGGAGAGGATCCAGCGTGTCGGGAAGGGAGGAGCAGATGTAACCTTTGACCAGTTGCTCGAAGCACTTCATACAGTAGCATGCCTTAAATTAAAAGTGAGAAAAGCACATAGAAACCCACCCTGGTTGAATGAAAGAAGAAGAACAACAACAAAAAATGAAGTTGTAACTTCCATGAAATGAAACCAACTACATGTCCCTTAGATCTGTCCCAAGAAAACTAGCGAAAAGCCCCAATGGCTGTTCTGACACACCTACTCCTACAATATCAGTTGTTCATCTGGATCAGTTCCTAATGAACTAGAAGTGTCAATTACCAGACCATTACTGAAAAAGGTCTGCGTTACATCTATATACACTTAATATTTATTTCAATAAATACAAAAGATTTACCTTTTCTTTCTAAAATACTTAATAAAATGTAGTCACCACTGAGCATCGGTTTCACCTTACACATATCAATTTATTTGAGAAATTCTAGTCTGGCTTTTGCACTGGTCACAGTACAGAAAATGGCATTAAACCTGTGTTATAAATGGTATGATGCCCTATATTCTGGATGGTCAAGTTTCAGGAGGTGCTGCATTCTTAAGTGATCACTACTTGATAATTAGTTGGTTCAGGGGGATGAACAGACATGAGGGTAAGAATACTAAGAATGTCTAACGTAGTGGATCTTAATAAGTCATATTTAGGACCTCAGGAGTGTAGCACTGTGGCTGAAAGATGTCATAAAGACAAACCTTGGACCATTTGATAAACTTTAATTGTGGAGGAAGCCAACCCATTAAAGAAAAATGTTTGTATTCCCTAAGAGATATATGGTTGCTAATAAATTGTTATTTATTTTAACTATTTTTTAACAAAAAAATAAAATAAAACTGACAAAAAAGCATGAAATATTGATTTAGCACAAGGGTGTCGAACTCTGGACCTGGAGGTCTGCAGTGGCTGCAGGTTTTCATTCTTACCCTTTTCCTAATCATTGACCTGTTTTTGCTGCTAATCAGCTTATTTTCCCTTCATTTTAATAGCCCTGTTTTTAAGGATTCAGTCTCCTCAATGTATTCCTTTCTTCATTAAATGATAGCCAAACAGAAATGAGATGTGCAACGAGCCAACAGATGACCAGCTAAACGGGGATTTCAAACTCCAACCAATTTCACTCCAACCAATCTCTTAATGAGAAGTTGATTCTTGTTGTTAATTATGCCCGTTATTTAATTTCATGGCCTGTTGCTGCTCCCATTCTGCCACAGCAGACATTTCCAAAACTGTTGATTTTTCTGTTTTTTCTAAGAACACCGTCAAAATGTTTTGGTGACCTGAGAGATCAACCTTACCAAGAAAATTGCCTTTCTTTATTTTCAGATACTGGGTGATGGGTACAGGTGAGTTGGTCATGTGGCGGCTTGTTTTGTGTCTCATTATTTTTTAGCAGCTAATTAAGGAAAAAGAGACAAGTAAGGAACCTGAGTCAAGTTAATTAAAACAAAGGCAAAAGAAGTTAATTAGCAGCACAAACTGGTCACTAATGAAGAAGATGGTTAGAATGAACCAGGACCGGAGTTTGACACCCATGGTTTAGCACAGGGGTGGGCAGATTCAGTCCTGGAGGGCCGCAGTGGCTGCAGGTTTTTGCTCCAACCCAATTGCTTAATAAGAAGCCCTTATTGCTCAAGTAACACTTCAGCTTCACTTTAGTTGTCTCGCTCATTAAGATTTTGAACCCTTATTGCTTATTTTAGTCTTAAACAGCTGTATTCTTGGTTTTTAATTGCTCCTAATTAGCAATACCATACAAATGACAAAAGAGACCAGCATTTCTTCATTTAGCTTGTTTTCATTTACACCTGTGTGTATTTATCACGCACTATTTGGTTTAATTAAATACTTGGAAGGAAAGTGAAGAGAAAAAAGTGAAGCACTGAGAATTACTCATCTGTTTTAGACTTCAAATCATTTGGATGATATCCTTAGAAAGGAAAATAAATCTAGGATATGAGAATGACCTGACATGGCAGAGTTAAAGCACTAACAAGCCATGCAACTAAATAATTGACAAGGATTGGTTTTTAATTAAGCAACTGGGTTGGAACAAAAACCTGCAACCACTGTGGCCCTCCAGGACTGAATCTGCCCACCCCTGGTTTAGCACTTCCAGCCTACCACATAAGACTCCTGTCCTCAAATTTCTGCTTTGTAACTACTTGTGTAAAATTTGAATCTTCTCTCTTGCTAAATCTATTTTATGCAGATGTTCTGGTTACCTTCCACATCTAAAAAATGTGCAGGTTAGGTGGGTTCAGAATTGGACTTGAGAGAGGGAAGAAGTGATTAAATGATTGATTGAAAATGTTCTGCAATTACTCCCTAGGGTCCTGTAGTGAAATAAGAGGAAAAGGAATGGAAAAGGAATGAAGGAATACAGGAATACAGAAAGGTAAATTTATATTGAGATAAATACATAATCCCTATGATCCTGAATTTTATTAAGCACATTTGAGAATTGCCTTGCATTATGGAGACCAGGGTTCTCATCCAGAGTCCTCCCTGGATGGAGTTTGCATGTTCTTCCTGTGGCTGTGTAGATTTCCTCTGGGTGCTCTGGTCTCTTCCCACTGTTTAAAGACATGCAAGTTATGTGAAGTGTAAACTTTAAATTGACCTGTGTTTGTCCAGGGTTTTTTCCAGTCTTTTGTCTTATGTTGGTTGGGATAGGCTCCAGCTCCACCTTGGCTCTTATCTTGATAAGGTGGGTTAGACAACAACAGTATATGACATGATATTTAAGAATAAATAGATGGATGAATGGTTGGATGTACAGAGAGCAATGAGCTAGCTCTCTGTAATAAAACCTGCAAACAACAATATCTATATGTCAACTTTTTCTACAAAACTGTACAATGTATTTCTTAACGGATAGATCGAGAGCTTAAAAAGCTGACTAATACAACAAGTAGTTTAGCCAGTCACAAAAACTGGCTTTTAGGTAGTACACTGGTTATAGTAAAAGCTGTAAGCACAGGATCAAGGCTGAAATATTCCAGTCATTTACATTCGTACAGTTATAGGAAAGTGCTATACAAATACAATTTATTACTGTTATGCAAATCTTTTAATCTTTTGGTATGAGTTCTGTATATTCTTCAGCAGGGACGCGGAGGCTTGCAGGTCTTTCTAAATACTTTCTTAATTAGTATCCAATTACTGCTAATTAAGCATACTTGTTTGTCTTAATTTTAATTAACTTACATTTTAGGAAACATTACATTTTTCTTTTTCTTTAATAAGCAGCCAAGTAATAATGAAAACCAAAATTAGCCAACAGATCAACAACTAATTTTGTCCTATTTTCATCTCAATATTCAACATACTCTATCAGTTTCAAAAAAATATTTGGAAAGAAAAAAGTAAAGGTGTGAAAAATATTGATATATTCTGATCCACAAAAAATGTGATGGTGCTCTCAAAATAAAGATAATCAACAGCATTGAAAAACTCTGGTTTGGCAGAATGAGAACACTGACAAGCTATAGAGTTTAAATAAATGTTTCATTAACAGTGAGAAATGACTTCTAATTAAGACATTGGTTAGAGCAAAAATAGTAGCCTTTCAGGAGCTGAGCTTGAGAACCAGAGTTACTTGGTCATCTCCTGGCTCGTTATTATATGGTTGTTAGTAGAAATGATAAAATCTTAAAAACAATAAAGGCAAAAGGAGGGAGTTCTGTTAGCAGCAGTAATTGGCTAATAATTAAAAAAGTAGTTAGAATGAAAACCCACAGCTACTGTAGCCTTCTGGGACCTGAGTTTGACAAAAAACAAACAAACAAAAAAAAAGTAGATCCTCAGTTATTTAATTTTAGATCACAAGCATCAGTTAATAGTTTAAAAATTTCCACACTTCTTTACATTTTCAAAACAATATTACAGATGAGTAATGGCCACTATTATGGAATATTGACTTGACTCGTTCGGCTTAAAAAAAAAAAGAAAAGAAAAATAGGTATTCCAACAGTTATTCTTTGTCTAAAAAAATCCACTAAAATGTAATTGCTACTTATGTAATTTAAAAGGTCAAAGCACACAAAATGTTTTTCAAATGTTTTGAGGCTAACCTTTCAATTCCCTTGGCTGGAAACGTATTGTTCTATATAACTAACAAAAGAACCACTGTATTTTCATGTTGGGTGACACATAAAATGGTTTCTTGGCAATTATGTAAAATTTGAAACAGAAAACATTTTTTCTTCTTTTTGCAGTTCTTAAAAATATTTTTTATAATGTTTGCTTATATTTGGTATTTTTTATTATAATTGGTATATGTGGTACACGTCTCTATCCAATACAACTTACAAAACCAGGATTCATTAAAACAAAAGCACAGGCAGATTAGGGGATTGCTCAGGGTTACATAGTGAGTCAGGGACAGGGAGTGAACTGGCAACCTTGTGGTTTGATGTCCAGTGCTCTAGTCAGCAGATCACATTGCCTCTCTATTGGCAAACTAAAGCTACAACCTACACAACATACCCTTTATGAATAATAGTCACTGTTCTTATTTGCGTAGAACACTATTTTAATTTAAAAATGTTATAACTTTCAAAGTTTGTTAGTTTGTCTAAAGCTTATATTACTGAATGTAAGAACTGAATGTAATCTTATTAAATGGTGAAAAGAAGATGTGCACTTAAATTCTTCATTTCTCATGAATAATCATCTTGAAAATACAGGGTGGGTCAAAATTATGTTAACATTTGAATGGCGGAAACAATTTATTCACAAAAAATACTTCATATGTGCAAGATGATTTACAGGAATGTCTCAGCCTGTTTGCCATCATATTCAACAACAAAAACCAACGAGCAACAGTACCATTTAAAGCCTGGACACACATTTCACAGGGAATAGAAGATACCACAGTCCGTATTCTGTCCTTCATGTCATTGATATCACAAAATTTTCTACTATACATGTGCTCCTTCATCATACCCCATAGCCAGAAATCACTGGGTGTCAAATCAGGGGAATGTGGAGGCCATGGCAATGGTCCACCACAACCTATTCCATTGACCTGGAAAGTTGTGATCGAGATAAAAATAATCCATTAGTGTTAACATAATTTTGATTGACCCTGTATTGTTTGAATCTGTATAAATAGTCCAAATTGCAGGATAAAAAGGGCTGTATCACACAGGTAAAAATCTCTCATACATAAAAAGTGTCATATATGCACTGTAAGTGACAATTCTCGAAAGCATACGCACAATTACAGTTTTAAGCAGGGTTTCGTTTATACTGATTCTTGAAATAGACAACAAGTGGGATGACAGTCTGAATATTCTTTATTTCAGATTCTTTCTATTAACAAGAAGACTTAAATTGCAAACACTACAACAAACAATGACTGAATTGTGAAAGGTAAGCTTCTGCTTTTCATTTTATTTTGTTCTGTCAATATATAACAGTTTTATTGCTGCCTATTTTCTACAGCAGTGAAAAATGTTCTCTTAATGAGATTTTAATTGTTTAAAATAAGGAGCAAGTAAAATAACACTGCAGTGTATATTTCAATAAACACTATTTTAACAAATGACGGAATTTCAGGCCGTACTTAATTTTTTGTCTAAGTCACATCTGTTTATACTGTCCCCAAAATATTTAAGATTTCTCTTAAATGAAAGAAATAGCACTGACCTCTTCTATCTATTGCTTCCATATGAAAGCAGTTATCTTTCTTACAAATGGAAATGAGATACTAAATTGCAACAAATGGGGCCATGCCACTGAAAGCACATGTTTCTTTCCGCAAAAAAACATACATGCCTGCTAGAATTAACTTTCACCTCTCTGTCCACTGAACAGACATCCTTTAATTCTGGCTTTTTTTTAAATGCCACTTGTTAAATCTGAACTGAGTCTCCACTCACAAAACACTGTATTTCTGCTCCAGCAAATAACTTCTGATAATATTAAACATCTGGAGAATTCAGTTCCCTTGAGTCCTAACAGTGTTCAATCTGTCCTCAGGCCTCTTGTAGCAAAGTTGGGACCTATGGACCCACTCCTAATAAAAAAAAAATGTTTTGAAGGAAAACACCTGCTTGGGCAGCTCACCCCACACCAGCACAGGGATGAAAGGAGTCAGCTGGGTGGAAAAGGGCCAGACAACCATTGCAGGTGTTTCCTATGTGCGACAGCATAGTGGGAACCTAAGCATAATGTAATCTAACCAGTGAATCTGTTTCTCACACATACAGATATATTCTTTAAAAAATAATTTAGAAATTAGAAAAGTTTTTGGGTCAACTGCAAACATCCAGTAACATTGCAAGTTTTCTTAGAATTATTTTTCAAACTCTCTATATGTTTCACAATATAATACCAATCGTAAGAATTGTCCTTAACATGATTTACAATGTTAATGATCTTAAAACTCTTTCCTGTAATATATATTGAAGCATGAATAAGCACCATGCTCCACTGTGATTAAATTTCTAAAAGAATGCATGACATTTAAGTGTTCCTTTACAAGTAAACAGAAAAATATTTCTCACAGCTTAGCCTCATGTTTCTGTGGAAAATACAGTACGTATATTATAACCAATTGTATTTTCATTTTTTTTTCCAAGTGATCTGTTTCTAGTTACCACAAAATTAAAATTAATCAATTTTATGAACATTGTTTTTGTTCAGAAGAGAGCATATCCTGGCAGCAGGAATCCCGGGATAGGACACCATTCCTTCAAAGTGCACACTCACTTTTTCCTATTGTGCCAGTTTAGTCAATATTTGATCTAATCTATGCATCTTCAGTATAGGGGAGGAAACCAGAATACCCAAAGATGACTGATCTGGGTACAGGTAGAACAATCAAAGTGTATAAAATCAGCACCTAGATCTGGAAAAAAATTCTAGAGCCATATGAAAGTAGTGCCAATCTCTGTCCCAACCATCTGAAATCACATCATAGTGAAATCATTTTTTAGCATGACAGAAAAATTAGGGTTTAATGTTTGTAATCATTCCAATGTGTGGTTTAATTTTAAAGGCCCTTCTTGCTCCAACTTGCATCATAAATTGCTAGCGATTAAAATATATTATTTTGGGTATGTAAAGAGACTTGCATATATATATAGTATATTCTAACAGCTGCTGACAATTTGTTGTGTCATAAGCAGGACTTTGAATTACTTCTCTAAATAAAATGTAGTGACATCTATATAAAAGGATCAACACATGGCAACTTATTTATTTTTGTTACTTTCATTATACTGTATTCTACTAAGAAAAGCTGTTGCCCCTAATGATCAGACTCTTCATTTATCTTTTCATTTTCATGACTCCCACTTAAACCAGTTCAAGGGGGTGGGGAGCACAATCTATTGTGGACATACTGGGTGCAAAGCAGGGACAAACTCAGGACAGGACACCTTATCAAACAGGGCGCTCACTAACACCAGGCCGATCTTCACTCACCAATCAACCTTACTGTATTCAGAGAAGTTGGAAGACATGCTAGATCAGCAGTAAGTTCTTCACACAGCTAATTGCTAATTTCATTGTTCGTGGAGAAGGGCGGGGAATCATGTTTATTTAGCACAGTTTTTCAGTGCAATATAGACTACTTAGCAAACCAAAATGATAAATGATTCCATGTTCACCATGACAAAATTAACTTCTACAGTACTCAAGACACTCTACTATAGGATCACATTTTACCAAAATTGATGCATGGAATATATGTATATAGTAAATTATAGTATAAAGGACAGTTTAGTGGAGTCCGTTTAAGCCATTTGCATTCTTGTATTTCAATTTAAATATTCATTGTACTGATTTTAATAATACTACAAAATAAAAAGTTACAGGCATCTAGTCTAAGAAAATGATTTTAATTATAAGTACAGTACAACAGTGCAGATAAAAACAAAACACAGGTGCAAAGAATGTCAAATATATAAGATGTGATCAGAAGGTTTTGAGCCTAGAATATATAGAGAAACACCAAGTACAACCACACAAGTTCCACTTTCAGCATAATCCCTGTGAACACTAATATACTTGTTTTAATATTTGCAAACTTTTCTATTTCACTTGAATAAAATATTTTGTTTTATTTCTGCAAACACTCCCCTGTAGCTCATCTGACAACTTAATTGTTGGCTTTGCATGTTCCACAGTGGTAGTCTTTGACATTTTTTAAACAGTGGTAGTCACACAGGCCAGGTCTGGAAAATATGGCAGGTATGGCATCTCTCTGAATCCACAGTATTTCAGAGCTGCCTTTGCAACCCATAAAAAGTGAAAAGGAGCATGGACGTCATGCAGAATGGGGACAATCAATATATTTTCTTGCTGCTTTCTTTGGTTGACTGCTACAAACATCAAAGCAAATCATCATAATACTGATCAGTTATTTTCTCCACTCTCAGAATCAGAAATGTTTCCTGTACTGCTTTGAAATTTAAACTTTTTTTGGCATTGGTGATTTACAAAGGTTTTATTGCTTTCTGTTGTTTGGACTATGGGCCAAAGTAATGTATCCAAGTTTCATACCCAGTTATCTCATATAATCTGTGCTACTCATCTTAGATGGTTTGAAATCTAAGTAATCAACCTAAATCTCAGCATGAATGTTTGGAGTGTATCATGCAATGTATATGTCTCTGTTATATGCCATTTATTATGGGATTCGTAAAAGAAGTGTTAATGTTCGTGATGTGACATCTATTGGAATGACACAGACATAGCAACCAGACGGACATACAGACAGACACTTATTCTTTTATTAAGGTAGATGTCTTAATTTTTCCTCGCTGCATTATTCTTCATTTCAGGAGTCTACCTAAGCACCCAGCTTGCACAGACCTTGCACATATTTACTTATTCTGCATTTACATTTATTTATTTGGCTGACACTTTTATCCAAAGTGTCTTACAACATTTGAGATACACTTGCTTACATTTCTTTTTTTGTTGTTTCAATTGGAGCTCAGCCAGGTTAAGTGACTTGCTCAGGGCCACACAGTGTCAGTAATAGGATTTGAATCCACAACCTCAGGGTTTGAAGTCCAAAGCCTTAACCTGCAGCAGTTCTCGAAGAATTGTAGTAAGTGACCCAATACCTAAAGTGTCTGCTATTTTTTGCATTATTACTTTTCAATTCTTATTTACAATTCATTCCACAGTGCCAAAAGTTGTTGATTTCAGAAACAGAAAAGACCTTGAGTTAAATTTGAGGTACGTCCTTCCACGCCAGAGTTTTGCAGTTCATCTCTTGATTGCTGCATATGATATGGACAGATCCATTAACAAGGCAAGAATCTCTAATGGTGCATTGCTCCCATAGCATCACAAATTCAGTTAAAGCACAAAAGTTAATTTGTGCTTTTCAAGATCCTTATCGACTGGTTCTGAAGCACACTACAAGTACAACAAATGTTTTGGAACATGCAAGCAAATCTTTTGTCACTTACACTATCAGCACCATAAAATACTCCATTTCAGATGCAGGCTCAAAACCTTTTAAAGCCCTTAATGTTTTAAAAATTACTCAGCTACATAAGAAAATGAAATCTAGTCTTCCCTTGTTCACCTTCTTTTTCCCTTTGTTTTGTGTCCACAGTGTGACATTTGGGGCCATTATCTTTCCTTATGTTACAATTGCATTGAAAACAATAAAAAGTATGCAGACACGATGAAACAATGACATGAACAGAAAACATGTCTTGGACAGCATCACCTACAATTAAATTTAAAAAAATAAATCATTTGATGTAATATTAGACTGTACAATAGTGTTTGTTACTTTGCAAAACATATCGATTGTTGCTCACTACAAAAACACCAGCATATGTGATGGAGTAAAGAAAAGACTGCAGAAAAGCAGTGTATAAAGCAATACACAACATTTGTAATCATTTTTCCTAGGTTATACGATACTAGCTATGCTACCCATCTAAAACAGGTTGAAAGTAAACAACATAAACCTCTGTGTTAACGTTTGCAGTGCATCATGGAATACATATGTCTCTGCTATATGCTATTTGATATTGGATTCATGAAAGCAGTGTTAATATTTGTGATGACAAATGCAATGCATTTTATTACCTCAAATGTCCGCGGTGCGCCAATCTTTTGGAATGAAAGAGACATAGCAACCAGACAGACACACAGACACCCTTTTATTAAGGTGGATTAAGAAAGCACAGAATAATACTTTTTTTAACAATTCATACAGTAATATACTTAATGAAAACTTCTTATCTTTCTTCAAAATTTTGCAGTGTGTGTAAATTATTAAATATGGCAGGATGCACACTTTAGTGCGTTAAAATGTTTAGAAAGTAAAGTAACTTGAAAATATGGTTATAAAGAATGCTGCATAGAAGAATGTTTCATTTTCTATTGTAATTAGTCTAAACAGTAAGAAGGACAAATGGTAAGTAGTTTCATAAGCCCTAAAGTCTCTTGAATTAATTTACTTACTGTAAATTCCTTATGGACAAAACTTAAGTCAACACCAAATTCCAAATATTTTGCGGGAAAGATAAAAGGGTAGAAGAAAGAAAGAAAAATGTAAATATAACCCATTGCATTATTCATTTAAAAATACAAAATAATAAATAAACTATATAGAAATATATACACTAGCATTCAAAAGTTTGGAATCACCAACAAATTTTCAGGTGAAATTGACACCTTTTTATCAAGTTACTATTAAATTGATTTAAAGATACACCCAAAACATTACTAGAGTGGCTAATGACTGTTGCTGCGTGAAATGAAGATTTGTAGTTTATTATTCACAATTAACTGCAAAGCTGAATTTTCAGTAGTCATGCCTTCAGTGTTCTAATGGTAAACTCCCTTAGCTTATCCTTAATTAATCATTTGAAGTGCTAATTGGTTATTAGAGAAATCTTTGTACTGCTAAAACCTTTCCTGATTGCAGTAAAGTTCTGGCATGCCTAAAATTCGGTTCTGGGTTTAGAAATGGCCAAAGTGAAACAGTTGTCTTAAGGAATATGTCAGTCTAGTGTTTATTTTGCAGAATAAAGTTTATTCCATGTGACAGATTGCCAAGAAACAGAAGATTTCATATAAAGGTGTCTGTTGCGGCTTTGAGAGAAGAAGTCATCACTGTATCTAACCAGGATAGAAAAAGAAAGGGAAGGACCAGATGCAAACCTGCATAGGAGTGTAAGGACATCAGGGTGTGCAGTTTGAGAAACAAATGTCTGACATTTCCTTAGTTGGCTTCTCCCTTATAAACACACTAAATACTGGTGTCATCTGCAACAGTGAAAATACAATTCCAGGATACTGGCCTTACAGGCAGAGTTAAAAAAAAAAAGCCATAGCTGAAAAGTCATCAGTCAGTCATTTTCAAACCCGCTATATCCTAACACAAGGTCATGGGGATCTGCTGGAGACAATTCCAGCCGGCACAGGGTGCAAGGCAGGAACAAACCCTGGGCAGGGTGATAGCCCACCGCAGGGCACACACACACACACACCAGGGACAATTTAGGATCGCCAATGCACCTAACCTGCATGTCTTAGGACTGTGTGAGGGAACCAGAGCACCCAGAAGAAACCCACGCAGACACGGGGAGAACATGCAAACTCCACGCAGGGAGGACTTGGGAAGCGAACCCAAGTCTCCTTACTGCAAGGCAGCAGCGCTACCACTGCGCCAACATAGCTGAAAATGCTAAATAAAAACAAAAGGTTATAATGGGTAAAAGAATACAGACATTGGAGGAAAGATGACTAGAAAAGCAAATTATGGTCAGCATCTTGGAGTCAGGTTTCACTGATGCTAATACAACTACAAAGGTTTCTCTAATTACCAATTAGGATGTTAAATTGCTTAATTCAAGATAAGCTAAGGGAGTTTACTATTAGGACATAGCTGCTGAAAATGGGGCTTTGCAGTCATACGTGAATAATAAATTAAAAGTGAAGGCTTTACCTCCTACACCACTGGGTAAATCTGACCATGTTATGCCACCGTTGTTACCTGCATATAAGCAAAGCCTGAAATCAGCTAAACCAGTAAGAAAATCTGAACATTCATGTTCTGCATAGGCAATCGAAACATTACAAGATTGTTCAGACTGGACTGATTAGGATTTCTTTAAAATGCTTCTGAAAAGTCTTATGATCTGACAGACACTGGAACATGTTATATCAGCTTCTGTGAAGAGGTTTACATTCCCAGCAAAACTACTGTGATTTATAACAATGGAAAGCCTTGATTCACCAGAGAACTAAGGGGTCTTTACCAAGCAGAAGAAACAGCACATACAACTGGTGATAAGGAAGCCTACAAACAGGCCAGGTATCGGCTTAACAGTGCAATAAGTTATGCTAAAAGGAAACACAAAAGTAAACTGTAGCTTCAGTTTTCAGAAAACAATAGCTCCTCTGGATTTAGAAACCTTTAGTCTGTTACTAGCTCTAAAAATATCTCCCAGTTCTCACTCAGATTCTTCCCTCCCTGATATGCTTAATAGGTTTTAGAGCAGATTTGAACAACAAGGGGCTGAGTGTCAATATTCCCTTTGATCCTCCAATCCTGAAGTGGTTCTGACACCTGTCACTTTTTCTCACATCCCTCACTCCTCTTCTTCCTTTTCTAGCAAGCTGTTTGCAAGACAGGACTGCAAAAAGTCTGCCGGTCCTGATTTAGTCTCACCTGCAGTGATCAAGCAAAGGCTTGCTCCTCTCTTCACTGATATCTTTAACAAGTCTCTTGCACAGTGTACTTATTCCAAGTTGTTTAAAATCTTGTGTTTTCATTCTACTTCTCAAAAAAGATAAAATAGACTTCTGTGCTCCAATGATTACAGACCCATTGCACCTACATCAATTCTAATAAAAATATTTGATGGGCTAGTTCTAACACATTTAAGTCTGTTACTGCTCCTCATCTTGACCCAGTTCAGTGTGCATATAGAGCAAAAAGTTCTGTGGACGACACCATAAATGTGGGCCTACACTTTGTGCTAGAACATCTTAACTATAAAGGAACTTATGCTAGAGTACTATTTGAAGACACCACTTCAGCATTTATCACTGAATTGCTAATTAATGTCATAAAACCTGAACTGAATGTCGCCGTCTGTAAATGGATTTACAGTTTTTGTGAGAAACAATATGTTTGGATGAGCTCCCACCTCTCTGACTGCCTCTTTATCAGCATAGGTGCCCCTCTAGGCTGTGTAATTCCCCCTGGCCCTTCAGTAAAAATAATTAAGTTTGCTGCTGACAACACCACCATTGCACAAATTACTAATGGATATAAAACAGCAGAAAGAATTGAGGTGACTCATCTTTTGACTTGGTGCGCTACAAATAATCTGGTTCTCAGTTCCACCAAGAGAGTGGAAATGTTAATTGACTTTCACAAACAACAGTTTACACCTCTTCCTGTAGAAATTAATTATTCTACTGTCAATATGGTGGAATCTTTCAAATTCTTTCGGCACATTTATCACGGACCCTCTCAGCTCCGACATTAACTCCACTTCTATCACTAAGAAGGCTTAGCAGTGGATGTACCTTTTGATTACAAGCTCCCTGAAGAAGAAGCCTATGCTTGAATATTGTAATCTGTTCAGTTAGCCAATAAAAGGTGTCATTCTGCCTGACTTCTCATTTCATCCATTATGGCTAACACGGTACAACATCCTACTATTACACCTCCTAAAGAAATTCAATATTTTCCACCCCATCCTAGTACACTTGTACAAAACCTTAATTGAAAGAGTGATCACATTCTTCATTTGTTGTCTGGTTTGGTTCAGCAATGGTCCACTCCAAAAATAAATTACAGTGTGCTGTTAGGTCTGCTGAGAAAATAATTGGCTGTGCTCTTCAATCTGTTGCAGACCTGTATGCATCTAGTGTTATAAACCATGTCACAAGGATCGCCACAGACTTATCTCTTACTCAGGCCATTGCTTATTCTGAAAACTCCCGAACGGTAAACACTACAGGTCAATTTAAACTAATACTAATAGACATCTAAATAGTATCTCTTCCAGAACCATAGCTCTCACAAACCATTAATTTAGACTATCTTCCTTGCTGACTCGTTATAATAAGTATATATATTTAATATGTCACTGTGCTCTGTACAAATATTTTATTAATCTACTTTTCTTTCTACTCACATGCACAGCTAACACAAAGCCAGATTTAGCATAGGGGCTCATCATTTAGAACTGCTAGGCAAGCATTTTAAGACAAGACAAGTTAGGGACAACTGTGAAATGGGCAGCCAGACTGATGACCATTGTATACTATTTCTGTGTGTCAAACTCAGCATGAAACTGTATCCTCTTTGCCTTGTTTGGAATGGCATGATTCACCTAATTTGGGGCCTGCACATGAAGAAAGAGTATAAAGAGTATAAAGCCGACCGACGGATGGGCAATAATGTCATCCGATCCTGAAAATCCTTTCAACGCAGTGACGAAAATGGCAGACTCTACACATCGGGCCCCTACTCCCAAACTGGGTTCTTGTCATGGCTTCCTTCGTCTGTTATGCTGCGTAAGTTGTCATTAAAGAAAGCTAAGTTATTTCTCCTATGTGATTTCTTACTGCCGTATCACTAAGGGAAGGGTATTGCCTTTTTATATTATATCTATATAGTTTCGGGTTATGTAACACGCCGCAATTACAAAAGAACTCATTCCAACAACGGAGCTGTTGCCCCCTGCTGGATACACTCGTGTATTCATTCAGGCACCCCATGAAGGTGTGTTTGTGTGTGCATGCATATACACATTGTCGCAGTTTGAGGCGTGGAGCCACCTCTAACACCCTCAGGTACCACTCGAGACACGAGGTAAAAGTATAACTACTATTTATTTTGTTATTAAACTGTGCACAAAGCACCCTCCACTCCACACTCATATAAATCACAATTCTCTCACAATAATCCAATCCTCCTCGCCCAGACACTTCGCCACCCTACCTCCCAGCTCAGTTCAGTCTCTGGGCTTTCCCACAGTCCTTTTATACACCCTGACCCGGAGGTGCCTCTGTTCTAATACCCACAAGTCCGTATTCCTTCCAGGTCAGGGTAAACAGTTCTTTTTTTCACCCTGGGAGCACGTCGTTCCTTCCTGTCACGTGACCGTGACGTACTCCCGGGTTATAGGGCACATAAGAGCCTACTAGCCCCCCTACAGCGACTCCCGGTGGCCCCCAAGGTATCCAGCAGGGCTGTGTATACAAACTACAAAGTCCATGAGGCCCTGCTGGAACTCGGGGCACGATCATGCTGTCCGGAGGGCTCCTCCTGGCGGCCTGGGGGTGAGGGCCGGAGTAAAATGCCGGCAATCCACCACAACATGTATGTATGTGCATACACTCTATAAGCACAAATACACTTTCATTTGCAAATAATTTGGACATCTCTATCATCATCTGCATTTCTCTATTTTGCAACTGTTTATAATGTATGTTGGATAACTGACTTTATTCATGTTACTTGTATGTGATGTGTTCTACTGTATTATAAGCAGCTCCAAAGCTACCAAGTTACATTCCTGTACATTAAGTACTGGTGAATAAAGGTGATTCTGATTCAGGCAATAATAGTCATAAGGAAAACTAGTAATGTTTTGGCTGTATTTTTAAATCAGTTTAAAGGTATCTTGATGAAAAAAGGTATCCATTTCTATCAAAGACATTAGTTTTTCTGGTTGATTCCCTACTTTTGATTGCTAGTGCATATGTTTTTTTTCCTAACTTTACTTAATCCCCAAATATGTTTGGAGAGAGTACTGTATATGTGAAAAAGTTACCTTTAGGCATACAGTACTTTATAAAATGTCGACATAAACAGAAATCTTTTACAACACATGAACATGACTTAAATAAGGTAAGCATAAAAACAAAACCTATATATACAGCACTTTCTATAAAGCATAATGTTATAGAAATTGCAAATATGCAAATTACACAGATAATGACAAGGCATTAGATTTAATTCCAGGAAAATGGATCAGTAAGACAACCACTGCAGCAAGGTGCCACCACAATTTCATAACCCTTAAACTCTTTTCTCCAAGTACTGAGGCTTACCCTGTCATGTGTGTCAGGTTAATTGACAATTTTAAATTGAGCCTTTGTGAATGTGATGAGTGAGTGAGACCTGTTACAGTATCAGCTGACACTTTGTCCAGGGGTGGTCCCTGTCTTAAGTCTTATTTGCCTGAATGGGCTCCAGCACACCACAACCATGAATTGGACTGAGTTAGTTTAAAAATGTTTTGTTATATATTGACCACTATGACACACAAATTCAGTCTTTCTGTGGCTTTACACCGTAAGGTATTTTAATGAACAAATTTATACTACTACAAACTCATAATTTTTTGTGAGATAAATGTCGGAGTTGCAACATACACACAACAGCAATGTGTGTAAAAATTTTGAGAATCATAAAAAATGTGTGTCAGGAACAAGAAGCTTCAAAGTGACAGACAGACATATACAGTAATAAGACTGTGTACTGTGGACTTGCATATCTTCAGTATGATCAGTGGCGCTTCCACATTTTAGTGATATTGCACTTAAATATTTCATTAATCTATTAAGGTGAGGTCTTTTTAAATCAGGTTTACCAAACAAAAGAACAACATTGATGTGCTTGAGTCATTGTTGACTGAAATAATTAAAACCAAGCCTTACAGCATTTACCAAATATTAAGTAACAAGAATTAAGGGTTTGAAAATCTTCTCTGTCAAACCGTGAAATATGATTTGTAATCCAGTAGCTACTGTATAAATTAATGACAGAGATTTTGAGAGGGAAGCTATAGACTTTTCACTTTAGCACTCAAAACTCAGGTTGTAATGTGCAAGTACAAGCCTAAGCAGCGTAAAATATTTAACTGAAGCCAGCTGAAAAAGGGTTACTGGCAAAAATATGAAACATAAATATCTGCGTCAAATTAGCCTTCTAATTAATACAATACTAGATAGATAGATAGATAGATAGATAGATAGATAGATAGATAGATAGATAGATAGATAGATAGATAGATAGATAGATAGATAGATAGATAGATAGATAGATAGATAGATAGATATTTGTCCACAGGGGAAATTTGGCTTTTTACAAAATGTAAAAATATATAAATGTACACATGCATACACACCATAATGGCTACAAAAGCTGACAACTTTCCAGTCACAGTGAGACATTATGCAGAGATATTGCTTTTGGTATAAAGGAGCCCCTGTAGTGTTCCTTGACACATTTCTGAATGACTCATTGGCTGAAAGTATTCAGTGTTAGTCTGTCAGAGAGAGGATATGCAGCATTGTTCATAATGGCACTCAGTTTTGTTTTAATTCCCTCCTTGCTTCTACCTCCAGAGGGTCCAGAATGCATACTACTAAGCCTGCCTTTTTAATTACTTAGATGATTTGGTGGGCCTCTCTTAAAGTGATGTTACCAGCCCAGCACACCACAGCACAGAGAAACGCACTGCCAATCACAGTGTTACTACTGTACTAAGAAAAAATGGCCACCTCTGCCCTATCTTATGTAGTTCCTTTGTGTTATGAGACCAGTCCAACCTGTCATTGATGTGGACTCACAAGTACTTGTAGGAGTGCACCACCTCTGCATCCACTTCCTGAATAGTCATGAGACATAGAGGCTCCTTGGTGCAATGAAAGTCAATAACCAGTTCCTTGGTTTAACAGATTTAGATTTAATAGATTTAAAGATTACCATGTTTTTCTTTGGTTAACTACTTTTTCTGATGCTTATTTTAAGAAAAACAAAAAATGTGCTTTGATTACAAAGATCTCAAATACATTTTATTTTTAATAAACTATTCAAAATTTACACTCTTTTGAATTAAGTATAATGCAGTATGAGGCATTATGGATTAATGTTTCATTGGTTAAGAATAAAGTCCAGCCTACTTCATAGTCAATGAACATTAGCATTTCATATTGATTTTGGGATTTCATATGTTGTAATTTTGATCATCATTCTATCAGTGCCTGGTAAAAACTCTAAAATATTCAACTTATGAAAATCTAAATTATAAATATGTTAATAGCAGGAACTGTTTGTCTGTTAAAACAAAAGAAATATTAATGTGCATGTCCATGCTACATGAAAGCAAAGTATATAAAGTGTCTTACTGTATAGACTGTTTTGTATTATTCACAACATGGGAAGGTGCTTTTACACTACACACAGTATGAGTCTATAAGTTTGGAGTATTGGTGTGAATGAAGGTTAAAATAAACATTTTCAACAGTTACAGAGATGAATGCTAAAAATGATGTTTATTTATAGCAATTAAATATAGGGAAAAGGCAGGGAACAGATCATTGAATATCATTTCTCATAACAAAAAGAGACAGCTCATACATTTTGAAGGCATGATTGATGCATTTCAGTGAACTATGTTTGCTTACCCTACAGAGTTATATAGAGCTTTAAAGAAAGAAACCTTATATCACAGTTCAGCTCTCTTTTGATATGTTCTTTGAACCAAGGAAGAGCAGCATTAGAAAAAATATTAGAAAATGTTTAGCTTCATATCACTTTTAGAGATACTGGTTTAATTCTCTGATGTATCTGTCCTAGATATTATTTATCCTTATAGTAATGGTGTGTTTTCTAAACAGTGGTAATTGAGATATTTTGAGAATTTTGATGGTGCATTTTTTAGTTGTAAAAAGTTAACAATTTCACAGAAGTAGTAATGACTGACAAGAGATGGTAATATGAAAAACATTCTGAACTTTTTTCATAGATGTCAAAGAAGTGGTACATCACCATGGTAACAGCAGGAGGAAACCAGTTGTTACTTCTGGGTTGGGCACTAAAAGCAACTAAAAGCTAATGCCACTGGGTAACGTAGACAATTGGAGGCATTACCTGAGGGGTGCCATTTATGAAAGTTAAGGAGCTTGCTCTCCAGGCATGGAGGGGGACCACCCTCACCCATTTTATCAAAGTCTAATAATAATGTCTGAGATGTGCACCATTTTCCATTGTTGCCTTTTACAAAAGAAAAAATGTGCACACTCCATACAGCACAGGGCACATACTCCATAAAGTCCACAGTATGTACTGTACGCAAAGGGGAGCCATTTATGTTACTAAAGGGGCACTCCAGACACTGAGGAGGATGAGGTCATCGGAATTTGATAATATTAATTGGGCACTGTTACCCTCTGGACACTGTTTATGAAATTAAAAGGGTACACATTTGGGCACCAAGGGGCATGTGATCCATAAAGTTTGAGGTATGCACACTAAGGGGTGTTGTTTTTGTTGCTGACCCAAGAGTGACCCCCCCCCAAACAGGTTATCTAATAAGTTCAGTAATACTAACTACACTGAAAAGCGCCTCCGTCCACCCTGCCTAGAGCTCCAAATGGGCTTTGACTGGTACTGCTTGATGGTAACTTATTAACCTGGTAAATTAGAATAAATGGTAAAATGGTAAATCTGGAGGGCAGAGCTTCCTTTTTGAAGTTTGCTTCTTGTTTTTCATGCTGACCTTGAAATATCCCCTCTTGTTTCCCCTGTTATGCTAATGCTTTGGAATTTCATTTACAGTTTTGTCTAAAATCCAGGTCACTCAAAGTAAAAACTGATGCTGTGGCAGCAATTAAGAGAAATAACTTTTTATTTTTCCAGATGTTCATATTGCAACAGCTAAGTGCCTCCAAAAAGCAAAATACATAATTAATGTCCATGGGAAAAGCCAATAAAGAAATCATAATTAAAAAAAAAAACACCAGCCAGCAGTCAAGAAGCAAAAATGATGTTTTAAGGATTGGCACAGCAACAAAATGAGTTTTTTCTTTTATCTATCCGTAATCTCGGATGCTTTCAGATTTAAAACAGCAACTATTTAAAACATTGGGTTGGATCTCTGCTGTCACCTGCAGTAGTACACTTCTGGCTACTTGACCACTGTAGAAATGGTAGCAAAATGGCAACATTCATAACCAACACAAAATAAAGTCCCATAAGACATAATTATAATTAAAAATGTAACTACTGCATATCAAGTATTTCTGTTCATGTCAAATAATTCTCTATATCAAGAAACACATTAAAACACTTATCTAAAACAGTGATATTAATGCTGGAGAGAAGGTAAAAAATATTAAATAAAAAAGGTAAACAAATTGTGATCAATACATTAATACATAAATATAAAATAGCATTAAATAAAGCTTGGGGACAAGTTGTAATGGACATAAAACCTTTAATGCCCCACTAGAATTATCATATAGAATTTAAAATTTTTCAGTTTGTCAGGGTCCGTCTTCAAAGGTCACCTGTCTTTCTCTGTGTTTTTACCTTCAAACCGTTCCAACTGGTGGAGCCCTTGCCTAAATTGATCCTAAGCTCAATGGGTAAGCAGGCAACAGATTTTCAAATCTGCTATTACTACAATTGGAAAACCTAGGAATTTTATTAATGTCAGGAGGCCAGTATAAAGTCATGAGCCCATCTTCCTAAATATAACTCTTTTGACTTCAGGCACTTTAACCCAAAGTAAGCAATCTCCATTAAAGCTCATGGTGCTTTCAGCAGTTTTCAGGATGTCTACCATTTATAACAGACAGACCACTTATCCTATTTAAAGCTCTGGTGCTACCTGCTGGACTGGATAAATTCCACTTTGTTTTGTCAGATTCCCATCTGGACCATATTTAATATCTACCCATGTTGATGGAAGAGCACTGCAGTTCCCAGAGAAGGCATCTCTTGAAAAGTATAGCTTTAGTCACACGCACCCACACCCTATCTCTGTTTTACCTAAAGCAAGCCTTTACCAACTGGATAAACTTTTGCAATGCAAATATCTTTTTAACTGCCATTGATTTACAATGCAGTATGTCCATGCAGTATACTGTATATTACCCATTTCACTATAATAAAGCAGTGAATACCTCATAGTAAAATATAACAGATAATAGAATTGTTATATAAAAACTATGGACTAAAAAAGCACAATTAGACATGAAATAGGGTGTCCTATGCAAAACACATTTATGAAAGTTCAGTTCCTGTAGAACAGTAAATATGGCCAGCAGGGGACACTCCAGTTGCCCAAACCTGACACAGACAGACATAAATTACAAGTCCTGCACAAATCCAGACTTTTATTATGGGAAATGCTTCCCTAAATCGTTTTCCACAGCACAGCACAACACAAAGTTCAAAGTAGTCCACAGCAACACTTTGACTTCAGCTTCTCCTCAACTCTCTCTGCCTCCTCCTTCCTCCAGCAAGCTTTTGCTTTTCTCTCCCGACTCTGGCTCCTGGAGCAGTGGCAACTGGCTTCCTTTATGTAATACCCAGGAGTACTGCTGGTGTCCTGTAGGCTTGGTCCAGAAACACTTCCGGGTAAGCCTGACAAAGCAGGGCTCTGCAGCACCCCCTGGTGGTACCCCTGGAAACAACAGGACTGAGGAACCAAACTCTAAGTCTCAGTGTGCCATGTGGGAATCTGGGGGCTGCCACCTAGCGATCTGGCAGAGATAGAGCCCTGAGCACGCTTTCTGCCCCAGTCCTTCCATCACAAAGGCGTACCGGCTGGGTAAGGGTGCCGACTGTCCCTCACAGTATATATACTTTTTTTCTATACACAAAGTAACTAAACTAAAGTTGTTATCAATGTAGATCCTTGGATGAATTTAAAAGCACATAATAAAAGAGGAGACTGCAAAAAGTATTAAATTACCTATTTATAAATAGAACAAAAGTAATGTGGATTAGGTTCTTAAAGAAAATAAAAAATGGAAATAATATAAAAATAATTTATGCTTTTTAAAGCAAGTAATCATGGCATAATACTTACTAAGTCTGTAGTTTAAACCATATTTTAAAATTCTTTTTCACATAATACACCTAATGATTCCCATCTCAAGATCTTTCTGCAGAAATCTTAAATTTAATCTTGCAAGTATTACCACAAAATGAACCTTAGAAGGTCACCTAGAACTAAATAGAAGGCATCATTTTACATAAAATTCTTCATATGATCTCTGCCATGGCTACTTAAAGTGTCAGATTGTTGATGGGCTAAGGTCATCACACATTAGAGCAGCACATGTCAAACATGTCAAGTATTTTTTTCAATAGTAAGTTAGCTCCAGTAGATATGAAACTCCATGACAGTCACTATTACTGTCATTCTGTGCCAAATTCCTGGATTATGTGACAATTTTATTGTTGCTGAGAATCTTATGTAAAAGAGACTCTAACAAAATGCCATACACATTATTGAATTGGTCTCTAGAGACAACAGGGTACAATTAGACACCCATTTTCTCTCAGTAAACCACAGACTCTTCTAAAGGCATTTAAATAATTTAAGACATACTATCCATCAGAGAAACAACATCTTAACCACATTATATAGCAGCTCTAAATACTGCAAATGGGTAAAGTCGTTATCTATATTTGACTCTTGAATATTGTAATAGTTTTAAGCAGTATTGTTAAAAAATTAAAACTCAATAACAAGGAAATGTTAAACATGAAGAGCAAATGGTTTCTATTATATTTTCTAAAGTGTTTAGATTTTTTTGAGTTTACACATATAAACACTTAAAATATTGCCACAGATGTTCAATATTAAATGTATTCATTTTAAAATGTATAAAAGTATTTCAACAGACTTTATTTCTTTATTATCATCTTTTTTATTGTAACATATATTTTTTGCAAAATCAAATTAATCTTCATTCAGTGCATTAAATATGCTATATAAGTAAATGCATCGTTATCCAGATTGAATTTAGCAAATAATGCTCATAGAATATAACATTCTGCCCATTTTCTGTATTTACATAGATTTTAAAAATAAATTAAAATACATTCAAATATTAAACAATTTTAAATTAAATAACTTAGTATTCTCAAACCCTAAAAAGCCAGCTCAGGGTCATAGGAGGCTGGAGTCTATTCTTGCTGTGCTGAGCTGAAGGCAGGAACAAACCCTGACCGGGACACCAGTTTACTGCAGAGCCCAAAAGTGCACAAGCAGGGCCACCATCTGGAATCACTGATTAATTTAGCCTGCTTATATTTGGGAATTTGGAAGGAAAACACACAAAGGAAGAGTTTGAAAACTTCACACAAAGACATAAATCAGAGCCCAAGACACTGTGAAGCAGCAGCACAGAACTCTCCTTGTGCTGCTGTGCTGTCCACAGTAATGCCTTATTAAACTATTAAATAAAATAATAAAACACAATGCATATTAATAGTAAATGCATATAATTGAGTTTATCCCACTGCACTAAAATGCAATTGGATTATTCTGTTTTCAAAATGGACTTCATATAGTCTATGAAGTCATTCACATTCATTTTTTTAGAATATTTCTATTCCAAGTCCAGATCATTCATCTGTTTGCAAGTTGCTTACTGCAGATCAGTGTCTCTTGGAGCCAGTGTTTATCCCAGTAGTATTGTTCACAATGTTGCAACCAACTCTGGATGGAGTCACATACCTTTAGTAGATTATCCAAGAGTCATCAACCAACCTAACTTTCACTCTGGATGGAGTCACATACCTTTAGTAGAATATCCAAGAGTCATCAACCAACCTAACTTTCTTGTCTTTAAGATACAGTAAAATTGCAGTAGCTGGAAAAAAATTCAAGACCAAGAAAGGATGCTTCAGGTAAACACATATAGTGACTAATCTGGGTTGTGAGCACACTTTTTTGCAACAGTTTGGTAGCAGTGCTAATCACTGCTCCATCATTTCTCCAAATATATTATTAATTGCTAAATTGACACTAATAAAATGCTATCTATCTATCTATCTATCTATCTATCTATCTATCTATCTATCTATCTATCTATCTATCTATCTATCTATCTATCTATCTATCTATCTATCTATCTATCTATCTATCTATCTATCTATCTAATCTATCTAATCTGATTTTTTGAAAGAATCTAAAAATTAAACAATTTTCTGTTCTGTTTTATAGAAAAGAACCTTTAGTAGCTCTCTAGTTTCACCTTTAATAACATGTTGTCCACATTTCTTCAGTACTTCACAAACAAGAAAAGAGAAACAATAATGAATGTGTGTGTGTATATATATATATATATATATATATATATATATATATATATATATATATATATATATATATATATATATATATATATATATAATATAGGTAATAGTATTATGAACAATTCTCTTAGAGAAAAAGAATAATATAGTACAGTGAGTCAATTACATCTAAAAATATAACAAATGATAAAACTAGCAATTCTTCCTTCCACTTCAGAGAGGGAGTAAACTGCTACATGAAATTGCTCTGTCTCTTTTTTATTAATTCCCTCAAGAATATACTAACCCATCTAATGTACTGTATAAACAGAAACTTATTTACAGATAAACAAATAATTATACTAAAGCAAAACCAAACAGCAAGAAATCTTTTCAGCATAACTCTTGTAAGCAGTAAAATCAAATCTAAGCAACCTTGGGCTAAATTCACACTACTATATTAAATGAAAATGATCTCCATCCACACTGAAATTTTCACATCATGGACAAATGCATTTTCATCAATACTAAGAGGACTGAAAATGCATATGACTTAATGGTCCGCCTACACTGGACATGCACACAGTCTAGACATCTTAAACTGGGCATACACTGTGTGTTTTTTGTCATGATTTTAAGCCTAATTTGCAGTCACCAACTGATTTTCTGACTTCGTCTGAACTTCAAGTTCATTTCATGTGCAGTATGACAGTAGTTATTATACCTGATAGGTTCTCACAATTGGGCTATTGCATGATCAGAAGAATTTCTGTCATGTCAGAAATTTCAGTCGTCTTTCTTGTAAGTGTGAGCAGTCTCATAGGTCAATTTTCTGATCGCGCTTCTGAAATTTCCTGACATTTGTTGTGTAGTGAGTGTGCATTGCACATATATAGTCTGAGCACCTGTGCCACGGCATGTCAATTGGGCCAAACATGGTCAATCTGTCCGAGCACATATACAACTGGGGACTCAATTGTGCAGTGTGAGTACTTTCTTTTGACAATAATTTCCTAAAATTACATACTGTAAAATGCAATTTAGAGTAGATGCATACAAGTAAGCAGCACAACAAGTGCTAGAGAAAGCAACTCTTCTATGCCTGCTATGTGAGAATATGTTTTTCTTCCATGAAGATTGACCCACCAGGGAAAAAGTCATTGTAATGAGCAGGATCCAATCAGGGAAAAGCCATGTAATAAACAACAACCAATCAGACCACGATGGAATCATTGTTTTCAGAAATCTTTGTTTTGCCCATCCACATTGAAAAGTTGTTACACCGTTTTTAAAGTCTCTGGTTCCAAAGAATTTTTTCAGAAGTATTTGATTAATGAGTTGAAAACAACCAGCGTCATGTGGACCAAAGGTGAAAACTGATACAAATGTCTGTGTTTTTAAACAAAAACATACAAATGTGGACAATAACTTAGATACACACAAGTAAATATAACAATAATAATTAAATAATTAAAACATTTATAAAAAGGTCTGAGTTGTAAAACTTTTCATAATTGCCTAAAACATTCATTTATAGAAGACCTTCTGAAAAGACACAAGGCAAGGCTTAAAGGTTTTCTGGGCATGTTATCTACAGAAGCATAAGATATCAGGTGAGTAATCCTGACCTTTCTATGCTACTCTTAATTGAAAATGGATTGATGGTCATATTTGTATTAATAGTTATAGGTGACTGTCTCAGAAGGTGAAATCCAAGACACGGGTACGTTTTCAGTTTCCTATTGTGGGAAAATGTCTACAGAGACATAAAGAGACCACAGAGAAAAGACATGCGAGGAATTGGAAAACAAATGTGTCCTGAATTATGTAAATCCTATGCATGGTCTCACATATCAAAATGGACAGAATACTCAAAAATTGAATGCATTGTGCTAAAAATTATGGGGGCAGCCCTGACGGTGTTTCACATTGTAAAGTAATCACAGGACAGGCTAGAGAATTTTCTCCATACCTTCTTCCACTGGACAGTGTGAGAATAGATTGCCAAGAGACACTGTGTCCAAAAGTAAAAGCAGAAAGCACAAGGATTATGTGAATACAGGAGAAAATACATCCCTAAAAGTGGATATAGAAATGAGAACTACTCGGTTTTCATTAACCATGGTATTATGAGGACAGATATCAAATCTTGCAGAGAACAATTATGGGGGAAGAGTGTAAAATGAAGGAAAAATATGTGTCATAAAATATACATGTATAAAGGTTGCATGGCACCACAGTGTTTAGCAGTGCTGCATCAAAGCTTCAGGAGCCCAAATCTGAATCATCTCTTAGTAACTTTATGTGTGGATTTTGCACATTCTCCCAGAGTTCATGTGAGTGTGCTGGGGGTACTACAGTTTCTCCCTCAGCCTTACTTTCTTTACTTACTTTTTGATTGTCTGCAGTACATCCAAGTCTTTGTAATTATGTGACAGTGTAGACACAAATGGCACTAAAATGAGATTTTGAAGAGACCATGATTATAGAGGTGTGCAGATATAGAAATCCATAGGATTGAGCAATAAAAAATAATGAAAGCAATGCAAATGTAAAGAATAAAGGGTGTCACATTGGAGACATTTTGAACCAGGCCAAAAGTAAACATACATCAAAACCAGTTATATATAAGAAATAATAAAGAAATGGCTTGAACTGATAAATCGAATTTATGGAAAAATGTAAAACTAAAAAGATCACCCTATAAACAAAGGTGTAAAGAGATAAAAAAAATCAGACATACTGTAGAGCAGTAAAAATAAAACTACATTAAGGAAACAAACTAAAGCATTTGAAAGTTTAAAAGATAAATTGAAAAAAAGAATTGTATCAAAGTAAAGACAAACTGCAAAAAAAATTTCCAGTAGAGAGAAGTAAAAGAGAATTAAAAAAATCTTAAAGACACATAAGCAAATAGCAAAATAACTAAAGGAATAATACACCCAAGTTTTTATAAAAATGGAATACATGGAATGTATTTGGCAGGAGTAAAAACAAGCTCAGAGTGTACAGATTTTTAAATAAAAAAGTGAGATGTGCTTTAGGTCCTTGATCTGTTGAATACTAATAAAATTCTTGAGCCTGTTGGACTTATACCAGTTAAATTGAAAAAAATGAAATGCATTATTTATAACTCTTTCTTAAGCATATTCCAGTAATTAGTTTAGATGGGAGAAATGAGAGGAATGCCTGACAACTTAAAAATGTCCAGCGTGACTTCAATCCAGAAGAACTCAAAATAGATCTCAGTAACAGAAGGCCTGTAAGCCCTACGTCTGCCCCGTGCAATACTTATGGAAGTTTAATGATAAATAAATTAGAATACTACTTGCATGAAAATAATACCCTGTATACCAAATATCAACCATCATGAGATCATGAAACTAGGATCCTGCCAAAATCAATCTTTTGTGAGCTGGCAACTGGAGTAATAATAAAGAATGTGACATCATTTATTTGAATTTAATAGAGATACCAACGATTAACTTTGGAAGTAGAAACCATTGGCATCAGAGGTAATTTACAAATGTAGATGTCAAGTTGGCTAATCATTTGGAAACAAAAAGTACAGATCAGGGGAGAATGATCTACATGGAGTAAGGTCATCAATGGAACAGCTGTGCTTGTACCATTACTCTTATTAATTTACAAGGGATGTTCAAAAAGTTTCCATCTGTGAAGATGGGAGGAGTAGTAATTGGGCATTAAAAATTTGGTACGATGCTGGCAAAATTGCATCGCAAACGAAGGTGACTTTGTAGAGTGATGTAACTTGTTTTTGAAATTCTTAATAGAGTTAAAAAAAGTGTGGAAACTTTTTGAACGTCCTTCGTATATTAATGACATAAACTTTGTACTAGTAAGCATGAAATTTGCACATGACACAAAAACTGGAGAAATGACAAACTCTGAAGAAGTAGCAAAAACTGTTCAAGAAAATCTGAGAATGATCAAGAGGATCACTCCAGCATTTGCCACTCCAAGTTGTGACACTGACTGAGACGTGGGTCTGCCCAAGAAATACACCAACACTGACAGCCATTTCCTCTGGATTCTACTTCTCTCATACCTGTCAGTCCACTGGAAGAGGTGGAGGGACAGGTATATTAGTCTCCAAGAACTGGAGATTCACACTGATAAGTAAAGTATGCAACAACATCTCTTTTGAGTACCACTTAATCACTGTCACCTGCCTTATTATTATTAACATTGTTATTATTTACTGCTCTCCAGGTACACTATAAAACTTCCTTGACAAGCTGTACATGCTGCTCTCCTCTATTCCAGATGATGTCAGTCAACTTGTAATCCCTGAGGACCTGAACATCCACTTGGACAGTCCTTCTTCTACAGACTTCCTTTCTTTTCTTTCCTATTTCAACCTGAAAAAGGTCAACACCCCTTCCACTAACAGCAATGGTAAACTTCTAGATCTTCACAGAACTGCATACCCAGTAACATTACTCTCACTCCACTACATACATCTGACCACTTTTCCATTCAGTTTTCGGTAATCCCACTGTGTTCTTCCGCCATCACTTCCGCTCCCTCTTTTCCACACATGCTATTTCTTTGTCTACTCTGCTCTCCCTCCTCCTGACCACTTCTTCTTTCTTGACACTAGTCCTTCCACTGACACCCTACGTTGTTCTCTTGCCTTAGTACTGTCTGCCCTCTCTCCATTAAGGCTGTATGGGAAATAGCCTCCTGTCCATAGTTTTTTGAAGCTCTACATTCTATGGACAGTGCTCAGGACAGTTGAAAGTAAATGGAGGAAGTGAAAGGTCCAGGCTAAACAGAAAAAGTATCATTCTTTTCTATTTTCTTTTTCTTCTCCTACTACTAATGCTAGGTTTCAAAATAGAATTAGAAACACTTCTGAAACGTGTGTCTTGTTCTTCTGCTTTCACCTCTCTCCTCAGCCCTCTACCACCTCTACCCTCAACCTCCTCAACTGCTGAATGATGACTTTGCAACCTTTTTAAGGAAAAGGTGGCTGTTATCAGCAGTCAAATCTCATTACCCCGCACCAGCCAGCCTGCTCTCTCCTGAACACACCACAAATGTTTCCTGTTTCTCTTCTTTATCCACCAGTGATGTTTCCAATCTCCTATCTAGTTGCTCCACTACTTGTCCAAATGACCTGATACCCACACTCATTTCTACAATTGCACACATCATGAGCACCCCCTTCAGCACAGGCTCCTTTCCTACATTGTTGAAACATGCCCTTATAACTTCTCTCCTCAAGAAACACATTCTTGACCCATCTCAAGTAGGTAATTACAGGCCAGAATCTCTCCTCTCCCTTCCATCCAAAACACTTGAACATGCTGTCTCTACCCAAGACTTTTTCTTTCTTTTATAGAACAGAGTGCTTGATTGTAATCAGTCAGAATTCAAGAAGGGCCACACCATCACAACAGCTCTGCTCACCATTGTTGACAAGTTAAGGCAGGCCACAGCCAACATGTCCTCTGTACTTATCCTGCAGGATATTTTCTTTGTCTTTGACATGGTCAACCTTCAGATCCTCCTTGCCATAACTATGACTTTGGCATCATGAGGACTGCCATCAGGTGGTTTGAGTCCCACCTTTTGAGCAGATCCTATCCCAAGGGTCAGTGCTGGGTCCTCTTCTTTTCTCTCTATATACAATCCTCACTCGTCCCTATGATCCAGTCCCATGGTTTTTCCTATCAGTGCTATTGAGATGATACATGGCTATACCTGTCCTTCCCTCCAGAGGTTCACATGGTATCACTTAGAATCTCTGCATGTCTCACTGATATTACAACATGGATGAAGGAACATTATCTCTAGCTCAACCTGGCAAAGACAGAAGTTCTTGTTATCCCACCTTGTCTGTCTATTAAGCACCCCATTTCTGTTCAGCTTGGCTAATTATCGCTAACACTCGCCAACTTGGCGCACAACCATGGAGGGGTGATTAATGACCAGCTGTCCTACAAGGACCATGTTGCTTTGATCTCCCAGTGCCGATTTACTCTACAATATTCACAAGATCAGACCGTATCTGACAGATTATGCAGCACAGTTCCTGGTCCAGTCTTTGGTTTTGTCATATCTGTATTACTGCAACTCTCTGCTGGCTGGAACAGTGGCATTTGTAATTAAGTCGCTGCAGATGATTCAAAATGCTGTGGCATTTCTGTTGTTAAATTAGCTGAGGCAGGCATATGTCACTCCTCTCTTCAGATCACTGACTTCCTATAGGAGCATGCATTAAGTCAAATCCTTGATGTTTGCTTATAGAGTACTCAGTAGGCCTATATATATGGAAACACTTCTGAAACCCTATGCTCTTTGTCAACTGCTCAGGGATGCTGATGAATAGCATCTGGTGATACCACCTCTGTGTGGTGTCAAACCTCAGTCCAGATGCTTTTCATGTGTAATTCCTGGTTAGTGGAACAAGCTACCTATCATTTGAAAACTGCTTTGTTTGCTGAATTTCTTTTGTGTTAGGTTTTGTAATCTAGGAATTGTGACCAGCTTGTATTTTGTTCTGAGTTCCTCACTTATTATGATCACATTTGTACCCTTGTATTGTAACACTTGTTCCCAGACAGTTCCTCAGACTGATGTTAATTTGATTATGTTGACCTTTTCTGCAAGTTGTTTGGAATTAAATATCTGCTAAGTGAATAAATATAAATGTAAATATGGACAATCTTCAAAACTGGACAAACACTTGAAAAATGCAGTTTAATGTAGAAAAATGGTACATATTGGCAAAAAGGAGCATTCATTATAATTATAAAATGGGTGACTCTGAATTATAGAGTGAGTCACAAAAAGCAGACACAAAAGTCATAAAAATGTTGGGGCAGCCACCCATATAATATTTCCTGGCTACAAATGTTAAATCGCTAGCACTGATGTGCTCAGAACAGAGTCCAAAACAGAACTGACTGTGTTAATCAAATATGGTGGCTTTAAAGGCCAGAAAAGGAAGTGAGGGCAGAAGTGGAAGGGTCCTCTTCCATAGGTTCAGACCTGGACGTGATGTCATCAAAAGGGCCGGAACAGGAAGTCTCTTCAGTCATGGGTTCTTCAACGGAAGTGACGTCATTAGGGCCATACGGAATTTCACGTGAACGGTCTGCAGGAAAGCGAGAAAAAAGGTCAGTGCCCCCTGCCACCCCCTGTTCTGTTGTGGAATTACTCTCATTTAGACCCTTTAGCTGCCTCCCATGCATGGGTGTGTGACAAGTGATGTTATGCTCACACTCAATCTGTAATGCTCTAGTTAGATCCAATATGGAGATATGCTTGCACTCATGGTCACCATGCCACAAAACAGACATAGCAGTATTTGAAGTTGTGTAGAATTGCAGCAACGTGTGTCCTGAGACAAAAGAGCAAGACTTACTCTGAAAGGTTCAGAAAATTAAACCTGTTTACTCCTGAATACTGTCAAGAGGGGGAACATTTTTGTACACTGTGTTTTTTTTTCTCTTAAGCAAAGAAACATGTAAATATTAAATGTAAAAGCCAGGAGATGAAGGGGCAATAGACACCCTTTGTTGGGACCAGGGTGATAAGTGCAAAGGCAATTTTCCTGACATAAATATTTACTTGTATTGATTCTGTTATGGAATATTATTGATGGCTATCTACAGGACATAGATATTTACCTACTTTGATTCTGTTACAGATTATTGTTGCAGGCTATCTAAAGGACATACATTTTTACCTTCTATGATTCTGTTGTTTAAGCAATGAAAATATGTTTACACTGATCAAAGCAAATTGGTATGTACCATTGTTTAATAAATCGTCATGTTGATCTAGGCAGGGACTGAAGCAGATATATATTCTTCTAGGCAGTGGTTGGTGTTGGAAGGGACGGTCCATTGAGACTGTTGACAAGATGACTCGCACAGAGCACAGAGGCTTGCAGGCGGAGAACAGTATGTGGCTGTCAAGATGTGAGGCACATGGACAGCGACATCTACCTCCAGGGAGGAAAAGACAGTTCCACCAGAGAGACACCGGTTGTGGGTCCAGCGAGAAAGGGAAGACTCACAAAAGGGCCGAGCAATGGTGGTGGAAGAGAGGTGTGCCTAGGTCGTTGCAGCAACACAAGGAGATGTAAAAAAAGAATGCTCATTTCATGATAAAGAGACACAGGGATTCAACAATTTTGCAAAACTTCTGTTGGGAAACAATCTTCCAGCAAACAATGTTTTGCTTCTGATATTTTTAAATTCTTGTCTACTGTTTTTCTTTGTGTATTTCTTATTGTCTTGTGTAATACAAGCTACTGTTGCTTTTCCTGAAATTGCTGCTGTGTCTTTCATTGTGTGTTTACTCACCACCCAATTTAAAGAAACCTATGTGCTATTATCTGTAAATCTCAAGAGTTCCCAGTCTCTTAATAAAACTGGGTGATGTAGTTGGATATTGTAACAGTGTCTAGGGTTAGATTATCTATAAGTGTGACCAGACACCTGTCACAACAGGGAAGGCTACCCCATTACCTAATCAAGATCTTTAAAGTATTTTAAGGCATTGTTATATGTTGATATATCACCATTCTTTTTTTAATTTAAATAAAGGACTTGAGAACACTGATGGAATTGAAAAGGAAGTGAATTTCAGACAGAAAAAAGGAAGCACTTCTTCATACAAAGGGTTGTGGGATTCTGGAACAAATCACCACTTATTGTAATTGTAACAGAAACCTTAACAACCTTTGAAAAGTATCTGGATGAAATCCTGGGGCAGCTTAACTACACAGCTAACTGAAATAGCATGATAGATTGATGGTATCCTTTTGTTTATGAAACTGATGTTCTTGTAACAAAAAAATAAATAAATAAACAACTGCACCATGGAAATGTGGTTAAAATGAATGTAAACTACTAACTAAACTAAACTGCTTTAAATTTACAGTGGCCTTATATCACGAATGTGTTGTGTGTGGTGCAGAAAGTATACTGTATATCAGGCATTAGCGTGGGTGTATGTGTAAATGTGCCCATTGAAAGATTATTGTCTTCTATGCAGGTTCCTTTCTTGTGGGCATTGATTATAAGCACCAGCTTCCCCTGACCCTAAATTGGAAATAAATGGGTCAGAAAATAGATTGATTTATGCACATTTCATTAGTTAATGCCATCACAAAGTATTTTAGAAATAGAGAACCAGTACAATTACTTAAATACTGTATGCATTTAGAAGCATATAAAGGCTATATTTTGTCAGAGGTGAATAAGTGTCTGTTACGGATTTCTAAAAAAGTAATATAGTCTGCATTTACTGTTGCACAGAGATCCTGTGGAATTTTTTGCATTGTGATATTGGTCAGATTATCAGATTATTTTTTTTTGATATGTAGTGTATCTGCTAGTTTATGTGAGTGACCTATGGTCTTTTTAACTGAAACTATCAAATTGTCATTTGCACTCTTTGTGACCCATCCCACAGTGCAGTGGAATGCCATTTTGCCACTTTGGTCAATCCATACTTGCATTTATATATTTAAAAACTTTACAGTAAGATCATTTATCCTAATATGAAATAATGTTATCATCAATGCTTAGAATACTCCCCGTGTTGTCTTTTTTGATATTTATCTTTGTTTTTTCTCACTTTCCACATTTCCTTGCTCTTAGTTTGTTTTAGGTTTATTCCACTTCTTACCTTGGACTAGATCAATTAGGACTCTCAATTGCTATGCTAATTAAATTTCAAGGCCTACATAAAACTTCTGAATGCCAAAGAAATTGTACTTTATTTAAATTTTGTTAAATTGATGGAATACATATAATTATTGGGAGGACAGGCTTTTTGGGTGGTTTGGTCTTCTTCTTTTTGGTAAGTAATTACAACACAACCCACTGGTCACCATAGTAGGAATATAGTTCAGCACTCATGTACGGCATTTCAGATGATAAAAATTAGTTTTCTTTGTTCTGAATCAGGATATGATTAGTTGCTCACAGAGTAAATTTTCAAGTAAACAGATCCAGAATGTAACAATAATAAAACATTGTGGGCATGTCATGACCATCTTTTATCGGACAGAAGCAGTTTTTTTGGAGGATCATCATAGGCTGTTAACAAATGTACCTTTGCAGTTGAAATACATACATGGTTTGTTTACCAAACGTAGGTCGGTGAGCAAAATGCTTATTATCTGATAATCAGAAGAATACAGGAAAATGCTGTGCTACTTTGCATGCTAGAGAAAAAAACATATTTCATCTAGGCAACTATACAGAAGCATAGGCACACGTACGGTGATGCATTTCAATTTTATTTTATTAACATTTACTACATTATATCAAAGTTAATGTGCCTCCTGTGTCCATATTGTGCCCGAACAGTGATGGCATGGAAAACAAGTTGCAGCTGCAAACATCATTCTTGTGGTGCACATTAGGAGGTTTGATTGCTGGTCACACATGGCACTGCTGCTTGTTTTTTGCCACCTCTGTATGTGGTCAAAGTGCATTTTAAACTTTTTTTTATCACAGTCAGCTACCATCCAATCGTGAGAATGATAAAGAGGCTGTTAGCCTGAATCAATTGCTAGGCTTGTTTCAATTGAATGGTAATTATATGAGCTGTTTAATGTGAATTCTAGTAAATTTGTATGTATCTGGGTATTCTATTTTTGCTGTGATAACTAACTACTGTCAGCAATGGCATAGAATGACTAATGCAGCACATACAAATTTTACCACTAATTCACAGTATTTCCTATTGTTAAATCGATCCCATGTTGAATCACATTTATATCTCATGCAAACTGGTCAAGGGATCACTTGGTATCAAACCATGATTTCTAAAGGGTGTCGGTTTGGTTGTTTTGGCCCACACCAGACTATGTTTGGCGTGTTCACATCTGCCTAAACAACTCAGATTATGGGGGGGAAATTGCTCCAGAGTTCAAAACAACTGCTTCAAACAATTCAGCGTACATGTGAAAACTTTAAAATATGACACCAGTGCAGAAAATTCTTAAATGATGAGGTGTTCCTGTCAAATGCACCCTTACAAGATGAACATATTTCTGATATCACTAAAGTGCACAATATTTAACACATTAAATATGTTTAATATCAAGATTTGCAGAATGAAGTTGTATGCTACAACCAACAATCTTTCATCAAAATTTTTCTTCTATTACATGCAAGTCAGAAGTTTTGCAAAAGAGGTTTAGATTAACACTCCTAAACTTTTTGCAATATCTACAGCTCCAGGTAAAAACATCTTCCAAAATATGTATGAAACATAGTCGATCTCATTTCAGAGCTCACCACCAAGGGATCTTTGATAACTCTAATGAAGGTACAAGCAACAGGGGATAAATTGGATAGACCGCAAAAAGCAACTGTTGTCTGGGCACGTTACCAGGCACAGCTTTATGGGAGAGTAGCAAAGATAAAGCCACTAGAAAACACACACATGGCACTGTTAAAAAACACACACATGACATCAGATGAAGTTTGGTAGAAGGCACACGGGAGACTCTGAAGTCAACTTGGAGAAGATCCATTGGCCTGTTGAGACCAAAAGTGAGCTGTTTGCACATCAAACTAAACGTCATGTTTAAACTCTGCATATCAACAAAAAAAAAAACCCACCATCCTGACTGTGAAGCATGGTAGTGGTAGCACCCTGCTGTGGGGATATCTGTCTGCAGCAAGACCTAGCCTGTGAGGGTAGAGAGTAAAGTGAGTGGCGCAAAATACAGGGAAATCCTGGTGGAAAACCTGATGCAGTCTGCAAGAAACCTGAATATTGGTAGAAGATTTCCTTTCCAGGAAGACAATGACCCCAAACATAAGGCAAAAGCTACACATAAATTCCTTAAAAACAACAATGTTAATGTACTGGAGTGGCTGAGTCAGTGTCCAGATCTCAGTAAAACTGAGAATTTGTGGTTGAATTTGAAAAAGGCCCATCACTGATGTTCCCCATGCAACCTGAGAGAGCTTGAGCAATTTTGCAAAGAAGGCTGGAGAAAAATTCCAGTTTTTGGATATGAAAAGCTGTTAAAGACATAGAGACTCAAGGCTGTCACAGCTGCCAGTGGTGCATCTACTAAATACTTAAGCAATAAATCATTTTATGTTTTATATTTGTAATCAATAAGATTTAGACCACTTTCATGATATCTGTTTTCACTTTCACATTGAAGAGTCTTTTTCTGTTGATCAGTGTCAAAAAAGCCATATTAAACTCATTCTGATTCAAAATAGTATAGCAATAAAATGTGAAAACTTTCAAGGCGTTAAATACTTTTTATAAATGAATGTGCCCTGTCCTTCCAATGCTAATGAAATAAAATCCGTCCCCCATCAATCCTGAAACTGGCTCAGGTCTCACAAAGATTCAGTATTGTAATGAACAACATATGATAATTGGTCTGTGTTCTCCAGTGGTTCCTGTTAAAAAAAAACAAAAAAACATAAGCTTTAATTTGTAAGAAGTGTTGGCAGGTTTTTTTCTTAGGAAAAAGGGGCCTTTGGCAATTTGTGTTTTAGAGGCCACTGTATTATTGTCGGAAGTGAGTGGGCTTGACATCAGCTTTAAAAAATAAAAATGCAGGCAGCATGGGGGAAGAGAGAAAGAGGAAAAACAAAAGAATGGCATGGATATAAAAAGAAAGAAAATGAAAAAGCAATGGACACCAATAAACCATCATCTTCATTGGGATACAGTATATACAGTAGCTCAACATCAGATTGTTTGAGATTACTGTACATGAAGAAGTTGGAGATCGTTGGAAAGAGGTTTCGTTCCCAGGAAGGAGAGAACTGGTGAGCTGTAAAAGTTTGGATTGAACTGTCTAGTCTCTAAGTAACTAGGCCCCTAAGTTCTACAGTCAGCAGAAGAAGCTTTTACTTCATTCTTAATTCCAGTCTTTTTGGATAAATCACTGCCAACCTTATACACTTGAATGGTGTACTACCATTCTGCCAAAAATGTTACATTTACAAATGTTCTCACAAATGTGGCTGAGTGTCAGTGCAATGCAAATTTCACATCTCTGCATAACAACTCTGACAGGGCCATTTAAGGACGTTAATTTTCTTTTCTTTAAAAGTCAGCAATTGACACATGAATAGCAAAATTTAGGAACCAGGATCGGTAAGTACTTATACTAGGATGTTAATTTGAATCTTAGTGGCTTCAACAATGAAAGCCAAGCAAATAACTTACATTTGGCACAGTGTGTTAAATAAACATATGTCAATGAAAGCCATAAGACTGTGCTTATAACATACTCATGCCAGAAGATTTACAGCCAAATGGGGTGCTGATTTTTAAGTTCCTGCAGATACAGTGAGTTGGTTCAGTAATAGAAAAAGAGTGTATAATCATTTTAAATAAATTCCATGGTCATTTGAAAAATTTTGCGGATATAAGCGAGTGTACCCATAATTTATATAGACTTTCTGACCATTTTATTTTAATATGCCTAACAAAAATGGTCAGATGGACTAACTCCTTATATATTTATGTGCAACTGTGCCAAATGATCCAAAAGTTTGAAAAGAAATGGAGTTTTGTGTCAGCTCTAGAGGGAATCATTCATTTTCATTTAATACTTCAAACTCCTCAAGGCAAAAATGCTTGATAACTATATATGTGCATTTTCCTTCTCTATACTATGTCTGGCAATTGACCTTTCTGCTAAGATCTATTATAGAACAAAGTGACAAGACTTTTATGAAGGAAGTAGCAAAACTATAACTTCACAGATGATTTATTTTGAATCTATTACCAAGATGAAATATATTATTTTAGCCCTCAGAGATTAAAAAAAAAACACACACAAGGTGGTTAGATTTTATTATACAGAGTATGTAATGTTTTCAAGAAATAAAACTGGAAAATAGGGTTGAAATTTTTTTTTGGAAGGAGAAATGTTATTTGTAAAAGGTTTCATTAGCCGGTTGCTTTTCTCTAAACTGTAACTGCCTTTAACATGGAATGAAAAATGTCAGAACTTGTCTGTAGTTACCGCTTATTACTAGCTGTAAAAATAAAAGAAAAAAATTACAATGTGAGGTAGAGCAGCCGACATCTGCACACTAATGGCCAGATTGTTATGATAGGTGTCTGCTGTACCCAGTGGATACATTGTAGCCTGTTTGCCTCAGAATAAGTGGATACAATTAGCACCGTCAATCTATCCCACGTGTTTCTTGTAGTAATGTTAGGAGGACTACGCTGGCCCCAGTGGAGCAGATAATTCTGAAAAGTGAGACCACCACTCAGTTTGATGTGATTGTGATTATCTCAATAGAACCACCTGCTAATCATAGCTTCTCTTTTATCAGGGTTTCATGTGTGAGAATCTGTGTGTGTGTGTTCATTTATGAGGCCTGTCCATTTGATGTTGGTTGGACACAAGCGGATCAAACAGGTTTTTCATCTTCATGTAATATTGTCGAATATGAATACTAAGACTTTGTAAAGAAGAAACTTGTAAAAAAGATTGAAAACAAAAAACCTCAATTGCTAAGATATCCGTGGAAACTACCAGTTTGCTTTATGGGTTGGAAGACTGTGAGCGTTTATTGTAGACCATCAAAAAGAAGCAAAAAAAAACTTGTATCTAAGTTATGTATACAGTGTTGATTTTCTGTTGATTGTATAGTGACAGGATATTGGGCTAAACAAACAGGCTTGATGGACTGAATGGTTTCCTCTCATTTGTCAAGTTTCATATTTTCTTTGTCACATTATCAGCTGAGACCCCTGAATCAATAATGTTCCAATACATTCCTTAATTAATTTATCCCAACAGAGTCCTCAAGCAGAGGGGAATGAAGAAAAGAAACTATCTAGCAACAGGCAATTAATGTAATGTACATGTTTAAATGTAGTATCTAAATTTATGAAATTAGAATCCAGGGAGCATGGGTAGATGGTTTTACACTGGGGAAACAAAGGTCAGCTTACTGATTAAAAAAAAAAAAAAAACAGAAAACAGAGGCAAACGACTAGATGGTTGGATGACAACAGGGTTGGACCCTGAATTAGGCAACACAAAAATGGAAGAGGAATAAATTGTCATATCAAGGTACAAAACACAAGAAAACTCATCAAGAAACACAAGAAGTGTGAAGCAAGGAAGAAACTAATGACCTAAGTATGGAGCACAAGAAGATCAGAACCTTTACTGGAGTTATTATATAAGTATGAATTTTAAAAAGAGTTAAAGTGAAGGTACAGAAAAAAATGAGAACTGTCACACCTACAAACCAGGTTAGTACTTAATAAGGTCATTATTTTAATTTCTTGGACTGATAGAATTCATATGTGACAGTCCTGGACAGAGATACATTAAACAAAAAGGGATTCTGGAAGCATAACCATCATATTCCTATAAACACAGGGTAAGAGTTCTCAACCATATAAGTGAATATGGGGGTCCAATCGCTTTAAGCAACCTACAGATCTGGATAGAAACTCTCATAACACTGGGATGGTAGGCAGTGCTCAGGTGTCTCTGCTGATTACATCTCAGTTAATATCAACAAGAAGGAAGTAGTTATAAAAGGGTGCTATTATTAGTGACATAAATATGCAGTTTTGAACAAGTGACAGAGAGTCTATTCAATGTGTCACATTTATGTCAAAAGTTCTCTGTGTGTAAGTGAGTGGATAAAGCTAAGGTGGATCCATTTTTCATGTAATAACAAATGACATGCAGAACTGGTAGCCTATCCCTACCTAGAGTAAGACAAATTCCAAGATCTAGATGTAAACATACTGTACGAGCATAATTGTCAAGTTGTTTTTTGATGTTATGTCTGTTCTACACAGCTCAATTCAGGGAAGATTGAGGAAATCAGCACATTTAACATCTTTGAGTGGAAAATATGCAAACACAGGATTTTAGGATATTGGGGCATATTTTACAAAACATTGAACCTGTATTGCTGGATAAATTACATTTGAAAAGGAGGGCCACTAATATTTTGGAAAGGCATATGTGCACATTAGGTGAAGGTTATTTAAACTAGGAGATGATAGGTATTGACAGTTTAAAATAAGTCCTGTTTTAAAAGTTATTGTAGGTACAGGACAACAATATTGATAAATATATAAAATATCACTTTGAAATTGTCGAGGGAAGGTGCCACCTCATGGATACAGCTTGTAACAATCAACTATCCCCAAGTTGAATTATTAACACACCAAGGTTGACCGTTCAAAAAACTATATCCTCTTTAATTTATGGTGTAGAATAAAACAACCAAAATATATTTAGAATTCTAAAATGCATTCATCAATAACTATAAATACAGTAGGAGACTCTAGACAAACTGGGGATGTCCTTGCTTTTATTGACCAATGTGAGACTTTTATGTCTATTACACCATTGGCTGAAACAGAGGTGATTGCAACTCTTTCAGCTGTATTATCGGGTCCTGCACAGAGTTGGTGGAGTGCTGTACGTCGTAAGATTCAGATTTGGACTGCATTTAAGGCTGCTCCCTGTTGATAGAACTTTCGGCTGCAGAACGTACTTGGTTTCCTATATCCTCCATTTTCTCTCTGTAAGTGTATGAACACTTTCTTTTTACTGTGTAATATCATTAACAATATTTCCTCTAGTTTGTTCAGGCTGTTCTGTATGAAGAGTCTCCTCATTATCTTCTTCCCTATCATCAAGGTATAGGCTACTCAATAATGACGATACCTCCCCTATCGGCTCTCCAATCGTGACAAAAGGCCCAGGAGCCACACCTGACCTTTCTACTTCAGATGGTTGAACTGACATTGTAACAGTTTAAAGATACATTTATAGAAAAAAAAATTGTAACAAATAAACAGTCCAACAAAAATTAAATTAAACTGAAATTAAATGATTGATCTATCTATCTATACCTCCCCGTACGGGTCACCATTATGTACAATCAACTATCCCCAAGTTGAATTATTAACACACCAAGGTTAACTTCTAGACTGTTCAAAAAATATAATATCTCTATAATATATGGTGTAGAACAAAACAACCAACACATATTTTGAATTCTAAAAAGCATTCATCAATAACTACAAAAACTGGAATATACATATCTATGAATACAGAAGTACAAAGTTTACATAATATCAAGAAAAATGAGTCTTTGAAATTCCTAATAAACCCAGGGAATAATCTTTGTTTCCAGTACAAAATAGGACTGTTTTCACCCATTCCTTACAACTCCATAACTCCATCCAATGCTGGTTGTGTTTTTTTTTCTTTGTCTAGATTCAGGGAACATCCAGTAAGTACCATCCATTATTTTACTTATCTGGAAGCTTCTCCATCCCATCTAGACCTCCATAACCACTTGTCATAATTTGTAGTCCTTTTGTAACCCTTAAGACTATTCATTGCAGTCTCCTCTTCAGGCCTGTTTTTTTCCCAAAATGGAGGATGGCTCTCCCCTTTCTTTGTCCTTCCTCTGGATGATGATGATCTTCCTGTTGCTCAGACCAGAATTGGAGTTTCAGTAATGATTAGTTTATAATTACTGGGGAAAAAAGGGAATAATCAGTTATAAAATCAGCAATAGATGAAATATGGCTTAACAGATACTGTATATTAAAAATAACAAATGAAGTAGAGTTATAAGTTACTACATATACAGCAATAATTTAATAATGGTAATAAAACTCTTTAAATGTTATTTAAATAGACAAGATTGAAAAGATACACAATGTGGCCAATTATATAAGAAGAATTTAAATAGGAGCCTTCATCGAAAACAAAATAACACACATCTTAGTGAGTGTATGACTACAAAGCGGCAAAGACAGAGACAACGCTGTGTGCAATAGACCCTCAACACAGATAACAGTATTATAAAATATAACTTTATGTGAACATCAGGAAACTTTAAATAGGAATGTTATAAGTATGGGAGAGCTTAATTACTCAAATGCAACCTGGGAGAACTCAGCAAACAGTGGACAACAGGAACAAGAATTGTAATCAATGGCAGCTTTTTAACTCAGTTCATCAAAAGACCAATGACAGTTGAAGCCTGTCTTGCTTTAATTTTCATGAACAAGACAAAATTCTGAGTATAGACAGTATTGAGCCAGTTGGATCAAGCTAGTATAATGCAAAAAAGCTTCACAGTGTTTTGGAAGAACATGTATACAAAATCCAAACTTAATTTTGGTTAATGCAAATTTTAACAGATGTGAAAAAGTCTTAAAGAAACGAAAAGTTTTTGATGTATGACTGAGGAACAATAGAGTATTTTTAACAGTATATCTCCTAAAATACAGGGCAAGTTCATAGTAAAATTTAGAAGCAACAGGAAATGTAAAAGAACTCATTTTCTGAGTAAGGAGGTAAGAATTAAATTGCAGAATGATATGAAGTTTTTGTATAATACAGTACATACAAAACAAATATCTCAGGTGCCAAATGTAGAGATTATTAGAAAATGTATGTGTGTTTTATCAGTAAAAGAATTTTCAACAAGCAGGTGGAATGTACTCAAAACAGTAAGGGGATAATAAAATAATGCAGAAAATTGGATGCCAACTATTAAAATTACTTTTCTAACAGGAACATTCAGATAAAGTTAATTGCACATTTTGTGTAAATGTTATAATGTATTTCTTCATACAGGAATCTGGAGATAACATTGATAATTATCATTTAATTTTATATTAAAGTATAGATTTGAGAATAAATCACAGTCTAACAAATTCTCAAAAGTAAATCAAAAAGTCTCACAATTTGTTTGTTAGATATGCAGAACCACAAGTTTTCATTCTCCATATATAATACATAATACTTTCTCTGTATTTATTATTACATAAAACCAACACATAAAAATAATAATTTATTACTATTACAAGGGATCATGCCTAGAAATAATAGTAGACATGCTGAAGGCATCAGTTTCACCTGCATATAAACTTAACATTGCTTGTTGTATTACATTTTAACAGATTATCTGAATCAAATAAAAATTGGAGAATTGTAATTTGCTGATCTTTGAATGTATATATAAACTTTTTTACTACATTTAAGATCTGTGTAGTTTCAAAATCTTTATTCAAATTCTGCTGATTTTAGCTTTACTGAATCTTCTTGATATAGAAGTGTTTTTAAAGTACCTTTCATTTAATAATCCAATTAATTCACTATCAACAATTTATTTTATAGAGTTTATAAATCGCATATAAAATTTAGAAATATCATTAAATGAATGTTATTTCTTACCAAGCATATGTAATTAGTTATTTTAATGCTGTTCCTCTGTCATTTCATATTACTCTTGCGCTATCTCACAATTAGTGGAAAATGCAGCACCAAGAACCAAAAAGAAAAAAGAAAAAGAATAATTAGAAATTATTCAGTGTGCAAGTCTTTTCCAACGATTTTAGTTAGGCTTGGTTTTTTGAACAAATTCCAGCTGACCACGTTATGAAGACTTTACTTTAATATTTACTTTGTTGAGATTCTTTATGTTTACATACAACAGATGATAACTTAAGACTCAGGCTATGGTAAATTCCGTAGTATAAACAAAATTACCATTGATGGGCTGGGCATTTAGTTGGTGTATCTAACATGTGTTATAAGGCACAACATGGTCTTTTTATTTATTTACTCATTTTATGGTTTCTTTTTTCAGTGTTTTTTTTTTTATTTTTATTTTTTTTTTTTTTTTTTAAAACCAAAGTTTCTGTCTTTGGTGAGCATTTTTGTAAAGCTTTGGTTGGTTTCTTCCTCTGGCCTATTATGAACTTGTGAAAAGCAACTTGATGGCTTAGTGGATAGTATTTTTCCACTCACAACTCTAAAATCTTGGACTCATTTTCCAACTTGGTAAGGTAAGATTTCCCCCATGGATTCTTATTATCTTCCATATCACAAAGATCTATTAAGTCAGGCGAAAGAAAACTCTAAATTGGTCTTATGTGAATGAGTGACCAACAGACATCCCACCTAAGTCTGGTTTCTGCCTTTCACCGTTCGGAACTCCTGTGACGTTGTCTTGTAAAAATCTTTATAAATACATTTGTAAACCATTTGCCTTGTTCCTAATATTGCCATGATAATATTTTTATTCTTGATTCTCTTTGTGCTTTGTACTTAAAATATTTTCTTCTTTTACAGCATTCCTTTGGATTTTAGAGTCAGAAAAACTTTTTTGGTCTTGTACTCTGTTCTATGACCCCTGATATTGTTTTCTTTCTGTGGCCATTATACAAATCACATTCTAAATCCAACCTTAGTAAACACTATTAGCTGCGGACACCTCCCGCAATGCCCTCTACATCAGTAGCTTTGCACACAACAGATAGTTAAAATTCATAGACAACATGATGAGATTAGAACTGGAGTAGTCCTAAACTGATGGGTACATGTACTTTTTATTAAATTAAGTTAGTTTTAAAGTGTCACCTTCATAAAATGATACATTTTAAGGAATATTATTCAAACTATTTCAGTTGTGTATTTCTAGTTTTATTGTAAGATGTTGATACGTTATAACACATTAGGAGTGTTGACAACTGAATGCTGTTAAAGGCTGTTAACATACCTTTGTGTACATATGTTGTTGAGCAGTTTTAGAATGTAAGACAAGAGGGATAGCTCCAGTGTCTACATTGTATTATTAAGCCAAAAAAGGTATTAGAATGTTCTGTCCAGAAGCAGTACACTTTGACTTATAGATTTTCTAGGGCCATATACAGCATGTTGCAAAGTGAGATTATGTTCAAAGTTATTTATATGACAAAAATTAAAAACAATTTGCTAGCACATTGCCAACTTTAATATTCAAGATGTTTTGTTTTGAAGCAATAACACAAAATGGCAAAAACAGGCCTTAGAGAAAACAAAAACCTGACCAGGATTTTACTGGTCAGACTCAGAAACAGGCCTAACCCCAGGCAGCCAGATCCCAACCCCAATAGGCAGGCTTTCAGACCTGTGTAAGTCCAAAATGGGACACTGGTTTTAAAAGTTCCAGATACTGAAAATACTCAAAAATGCCTTCAATGGAGAGGCAGAACACAAATATCTGGCAGGTCTACCTTGTCAAAATCTGGAGGAATTTTATGAAAAGGGCTGGGAGATAGAGATGTGGTTAAAATAACAAGCCGAGTTCAAAATATAAACAAGTCCTAGTCAATCTATTATCACTTCTAATCTCCAGACAAAAACCACAGTTTAAAAACATGTAAGAACAGAAAAACGTAATACATCAGAAAAGATAAAAAAGTAAAAATACATTATAAATTAATTTTAAATTAATTAAAGAACACAGCAATACTCACTATTGTGCTCTTTACTCCTCCATCCTCAATGACACTTTACTGTGACCATCTGCTCAATCTTAATATAAAGGTTAAAGGGAAGCCCCACATTTGTAATGTCATTGTGGCCCTGCCTCTTTGGGTTTCACCCATAAAAAACAAGGAATACTGTATATTCAAACAATTTAAATGCACAACACATATAAGTGCATTTGAGTAAGAATTACATAAAATCAACACATAAAAATAATAATTTATTAAAATTTTAAAAGTAAAAGAAAAATGAAAAATAAACATAAGCCAGGGAATAAACCCTGGCTGTAACATAACACTTTGACAGACCTGAGCATTTAACAATGAGACCTCTTTATGCATTAGGCACTATAGAATGTCTTTGGATGAAACAGTACGCCAAAAACTAGTAATTGGTTACAAACTTCCACCCAGTACCATAAAGACAAATCTAAATAATTTATTTTCTAGTTTTCAAAAAGTAATCTGTGTACTTTTCAATAATGGCAAGAAAATTCCACTCTCATGCAGGAGCATAGACTTGATAAATCAAAAGTTAAGTCCTACCCAGCTATAACACTAGGTCCACTGAAAGACTGTCTCATTTTGTCTTAGTTTTTATTCCCCACACCCTGAATAACATAGGAGGACCAATTACATAGGGTTTCATTATTACTTCTATTCTTTTACTTCCCAAAATGTACTGTATGTGTCATCTTTAAAAGCTAAAGTATTATTTTTTGCTCACTCTCTTCTGATAGTACTTGGCTAGTCTACTGATACATGCACTTTTTATAGGTGATAAAGGTTAAGACATGCTGTTTTTGAGCAGACACCTCAAGAAATCTAGGAGGAAAAATTCTCTTACTGTCTGGTTAGGTACCTCGTCATATTAATTAGATTCCATTTTAAACACTTTTTGCTCTGCCGATCTCTAGTGAAAGTTAGGAATACTTAAAGTGAGTACGGTGTCAGTTTACATAACAGTTTGAAGTTTTACTCTGTGTTATTTCTACTCCTGCTTCTCTTGTCAGGTGCTGATAAATTGGGTTCTACCGTTGTGTTAAGACGCACTTATAATTCACTGAGTAATGAAGCCAGCATGTGGAAAAGGGGACAATAAAAACATAATGTATTTTGAAAGTAAGCTGTAAAAATTAATTATTCCTAAAGTGTGTCTGCACGGTGTATGTTTTACTACAAGGTCCATTGACAAAAGAGTCAAGATTTACACTGACATCTTTTGGAAATACGGAAAAGGCCATGTATTTTTCTTTCTGCTTATGTGCTCCTTAAACTCATTCATGTGATTTATTTCCTGTACATTTTTATGAGTCAGTTCACCAAATTATTTTTTCAATTCCTATAGCATTTGTTAAATAAATATTTTATTTATTTATTTTTAAGCAAGTGTAAGTAGGCTTAGTTTTGTCTTTTCATTTTACACAGTGGTGAAATCAATAGAGTTACATGTAATAAATTTCAGCCTGCTAAGGGCAATATGAAAACATTATTTCATGTGCAGCATGCCACATTTTTAATGACACATTTCGGCTCTGACAGTGAAAAAAAAATTATTTGGTCATGCTCTGTTTTTTGTTACAACATTCTGGGAACATTCATTTTGACAAGTTAATAATCAGCTGTACATTCATTTCCTTTTTCTTCTTGCCTATAAAATGATAACAGGTAGGTGCTGCATTGCATATAACATTATATGAAAGTATGTGTTACTTTAATTAAAATTTACTTTTATTTTAGCATTCTTATTATAATATAAGAGAATTATGTGAATTCACAAGGTTCCCCTGGCAACCAGTTTTGAAATTATTTTACACTTGCAATAATAAAAAATAATTTTTATTTTCTGTTCCAGCTGTGTGTAAATGATACCTGTCACTGTCTCCTTATTACAAAAATAAAATTTATAACATACACTTACTTATAAATATACATTGGATTTAAAGTCAACTTGGCTCAATTTTTTCTGAAGGAACAGCTTATGAAATGTCTGGACTGTGTAGTGCACAGATCTTTACAATGTTTGATTGTTCTGAAAGGTTCTTTCAGCCATTCATCCATCTAGTTTTCTGGAACTTCGTTGTATTGTCAATTATTCAACATGTCTTTGTGCCAGTATTATAATCATAAAGGTAAAGTTGAAAGTCAGGACTGTCCTGCCAAACAGAATCAACTCCAGCTCAGCCCTCATCTACCCACAATATATGTTGCCCTTTAGTCAGTTTATTATAATATTTGTAATTTTATGCATATGTAGTCATTTTTTCACAAGTGATTGCTTACCTTTACATCACAGGACAAAGTGGAGGAGTTCCTCCCTTAAAATTTCAAACATGCTCCATGCACTTACCATAAAGATATGCATCTGAGACATCCCATAAATCATCAGTGTCACAGTTGGGTGACATTGCGTGTCTTGCCACAAAGACAAAAGTTTATTATATGTTTTGATTATATACCAGGGCGGCACGGTGGCGCAGTGGGTAGCGCTGCTGCCTCACAGTTAGGAGACCTGGGGACCTGGGTTCGCTTCCCGGGTCCTCCCTGTGTGGAGTTTGCATGTTCTCCCCGTGTCTGCGTGGGTTTCCTCCGGGCACTCCGGTTTCCTCCCACAGTCCAAAGACATGCAGGTTAGGTGGATTGGCGATTCTAAATTGGACCTAGTGTGTGCTTGGTGTTTGTGTGTGTCCTGCGGTTGGTTGGTTCCTGCCTTGTGCCCTGTGTTGGCTGGGATTGGCTCTGGCAGACCCCCGTGACCCTGTGTTCGGATTCAGCGGGTTGGATAATGGATGGATGGATGGATTATATACCAATATTATTATAAACCTATAAATAGGATTATTTATTAATGTGATGAACATCAAGTGTATAGCATTATTAATGGACTTCTAAGACATTTTATTACCACATTGTATTTAATTATATTATCCCTTTCTTATGTTTTAGAAAAGAATCTTTGCCAATGAAGTGCTTTTTTAAACTTTGTCCTACTGAACAAATGGTCAAATGTGATTAATGGTTCTAATGAAAAAAGTCACCTTTAACACTAACAAATACATTGAACAGAAATGAGTAATATGTCAGTTTCTTATGATCACTATTACCTAAAATGTTTTTCCAAGTGCATCATAAATAACAGTCCAAAGTACTGTCCAACACCAGGTTCCAGAACTTTTTAAATAAACTACATTTTTGAGATTTGTTTTTCCCAGGTAAGTAAATATCATGCTCTCTGGTAGTTGAGTGGATAATAGTACTCTAAGCTTTTTAAAGTTATTTGTATTTTCTCAATGGAGGGAGCAGCATGGTGGTTCAGAGTTGGCACTGCTTCCTTACAGAGTTATTGGTTCATATCTAAGAGTGGGCACACCCTGTTTGGATTTTGCACTTTCTCAAAAGTTCACCTGGATTTAATTTCTTATAATAATTATAAATTAGTTTTGTATGCATAAACCATCCTTACTCCCCTTGGTCCTGCACTGGATATAATAGTTTCAGAAGGAGATAGTGATGAATATTATGGACTTCAGAATCAACTTTTTTTTTTTTTTTTTTTGAAGCTTAGCATATTACATTCAAAGGTAGACTTATTTATCAGTTGTCATGAAGTCTCCTGACAATTTCATGGACAGCTCATCCTGTGAACTTTGCCATTAAATCAAGTGCTTTTAGAAGGGACAGCCATTAAACGTTCACCTTTACAAGATGAAATTTCTTTTAATCCCTGTCTTCTGGTTGAGGTTTAATATTTATAACTGATTTCCATTCCACTTCTGTTTTAATAAACGAGGTAACAAAATCTGTGATGTGAGCTATATTAAAATAAAGGATGAATGGATTGAGTGATTAATGTGCACTCTGCACTCAGTCATAACAACACTCTTTATACCTGCTAAGATGTTCTCAAAAAATATTGTAAGATATAGCAAAAGAGAACAAGCAAAACAGATAAAAGTAAAATAGAAGGTGAGCTTGAAAGGTGTAAAAGCAGTGATTTAATAGGCTCATTGCAAATCATGCATAAAGTGGTAAGGGTAGATCATTATTTCAGTGTTAACAATGACTCTTAGCAAATATAAATGTGAGCAGAGAAATAAATGACAGGTTGAATAAGAACAATTGTATTCTCACATAGAACACACTGTTCACTTTTCAAGGATTAAATGATTTTTTCAGCAGTAATGAGTTGTGCAGTTCCAGTTCTTTTAGTATAAAAATAAAAAGGAACTCACTCTGTTCTGAGAAAAGACATTAAAATGACCACCAAAAGAATGCTGTGTATTATAACAATGCCTGCAAAATTTAAAGTAAGTCCATTTCAAATTGGAACAAACACGATTCCAAAGATTATGGAACTAAAGACTCACTAATGCTCTTTGCCATTTTTCATACTTTTCTGACTTACCTAATTATTGACTAATTTATCCATGATTTCATTTTACTTTTGATGATAAGATATTACAGGAAATTGTTTTAGAGATGCAGTTGTTAATCTGAACTGCAAAATAAATTGTGCATTTCTGTGCCAGTTTTTAAACATTGACCACAGAATCATAGATTGTTTACCACTGTAGTTTTGTCTGTGCAAATTTGCCATGAAATTTTAGACTGTCAACTTCTCACCACTTGAACTCTAGCTCTTATTTGTAGACTGAACAATGAATAAACTTTTCAATCTAGTATAGTTTCTGTTTTAACCATGTGAAGTATTTATGATTAATGCTATTGGTCTAGTTAGGCAAAAACTATTGTGTGATAACGTCATTCTGTTAATAGCATTCTTTGTAGATATTTCTATTTTATAAAGTGTTCTAAGGTCTGCTGTTTGGAGTGAGATTTTTATCTTGAATCCACTACTGTCATAAATAGTGTAGAAACTCGTTAATGAGACTAATGCACAACTTAAATACAAAACAAAACCTATTCATTACAAAAGGTCAGTACAGTTTACTTCTGAAATTCTCTAAATGTCAGCCAGACTGAAAACAACCAACTTCCAGCATTTAACATCACTTCTATTTGTGCACTGTTTTAAAATAGTATCAAATACAGTATCAATTGCATTTACTTGTGTTAACTTCAATAATTCTATCAGACAGTGTGTAGTCTGCGGTTGCATAGGATCAAATAATTGATTCTATTCAATGTCTTCTCACAACTCATAGGCTTCAATCTAATTCTAGAAGCCCTTCTTAGGATTTTCTGTAACACTAATATTTTATTTTTTTTTATGTGAAGACCAAAATTCCATTTCACATTCATGTCATGTAATTTTCTAACCCTCTTAATCCAGACCAGAATCATAGGGAGGTGCTGGAGCCTATTCCAGCTAGCATAGGGTGCAAAGTAGGAACAAACCCTGGACAAGGAGCCAGTCCACTGGAGGGCAATCATACACACAAGACCCCAAACCCACACATGGGCCAATTTGACATTGCCAATTCACCTAACCTGCATGTCTTTGGGCAGTGGGAGGAAACCGGTGCACCTGGAGGAAGCCCACAATAACACGGGGAGAACATGTAAATTCCATGAAGGCAGGACCTGGCAAGGGAACCATGGTCTCCTTACTATGAGGCAGCAGCACTACCACTGTGGCATCCTCATTTGATATTCATGATGTGGCCTAACTAAACAAGGCAAATATAGAATTGTACAACCATTTCACTCAGCATTTTATTTGTTGATTCAAATGCTTTCTGTGCAGTGGGCTATAGTGACTGATGAGACCACATTTACCCTTAAATGTTTTTTACAGTCAGATCTTCTCTTGTTCAACTGCCACACTTCATTCTTGGTTGCTCTCTGTGTGGTTTGCATGTTTTCCCTGTATCAAAGTGAGCTTTTCCTCCCGGTACTCTGTTTTTCCTCCCGCTTAACAGTTTATTGTCAAATCTATATTGGCCTTATGTGAGTGTTCTCTGTGATGTACAGGGTTGATTCCCATATTGTATTGAATGCTCTAGCCATAGAAACCAGATTCCTGTAAGGTTGAACCATATTAAGAGGGATTGAGGATGTTATTTTATGTACTTTTTTTTCTTAATTTAATTTACATTTGTAAACATGTCTACTGCACTCTGAAGTTGTCTGCATTCAACTATTAGTACTGAAATGAAAGACACATACTTTCTGCTGCCCATCAAAGTCCCATAAAATATGCATATATACATTTTCCCACAGACTGTTGGAAAGCCCTCATATATTCACCTTGTGTACTTGAAGCCCTGTAATAAAACTGAAAATTAGGTAGAGCCATGCCACCTTCTGATTTCGGTTGTTATAGGGTTGCCCTTTGGATGCACGGATATTTCGAATTCCAAATAAATTAAGTTATGATTGAATCTAATTTCTTAAAAAATGATTTGTCAGATTGTCAGAAACGGAAACTTAGGGAGGATATTCATCTTGATAGTATTAATTCTCCCTGCTAAAGTAAGATGGAGGGTAGACCACTTATGCATGTCTTGTCTAGGTTTTTCCAAGCAGACAGCAAAAGTTTGTTGAAAAAGAGCTTTATATTTACTTGTGATGTTTACTCCTACTGATCTGATCTGCAATGATAAAAGAGAAGGTGTCCAATCTAATGTTGTTTGCTAGAGAATTTAATGCAAAAAGCACACTTTTCTTCAAATTAATTGTTAGTCCAGATATCTTTTGA